>NW_008824791.1:3873175-3896078 GCF_000699105.1 Pygoscelis adeliae
AGCAGGTAGTTATGGTAGTGGTTGTCCAGATGTCACACATGCTTTATCGTATAAATCTCTGCCTCAAGAGGTTGTATTGTGGTCTTTACTACAGCTTAAAGGCTCATACCTAAATTTCTAATTGAAGGCAACAAGCTTGAGATGTCTTTAACAGCAGATTCATAAGAAGAATGAAGTCCCTCACATTTGCAGAGGGACCTGGACAGGCTGGATCGATGGGCCGAGGCCAACTGTATGAGATTCAACAAGGCCAAGTGCCGGCTCCTGCACTTCGGCCACAACAACCCCATGCAGCGCTACAGCCTTGGGGAAGAGTGGCTGGAAAGCTGCCCGGCGGAAAAGGACCTGGGGGTGTTGGTGGACAGCCAGCTGAACATGAGCCGGCAGTGTGCCCAGGCGGCCAAGAAGGCCAACGGCATCCTGGCCTGTATCAGAAATCGTGTGGCCAGCAGGAGCAGGGAAGTGATCGTGCCCCTGTACTTGGCACTGGTGAGGCCACACCTCGAACACTGTGTTCAGTTTTGGGCCCCTCACTACAAGAAGAATGTTGAGATGTTGGAACGTGTCCAGAGAAGGGCAACAAGGCTGGTGAGGGGTCTGGAGAACAAGTCTTATGAGGAGCGGCTGAGGGAGCTGGGGTTGTTTAGCCTGCAGAAAAGGAGGCTGAGGGGAGACCTCATTGCTCTCTACAACTACCTGAAAGGAGGTTGTAGCGAGGTGGGTGTTGGTCTCTTCTCCCAAGTAACTGGCGAAAGGACGAGAGGAAATGGCCTCAAGTTGCGCCAGGGGAGGTTTAGATTGGATGTGAAGAAAAATTTCTTTACTGAAAGAGTGGTTAAACATTGGACCAGGCTGCCCAGGGAAGTGGTTGAGGCCCCATCCCTGGAAGTATTTAAAAGACGTGTAGATGAGGCGCTTAGGGACATGGTTTAGTGGGCATGGTGGTGTTGGGTTGACGGTTGGACTCGATGATCTTGGAGGTCTCTTCCAACCTTAATGATTCTATGATTCTATAAGAAGAATTAAAATATGGATTGGTAATTTTCTCACATAAATGATCTGATATTGTATTTTATGGAAACATGAGAGTTGGATGTGAGGAAAAGAAACCTTTGGTTATTTACAACATCATCTTCCTTCTAATGCAAGGATTGCTATAAACAACTATAGCTGTAATAGTTGGGACAGAAAGAGAGCAGAAGAGAAAAGAAAGGAACTTCTTGAGAAGGAGATAATACCAGTTTGTTTTAGCAAACTGCAGATTTGTTTCTCTGAATAAGGGAGAGTTTCTCTTTACCTCAACCAGACACATCCTCCTCACACAGGAATCAAAGCACTTGTATAGAACATTGCCAGTTGGGACATGCTTCCCACGTACAGATTAATTTTCCAGTGTACAGAAGTAAAAGCTGCTGAAAGTAACCGTTTTCAGTGATTAGCGAGATATCCTCGAAATTTGGAAGCGGAACAGTCATATTATGCATTGAAAATCTGTTCAGACTTGTTTGAGTTATAGTCTGTTGAAAAGTGCCATGTGTTTTCTGTGTTCTGCTCTGGAGAGCAAGTGAGAACTTTAATGACAGAGGTTTGCAGTGAACACACCCACGCATTTTGCTTCCTGATCTCATTTAGCATTGCAGCTCCAGCCAAGGCAGATAAATTATTTCTGCTTCCACCATTCCTCTAGCGCTATCATCAACATCCACACAAAATAATGCCATCATTTTAATAGAGTTTTCATCTGTAAACTGTTTATTCAGTATCTATTCACTCAGCCCATCATTATGTTCTTCGTACATTCCTGACCTCCAAATTCCTTTCTTTACTTCCTCTCTACTGTGAGTCTTGCTGTATCCATTTCACAGACTATAATTATCTTTCTGATTCTTGATACATACATAGTTCAGGTTCCAGATGAATAAATAATTTAGATGCAAACTGTCTGGGATCCATTCCAGACTCTTGAAGTTTTAGTTGGAAATGCAGTTTGCAAAAAATACTGCTTCTTAAATCTTACAGTTCTTCACAGATAAACATAGCCTTAGCACTGCTTATAAATCAGGATTAGATGATAAAACCGTTAAGGGGGACACAATTGAAAGAAAGAAGTAATGTGGAAAAAAATACTTTTTTTTTTTAAAACACCATAATTAGATGGTGTGAGTTTACAGAGTATTCAGTTTAAGTATGTTCTGAATATAAGCACAAAACACTAATGACAATCCTGTAAACATATTTTAAGAAGCAAATGTATTCAGTCTGACATTCCAGAATAGATTCATGACTACAGCAATTGGTAAATATTGTCATTTTTCTACTAAACTTTAACAAGGTAATTTCTACTGAATAAAATTTGAAAGTAAATAAGTTTAGCTGATAATTACTTCACTTCAATATTTCATCTAGAAAAGCATAGTGTAGAATTTTCATAATAGTAGAAATCTGAAACAAACTACTGTACTGTAGTTTGTAGAATTCACATAATTCATTTCCTTTCTTCCTGAAACAACAGAAACTTGTTAATTTCTCCCTAGACTGATAATAACTTAACCACTTTGGAAATGAGTCGCAAAACTCTTTCCTTTTTCTTCTTTTTTCCTCTCAGCTGTAGTTGAGTACATTCTTCAGCATACAAACACTGTTTTGCTGCTTTAGATAAGATTGGCAATTTACTTCCAATTTTCAATAAATGCCTTTATAAGCATTGAAAAATGTGACTTCGTGGCCTGTTTAAACACTGACTCCCCAATATTCATCTTACCAGAATCACTGTTGCCAAAACTAGCACAAGGAAGGTCGGATGAGGGAGGTTTTACCTCATGGCAGTCACCCTTAACACCAAGTGGTCTTTGAGCTTGAGAGAAAATCCTCTGAATACGCTGATAACCACAAAGAGATAATTAACAAGCACAGCTAATTCTCTTTGGTCAGTAGCATTTTCAAAACAAAGGAAGCAGAATGCCCATGCATATGCCAAAGCCCATCAGATAGCTACAGGAGCTGCCTACAACCTGGCTCCTAACATCGGTTATCAGGTGTGGGCTGGGGCACCTTCACTGAGCCTAGGCATAGAGGTTTTTTTATCTAGCATATAGATTTGTAAATGTAAACCAGTACATAATACATTTCTAATCAAAGAGTTCATCTGAGGTCAAGATAATAAGAGCGGTCTTCCTACTTCTTCTAGTCTTGGCATCACTTATTTAAGGGAGTCACTTGGTGTTTGTCACCAGGAAGAAAATCAAACCTTTGTACTTAATTTCCTTGACAGTAGTGAAATGTGAACTGTGAATGGTATGAATGTGAATAGTGAAAGGAATCCTCACATTCAATTTATACTCTACATTTGTTTAACAAAAAATCACTTTTTGTCAATTGACTCTTTGGAACTTCAGCTCCAAGTGTTTTTCTTAACTGAAAGCACCGAGTCTTTTCCAATGATCCTAACTGCTATCTAAAAGTGGAGAGCATTTATATCCTACTCCTTGTTCATACTATTACAGGCTAGCAAGGCTAAAAGAGTAGGTAATCAGAGCTTTAATTGCAGAATTGCAGAATTTACAGCAGGCTGCATGAATATATCAATCTTCAGATGTCACCCATGAAAAGCTATTTCACTCATTAAATTAAAACTCACTGTAATTTTTAAACATGAAGTAGAAAATTAAAAACTATTGTCTCTCTTTTTATGGAAATACCATGAAAAAGAACATCTGAAAATTTAAAAGCCCCTGGAACTTCTTAACCATCCCATTTATAAGACCCCATCAACATTTCACATGGGAGGTTCCTGTCTTAAAGGATGAAGAATTCCATATCATAGGAAAGCTCAGATTTTACTCAGGATCTTTCCTTCCAAAATCACGAAAACTGGATGATCAAAAGATGACTGAAATGAAATTCATATTGCTAATTATTAATGGGCTAATCATTCCCCAAAATCATGTTGTGTACAAAAAGAATCACAAAGGGTTTGGGCAATATTGCAGGCCTTGTTTTTTCTGTCATGAATGAAAACTATAATTTTTAAGTATTTTGTTTCCAGCTGATTTGATAATCCATGCCTGATCATGAAATCCAAAGGTACAGCATACAGTGCTTGGAACAGCGTTCTGGGTATCATACATAACTATAAATACATAAAGATTTCAGAGTTCTTGTTTAGCGTTGTGCTAAAGCTATTTTCAGTTTAAGCACTGACTGAAAAATACTTATTTAATAGACAGCTTAAACATACAGATTGTTTTATCCCATAACAGAAGCACAGTATTTCCAATTACTATTCCATTAAGACTGCAAAGATGATTCAACACAACAGTTGTTATTGCTGTTAAACGCCTTAATCATGTTAATGTTGTCACCCCAGTCTTCTCAGCAACCAGAACTTCAGTGTGCATTGACATTTAACACATTACAAAATAAACGACTATAGTGTTTGTAGAACTCTCTTCAAGCGATTCCCTCATTTTTTTCCCCCAAATTGCCTGTTAGTCTAGAAGCAGCAAGGGAAATTAAATTAGATGTTAATATTCTACCCAAATATTCTGTAACTTCCATCAGTTCCTCCTTAGGAATTGTAAGCTTCTTTCAGCATTTGCTTTTCCTCCCAGAGAAGTCGTAAGTAAAGCCAAAACTTGCTATAATTGGGATTTTCTAAAACAGTCTCATTCTATGTAAATATTCCTAAGTCCGGATTTATTCCCATCCGCCAATCAAGAAATAAGAGAACTCCAGCACTTCAGGCTCATAGGAAAGCGTTGTCTTTCACAAGGATCTCAAGGTTAAACTCTTCAGGGTTGGAGACCTGAACAGCAGCTTTGCCCTACCAAGTATTTGTCTTCTTTGTGTTTCCAGATAGACCCCATAAATTTGAGTCTGGAGCAGAGATTAGGGGATCTGGTATAGAAAAGCAGGCCTTTTAAAATATTTTCACGAAGAACTAGGTTATAGTCTACTTCTCAGAAATGAGGCCAAAATATGTGGATGCTTTATTATTTCCAAACCAATAAGATTAAGGAAATTCAGAGTTAAAATCAAACTGAAAAGTAAACCCAACAAAGCATGGAAATAAATAATCCAGACACCTGAACTACTCATTGTGCTATCATGCAAAAACCTCACAGTGGAAATAAGCAAAGCAACATTTGTAGAAAACAGGTCCTTTTTATTATTATTACTTATTGTCACTAGAGAAGAAAACAGAAATGTTTTCAGACACACAAACCCTTCTTCAGATTATTTTGTTGAGCCTGGGTGCTGGAAAGCTTCCCTGTTCTTCCCAAAAATATTGCTTGGATACTGAAAGAGACAAACCTCTGGGTTTGTATAACATTTCCACGAGGCCATCACAACTCCAGCAGTGCTTGTGTCATGGCAGTGCCTCTGTCCCCACACTGGATCAAACAAAGGCAATACTAAGTCTCTCTCAGCCTACTGGCCGGAGGCAGAAAATAACAACGGTTAACGTTAAAGTTGCCCCGTATGTTTCATGATACACATTCCAGGTACAGGCTCAAGTTCACTGAAGTACATCAGTGTACTTCACTGTAGATGGCTGATTAAACCTTAAGTCTGTTTTTTGATGGAAATTCCCATTCTTATTTAAAAGTACTATATATGACTAATAAACAAGGGTTAAAAAAATCTTTACAGTAATTTGTTATACTTTAAATGCAGGTTGCTGCTGAATACTAAAAATCTCAGATCAGGCCCTTCAAAATCATGGCACAGTCCTAGAATAACAAAATACTAAAAACTATTCTAGGCTTTCTAATCTTTATTTTTTCTAAACATCATAGAGTATGTTCATTTTGTATTTCCCTGCATTTCTACTGAAATTATTAAAGCTCTTTTTTTAAGAAAAAAGCAAGTTACAAGCCAACCAGAATGTACGGATTGAGTGAGTATACAGTTGTTTGTCACAGCTAGGCCAATACAAGGCAGGTAAGTATATATCCAAATTGCTTCCAAACCTCTGTGTGAAGTTCTTTCATCAGTCCTTCTGTCCTCCCTTTTGCTTGCACTTCTGTTTTCTACAAAGCACACATATCTCCACACACATTTTTCCTTCTTTCAGATACGTGTATTTCTAGCGTCCACCTCTCTTCTACTTTTTTCCAGTAAGTATATCTGATCCAAAGGTTTTAAAAAGAGCTCTTTAGGAATTTCCTGTAAGTTTTGCCATTGTTTGTAACTGAAAACTGATTTGTCAAGAAAGGTGCAATCTCCCTGAATTTCTTAGAGTTGTCCTCTACGTGTGCGTTATTTCCTATTGCTCTTAGGGCACATCTGCACCACAGCCATTTTGGTTACAGCATTTTGTCGTAAGAGGCTACTACATCCTGTTGTTTCCAGTGATCTAATGGCTCTCTTTAGGAGCAATTTGTGAATCTGTGATCATTGAGTATTTTGGAAGAGTGCTGCACTTCTCAGAATAATCACGTAACTGTAGGCAAGATACAATTTCAGTCCTATTGAGAATAATGGCACCTGACTTTTGAAAAAGGGCAGTCCTGCTGGGAATGTTGTGCGGTAGGATGATACTCTTCAGCCCTTTCTGAGAGAGAAACTTTCTTATGCAGAATACCAGGGGGAAAATGACCTTTTGTTCTAAAATAAAATTTTCAAGTGCACACAATGTCTCTAAGATATAGCAAAAAGAGAAATTTTAAGCATCTGTTATTCTATTTTTAAGACTATTAGGGAGAAATATATGATGCAACTTGTTCAATTTCTTCAAGAGCTTTTCCTGAAGTGTGTTTTGATTGAAGGTAACCAACTTGCTCATAAATACTCAGAAAACCCATTTAGTTTTCATGAGTAATGCTTGTAATTTGGGATGAGCTGAATTCTTGTTTTAAATGCACAGCAGAGTTTATTCTTAGATGAAATCACCAATAGTGGCTATGTAACAGCACCCAAAAAAAAATGAAGTAACTGGTCACTCTTTGATGCATCGTGTTGCAGTCAAGTTCCTGTTGATCCTTCTTCTTCAAGTCACTATCCTGACAGAACTAAAGTTAAATGTGGGTCATCTTTTGGAGTGAGATGCTGAAACCTGGTGAAGTGAGATAGTTACTCAGAGGCAGACAAAAGGAGCTCTGGATTATTCCAGGTGTGTGGGCAGCTGCATCCCAGACTGAGAATGTGGCTGAAGTTCATTGCAGCTTCCTTCTAAACAAGACATACAATTTTCCTTTCCATGGGTACAGGGAGACGGTATATACCCATGCCACATCCTACAATGAAAGTGATGCCTCACTATAGTTAATCTCTAATCTTAAGAACTAGCAAGAGCACCCAATTTTTGTGATAGAGACCTTGCTTGCATGACTATTCCCCAACAGAGATTCCTCTGAACTTCAATGTTTGTCAATCAAATACAATTGCTTTGTATTTGAAATTGTGAAAATTCATTATCTGAAGAGGTTCTGCCAGATAATTCCCTATATTACCTAAGTTCCAGACGTTAAGTGGAGCAGAACAGGTGCAAAGATCTTTTGCCGTTTTAGATGTTGACATGAGTTCCTTCAGAAGGTATTCCAGTCTCACTGGTTAAAAATACCATAGTGAGCAGTCCTTGGCTGCATCCCTCTAACGGTAGTTTATATTTTGTTTTCCTGTTTCTTCTATTCATATACCTTGGCATCCTGCTAAATCTACTAACATAAATGATATAATTTCCATTGTAGTTGTTCCCTTGGAGATGCGTCAGGAAAAGTCTATTTCTAACTTTGTTAGTCAAAGTCTAAATGGACTGGTAAATTAAGAAGATGTTCCAAGTTTTACATTGTCTGTGTATTTAGGATATTTAAGTATTCTAATAGTATTTTCTACTTGGAGTTAAGATTCCAAGCTCTATATTACTTTCTACTTTGAGTTACGATTCCAAACTCTATATTTTACAACAGTGAGATTAAAATTCAGGCTGCTTTAAAAGTTGCTCAAAGACAGTTAAAGACCCACAAGTTCTTGAAAGTGCATTCAGGAATGACAGAATTATTTGTGAGTGCTCTGGGATGATGTCATTTACTCAAATGGAATCTGGGGAAACAAAATTAGACCACCCTTTGAAAATTTGTTGCTGAACATTAGAGTACAAATTTCCCCCTGCACAGCAAAATGCATTTCATACAGGTTTTGGTTTTATTAGCTTAGGGACCTGAGAGCAGAATTTAGCCTTGAGAAGTTTTCACTGTGTTATTTGCAAGGTAATGGAGATCTTCCCATGATTTGGTTGGACCAGATGACCTCCAGAGGTCCCTTCCAACCTCAACCATTCTGTGACTCTGTGATTTCAGTAGGGGTAAGCACACTCATTTTTGTTAATTGTTGTTGTGCTCCAATATTTTATGACATGTATTGCAAAATATTGTTTAGTGATCTTAAAAATTAGATTTTCCTAAGACATATAAGTTATGTGGGTAAAAATTTAGGCATACCACTCTATACTCTATCACCTTTACTTGGGTGTGTCAAAAATAAAATATTAAAAGCATATTCTAAATCTCCAGATTAGTGCATTCAAAATAGTTAAAATTAATTGTATAGATCCATGCTTTCTAAACGTACTGAAAATATGATCCAACAAATTCATCAGGGGTAAATTTTAGCCCTGCTTCTGATATTTTCCATTTCCATTCCAAGTCAAGCCTTTTGAATGCTCTACAAAATCTGACATCATAATTTCAAAGTTTTATAAAGCTGCTCCTCATGAAAACCTTCATTATGTTCCCCCATAAAAATTATGAAGTAATGTACAATTCCTGGTGATCTAGGAAGAATAAATCAATAAAATCATGTGAGAGAGAAGTTGACTGGTTTTCAGTACTTTCCATAATGGATATATTACAAATAATTTTGGAAAAAATGCTCTAACCCTTCTTCTAGTTTCCCTGAGGGAACACTAGTAACAATAAAAAACAGGTTTTATTTTAGAATGAAAGGTGCTCGTAGCAGAAGCCAGCCTTCTCCCAGACATTGGGTGATAACATTGGATAGTTCCCCTATTCAGAAGCAGGAAAACTCTATGTTCTGTAGTATTTCATTACTAAATATTACAGTCCCGCCTTCATGAGAGTGCAGTTATGAGTGAAAACATCCTGAAGTCATTCAGTTGCTTCCTGCCAAACTGAACGCAAAAGCTCATTATAGCCCTTTGACTCACTTCCCCAAAGCCTTCATCTGCAGAGTTCCTAAGAAATTTCTCTTAGCTGTATTTTACAATCCCTGTATGAAAAGCATCAGGACAACTGACTATATAGAAACGAATATCAGTGGTTTTTTACATTAAATACACTAACTGTGCATTTTTCCTTTTTTTCAAATTCTAAACAAATTCTATGGGAAAAGAATAACAAACTAAAGTCTTCTTTTGATGGTACTAATGAAGGATGGTACTAGTAAAAAGAAATAACTGACAATAATTGTGACCTCTCTAGAACATCTCCTTCTACTTTATTAAATTAAGCAGCCAAAGAGCTCCTTTTGAATTTCAAGCTGTTAGATGCCCAAAAATACACAGCACCTGAAATGGTCAATTCCACCTGCAGAAAGCATTGGATCGGTTTAAATTGTAATAAATAAGAAACAACAGCAACAAATAACAGGGCTGAAGAGCAGTCTGCGTCTTCAGTAGGCTTTCTAACCTACTTCAGCCAGGTCCTTAGACCCAGTGCAGAGACTGTAGAAATGTTCTCCTTTTTAAAAGCAAATCTCCACAAGCTGCACTAAGGTCCCACAAGTAGAATTGCTATAGTAAAAAAAAAGTGCTTAATTTGCTCCCAGTATGGCTCGGGGACCCTGGCACAAATGGAACAAGCTGATGGCCCTGCCTGCCTGTACCTGCACAATTTAGCAGCTTCAGATCCCATCCCTCTGAGTCCTGCGGGGCCTAGAGGCTGCCATGGCATTGGCTCAGAGGCTGCCATGGCATCGGCTCAAGTGCTGCTGATGGCAGTAGGGCAAAGAAGCCAGCAGCTGGCGAAGAGCGGAGGGTGGGATGCAGACCCCTGAGGATGGCCGGTGCTGTGCTGGCACTGTACTGCATATGGCAGCAAAACTGGTGGGAATGTTTGCACTCAAGTCAGCAGATATGAGTGGGTATGTACTGTCGCTAATAGAATAAAACTCTATTTCTGTGAAATAGATGTTTCACAGAATGTTTCTGTGAAAAATTCTGAGGGTCTTCTCCTGGAAGTTTCTGCGAAGTCTCAGCAGCAAAAATAAAGGGTCAGGTTAACATTTCTCAGCTTGCTCGATCCCTGAGAGTTTTAAAGTGCAAGTTAGTTAGTTCCTTTTAAATGCTTTTCACTAGAGCTTACAAGGGCCCCTCCACCCCCCATTCAAACAAAAGTTATCTGTTTCACTCTAGTCCATTGTGTTCCACCGGTATTGCACCGGGTGTGTTTGGTGCCAACTCCCTTCATCCATCCATTCATTCATCAGTCCAGTACTTTTGTTGATCCACGTGGCAGAACTTTCTCTCCTTTGTAGATCTAGGACTCTTCAGCAGGGTTACGGGTTACGTTGCTGCTAGCCCTAGGCTGTGGGACGTGCCTTTGCTGTGGGGAGAAACGGCTGTTCCTTCTGGCTGGCCATGCTGTCATGATGCAAGTGCTAATAAATGTGTGTGAATCAATGTATGTGCTCTGGAGCTGAACTAAGCATAAGTATTCCTTTTACCCAACTATCTGCTCTTGCCCTTCTGCTCTGTGTGATAATACGCTACTAAAACCATGCCAGTTTAGGTTGCTATACCAGTGATTTCCCAATCAAATTCTACCACTTGTGGGATGATATTCCCCCTGGAACAAAAGATGAAGGAGGAAGGCGGGCTAATTGATTCAGTACTCCCCCACTGCCTCTGAGCACAGGCACTTAGCTGTAATAATTGCGAAACAGAAGAATTTACGCCGAGTTATAAACTAGTATCACAGAACTCAGTAAATGGTGGATACTTCATGAACTATGAACAACAAGCTATTCAGAGTACTGCCATACAGTGAAACTGTTTCAAGGCACTTTTCCAACTAATATCTGTAACTAATGTAGTTTCCCATGTTAAGGTGGCATGATGTTCATAGTGTATAACTACGGAGGAGGGAGAGGTTGGGGCTTTTTCTTAATAAAACCATGCCTGCCTATAAACTGCTAAATAACTATTTCAGTGCATGCAGGAATTGTGGCTTAATATTCATGTCTCCTTTTCCCAGTTTAGAACCAGTAAGACCTTATACTACAAACTCTTCCCATTAGTGTAAGTCCACCCGCTGGTAAATTAATGAGTGTTGATTTTTACACAAAACAACAGAACAGGTGTAAAGCACTAGTCTCTGTGTAATGTGCACTGACAGAATGGCATTCCTTGAGAAAGGTGGTTAGCTAAAGAAATAATATCCTAGCGTCTTGCAAGTGTCCGGTGTGGTTGCTTTAAAGAGATTGTTTAAATTAAGCATTAAGATTTCTATTGCTAGCATATACCTCTAAAAAAATAATATTGCTTTTGCAATTTGGAGTGTAAAGCAGCAGGATATAAAGCAGCAGGCACATTTTTGGTGGGCTTTTTCTTTAGCTAAGCATAATTCCAATTGGAAAAAGAAGAAAGACTACATCTTCATTGTCCCAATTAAAAAAAAACACAAACATGGTCAGATAGAAGGAAATGCAATTCTTTTCATTGATTTCCACACAGAAGTTTATAATATTTCTGAGAAATATTTCTGAGCCGATGTTTTCTCTTTAATAGCATGCTCCCACCTCCCTTGTTTGCTGTGTTAGCAGAGAGCTTTCTCCCTTTCTGTCTTGAACACAATCTTTTTGTTGCAGATTTTCTTTCAAATATGTCATGAATGTTTACACAAACAAGTGAAAATTTGAGTAAAGCTTCTAAGTTACTGTAAATGCCCAAAGCTCTTATCAGACCTCTGTCCTTCCGGTGGCAATTGATGGGACTTCTGGGAATTAATTTTCTTTCCCAGCTACCTGCAACGATAGTCAACTGCCACATATATAGTCATGTAATAGAGCCTCAAACCCACAATGTGAATACATTGTGCAGGTGATAATACCAAAAGCACCCATTTGTTCATCCTGGGGCATATGCTATATTTTAGTTTAGGACCATGCCCGTTTTAACATGAATGAACTTTCAACCTGTCTTTTGTCTGTATTTTTATGTTGCTGGATACTGATCAGAGCTGGATGTTATCAACCTTGTCCCTTTCAGAAGCTGTTTGTGGACTTCTAGAAGAGACTAAATGAGGTCTTGTTCTTGTAACTCTGTATTCTACTTAATCAGAGACATTTTTAAGCTGACAGTGGACTGTTTGGATGGGATTCAGTTGCCTAAAATGGCACTAAATGCCTACTCTTAGATACCCAACTGCTGCTTTGCCTCTTGCTGTCACTCTCAAAGAGTACAAATCTCCTGCGGATCTTG
This sequence comes from Pygoscelis adeliae, assembly GCF_000699105.1. Classification (NCBI taxonomy): domain Eukaryota; kingdom Metazoa; phylum Chordata; class Aves; order Sphenisciformes; family Spheniscidae; genus Pygoscelis; species Pygoscelis adeliae. The sequence goes on from NW_008824791.1 coordinate 3,885,615, forward strand.
TCATGTCTGCCACTCAAATGTGAATGTCTCAGATTTTCTACAGTGTCTCAAATGACACAAAGCATTTATGCTTAAGCAACTGATTTCTAACTTTTTCAGTGAGAGGAAAAACTTTATTTATATGTATTCCTTTAGTTATTTGCTGCTTATAAAGCCTCAATAAATTTAGCACTCGAACTCTCTTCTTAGTATTCACAGATTGTATTGCTCCAAAATTTGCTGTGCCTTCTTTTCGTTTCTGAATGTGTACAATAAGTGACGTAAATTTGGTTTTGTCTCCATTACTTTCTATAACAAAGTAACTTCTTGTAACACTGCTAGGAAACTTGAGTTATTTGCCATTTAACACCAGTTAAATGTAGGAAAATGTCAATGGTGAAGCTCAAGCTGTTTGGCTTTTCAGAAGGTCTGTACATATGGCATGTGACTCACAGTGGATGTACTTTATGGTTGGTATAATTCATATTTTGAAACAGAGAAGCAAAGTTTTATTTGGGAAGTCTTCACATGTTCATTATTTAGCCTTCATGTTTTAAGATGCTGTTTAGTACCAAACATCTTGGAGTTTATGGAACAATTTTCCATTTTAAAATTGAATTTCTGTGTGTTGCATTCTGGGCTCTCTATCCATGATCGCTTCTGAAAATATTTTAAAATGAAAGCCATGGAGTTTGGAAACACTTTGACAAGACTGCCAAAGTTAGGCTTTTCTGGAGTGGCCAGAGGGAAAACTTTTATGCCTTATCTTTACCATCAGATATAAAAATACTGCATCCAGAACACTAATTAAATGAATTCTTTTTCCACAGACTGCAACAGGTCTAATAACAAATTTAAAGGGCAAGGCAGGAATGTATTGAGGAGAAACAATAGAACTCTTGCTTGAAAATACAAGAGAAAAATTCAAAGCTCTTTTAAGCTACTTTAAGTTCAGCAAATACATATGTGTGTTTTGAGGCTAAATTTTCCTCGCTACATTTTTATTAGTTAAAAAAAAATCCGAACTCTTGCCTAAATTTTAAGAGGGCCATTTATTTTTCTCATTGTATATAAATATTAGGATATTTTCTATCTCTTAAAAGAACAACTATGAAATACATGCAAGATGATGAAAACAAACTTGCCATTGCCTAAATTTTTGGATGGATGCTTCCTTGATGTACTTGCAAAAATACACAAAATATTCTGATTGTCAATTTAAATTTATTGCAAGATGGGAGAATCTTGCCTCTGTGCTTTTAAGCAAGATGGTAGAGCTCTCATTTCAGATCCATCTTTGATGCTGGCATTCACTGAGCACTAACATGAGCTAGCTGAAATGATGCCTCTAGATCTCTGTACATATGCTAAAAGCTGAAACAGTGGATCAAATGATAGAGAGTCCTTATTTATCATCACTATAATAGCTATGTCACAAGTACTCATTTTAAAAGTGGTGGATGAGATAATCTCTGTTTCCAGAAATAAAACTGTACATTTGGGCAATGAGAAGAACATAGAGTTTATTCTATTGAAAGCATAAAATGTGTAAAACCTCTGATGAGAGCAAAGCAGAAACGGGCCATGTCTATTCTGCTGGCTTTTGCCTGCATCAATATATTGACAGGCGTTGGGAGACGTGATAGAAGCTCTGACTGACGTAGCTGCCCTGACCCAGAAGTCAGTAATATGACTGCAAATTCTGGTTCCCCTTCTCCCTTTGCCTGACATGAATTTTGTCAGGTTGTTCATCAGGTGGCTTTAAAATACTAGTACAAAACATAGCTTTGCCGGTATAGCTTCACCTCTACTGACCTCTCTTAAATTTGTATACAAAACTGTAAAATGCCTCTATGGTAGAGTAATTTGGAATGTATTATGAATATCCAATAGGTGTAATTTGCCTTTAAAATATCAATTTTTTCCATTCCTCCTAGAAGTGCTGGAATTCTCCATTTGCAAAGTATGCAGAAAACAACCTCTTTCTGGTTAAAGCTATGTATTGTATGACTTGGTTAAAAAGCAAACAAAGAATTTTAACTGCTTTTTATAAGATCTGTTCCAGTGAAACCACTGTTAACGTTGCAGAGATTTGGTTATTCTTTCTTTAAAAAGTCAACTTCTTTTCTCAGCCAAAGAACAAGTCATTTGATTAATGATCATTTTTATCTCTTTGAAAGGATCCTTTCCGACCATTGGGGTGAAGTCTCTTTCGAGATTCCTGAGGGCGGGATTTTTAAATAGCATCCTGGCCTCACATCCAGTGTCAGGGGGTGGATCTTTACCCCCCAGCATTTCCTCTGGTAGGTATTCCAGCCTATTCCCTCACATCGGTTTTTCCCTTCACCCTTTGCCCCATCTCTCCACACAGGGAAACAAAATTTGGTATTGGTCAGGCAGGGAGATTAGATGTCCCTTCCAATAAAAAGCCAAACTGAAAGGAAATGGAAAAGATAAATTACTTTTCAGGAACTAGCCAGTTTTCCTGAATCAATGTAGAGGAGAAATTGTGAAGGAAACTGATCTGTAATTAAGTGGTCAACCTAAATATTGGAAGAGAATGCCTGGTATCCTCTAATCATGCAGTTCATGAAGCATGCCCGTGTGCACCAGAGAAACACGAAGTCATTGATAGAGTCATTTAAAAATAACTCTATAAAATCCCAGATTTTATGTGACTCTGTGACTCTTTCCTAAAAATTTACATTGCCTTGCTAAAACATGGAAACAAAACAAATTTGGAAAGGCAAAATGTAATTATGTATTGATATAGCATTTAAATCCTTAGTATGCTTCTGTAGTTGCAACTTGTATCTCATGAAAACCGCCTTAACTTTTTTTAGTAACTTTTATCACAGTTTGAACTACTATAACTCTCTTAAAATGAGTGAGAAAACCCCATTGCCTGTGTTGCCAGCACGGTATTCTGTATTGCCTCTGGCGAGGTCCCCAGCAGAGGCACCGCTCTACGATGGCACGAGGGACCCCGGAGGGCTGGCATAAGGTTGAGTGTAGGCCAAGAATGAGAACACCATGCCAGGTGAACGGGCTGCTATCAGATACTGGGCTGAAACAGGAAAGAAGGACAGGTTAGAGGCATCCTTTCCAAGAAAGGCTATACGTACTATCTATTCTCTTCTGGAGCCATTGAACACCATCTTCCACCAAAGCTACTAAATGAAGAATAAATACATGTATCTTAATTGTAGTTAAAACTGAATCAAAGTTCAGTTCTGTTCCTTCCCAAACTACATATTTCTATGTAAAATTAATCTGTACATGGTATAATGTCACACTTGTATCCTTTCAGGACATCTTACCTGTAATGTTACTTACAGTTTTTGTTAAAGACGAAAAATCTCTTATGGTAAAAGTAGGGAGAAAATTGAAAAAGTACATAATGTTATTGATTTGCTGTACAAAAGAAACTGTTCTACTTCTCTATGCCCCATTTTATCTATTGCAATAATTATAGGCCTCATTAATACAAGATGAGTCTTACTTTTTTTTTAAAGTGCTATTATTTCTTTGTTTACTTTCTTTGAACAGAAGCTTCTCAGCAACTTTGATGTCTTTTCTTATGACTGTTTGTGTGTCTTTTGTCAACAGTTTGTAAAATACTTCCCATATTTTTTTTTCCTTGGGATATCTCAGAGTGTTTAATAGGCCTTAGGCTATTTTGGCAGTCAGCATCACGATGAGATTGGTATCTGTAACCAAACAACTGTGGAAGAGGAAATACTCCAGGCCCCATAAAGTTCTCTGTTTTGAACATAGTGTTACATATAGCATATCGCTGATTCTATTAGATTACAAATAGCTTAACTGCACTCGTGAACTGGCTTCTCACCTACGTACCTACCTACGAGTTTATTTTATAAGATCCTCAGGTCTGTTGCTTTCTGAGTGCTTGTAAAGCTTTTTATCACACTTTTTTGGACTTAAATCATAACTCTTAAATGTGGTTTGTTTAATAAAACTGGTTCATAATTTCTTGCTATTAAATGTCTTTTACTAAGAATTCTGGTTCAATCTGATGAAATATTCAAAACAGGGAAAAAATGGAAATGCAGCTCCATGATTTGCAACATATACCCTAGCAAGGTAATGGAAATGTATGTTATTGTTTGATCATGTCAACAACAACAACAAAACTGAGCCAAGCAGCAACCCCACAGAAAGGGAGAGACTGCCCATCTTCTGGAAAGTGAGGATTGTCAGGTAGTCGAAAGCCAGTGAAGAACTGTGATAAATCCAATGGACGAGATGTGTTCCTTTGAGAACGAGTGCATGTGGGGTCCAGGTGGCATGAAACATCATGAAACACAAGTCAGAAATTGCTGTTAACAAATGTACCCTAACAATCTTATCTGTAGCGCTGCTAATTAACTCTTCCTTTTTTACTTTATCATATTTGTATTCACATTAAGCACAATCTTAATTCTGAATTGCCTCTCTTTGTTACAGAGATGACCAGAGGATATAATTTCCATTTCATGATAACTTTCTAAATTGCTAAAACCAGCTTTGCTTTACACGTGAGCAAAAAACCCACACGTTTACTGCGTTTTTTGCAAAAAAAAAAAAATATCTGTTGAAGGGAGTACTGATCTGGGATGTGAGAGACTCAGAACTGAATCTCTTACTGTGTATGATTCAGTGGAAAATATAAGTTCATCCTTGAATCCTTAATCACTTTAGTACAAACAGAGAAGAGACATACCCTTCGTTCCTTTGTATCGAAAAACACTGCATTAAACACCTGACCCTTTTACTGAGTATTGCTTTACCCGGGAAGAAAGACACCCAAGGCAACAATGCTCCAAGAAGGTATTTAAGCAGTGATATCTCTGTTATCATGGCAGCCTCTGGCTGCTAGAACAGCAATAGGCAGGCAAAATCAACTGCCCATTGCAGTCTTGATGCCATCTCCGAGGCTTACCCTCTCTCATTAAAAGTGAGAGGATTTCTGTTTGTGTACTGGTACTGGAGGGAAGCGTGCTCGATTGCTGCCTTTGATGGCACAGTGACCCCACCTCCATTATCTGAGATGTTGGGCTCATATTGGACTGTAGCTTTCATAAGCCTAACAGAAGTACTTAATGTTTAATAACTTTGCTGAATTATAACCTAACTGCTTCACATATAGCTTATGTGTAAGATTTCAGTGGATTTAACTACATGGAAGGCTTAAAATGCCTGCATTATTCTGCTATTAGGGTCACTGGGAACAAAGATAATGAGATGTTTTTATTTACCAAAACCTTTAACTCAAGCTAAGTGGCAGATTCACTTCAAAACAGTCAGAAAATTTAATCCTTACTAAAGACAAAATGCTTTTACATCTTTTTTCTACAAAATTCCCCACAGATGTTTTAAGTGAAACACAGAACTAAACTGGAAAGTCTGCTATAAATAAGTACCTGGAAAACAGCTTGGGAGGGCCATGTAGCTGTCGGTTTCCTTTTTTCCCTTTCTACTTTTCACTCAATAGTTGGGGGGAGTGTATTTCTTTTACCATTGCACTGAGAGCTGATGTTCAGTTTTGTATAATTTGTTGTCTGCTTTTGCACTGTGCAGAGGTTCACTTATGTAAAAGGTATCCTCCTTTAGCCAACTTAAAGATTAATTTATGCTGCTGCCATGGGGTGTTACAACTTTCTGCATAGATGGATTGCCTCAAATGTAGGTGTTTTTTAAGCCTAGACATAACTACGCTAATGCAATAGTGCTTGTATTTGATAGTTGTATCAAAAGTCTGTCACTGCTATACAGCCATTTCACTAGAAGCAAAGCTTTCAGCAGGCCTCCAGATACCTATCCTAGATTTCTGCAAAAACAAGCCCATTTTCAGACAATAGCTTCCTTTTGATTTAGCTATCATTTATGTCACAAATTACGTAGTTTCTAGTTATCCCACCTGTTAGCAGTACAAATTTACATGACTTAGTTGATAAAGGTGTATAATGACAGATGGATTCACATAAGCAATAAGTACTTTTTCTCAAGTGGTATCCTTGCATATATTAAACAGAAGTCTTAAACCACTTCGCAGTTTACGCTCCTTATCATACTTACACTGGCGTGAGCTGTGGAAGCTTACCCCTTCCTTCATAATTACGCGTACACACACACTAACATACACATATATACGCATGTTGTGAAAAACCAAATAACTAAATCGCCAGTGCTGCATCTATTTCTTCAAATCCCAGCTCTTCCAAACTAAGTACAGTGTTGTTTGCTCCATTTTGGGGAAATTCTTAACTTGCTACTCTTGCTGTGTATTGGCAGCTCTTGATTTCAGTCACGTGTAAAGGGTTTGTTATGTAAATGCATACCCATATTGCCTGGCAGAAGTTACGAATAGAAAAATTTATGGTATGCTGCTGTATTTGAAGAGTGACAGAGAGATTGTTAAGCTTGCTGAGTTGGAAAGGAAGGGAGGGAAAGCAAATACCTTTCCTACCGTTTCTTTCAAGCTAAACTCCTTTCCTGAGTTTTTCTGTTGACAAGAACAACTAGAGATGGGTGTCAGGCTATGAGAACCTATGGAAAAGTTCCTGTTAAACAAACCTCCCAGAACCCCTTCATGCTGTTCAGCATTCAAACTACATTAGCAGGAGAGGGGGAAAAAACATCAAAATGATTCTTTCCGTACGCACCTTTCTATGAACATCAGTGCTGCGATTTGCTTGTGAATCCTCTGATATCCCCATGTAGCCAGCAGCTGGATCGTTGCCCCCTATTTCATTCACAGAGCACCTCTCTGAAGCTTCTGTGAAAGTATCTTGATGTGACTTTTTAAATGAAATATTAGCATCAGTTATTTCTTACCACTTATTTTGCAAGGGTTAATTATCCAGCTCTTTCACATTTTAGGAACATCGAAGCAAAGAAATTAGGCTTGAGAAAACAATCCACCCCTGTGAACCTCAAAAAATATATTATATGCAAGAAATGAGGATGCACTTACTTTCCAGAAACTTTGAAGTGATACAGGACAGTTTTCTCACTGCTGTCTTGGAGTAGGTAATGACAGGACTCCTCCTCCACATAAAGTACATTATACAGAGGATATCCCCTTTTCAGTGTTTTACTGCCTGGTTGTCTATGACTGTTTGTCTAACATACATTGTAATTTTCACATTTATTACAGAAAGCTTCTCAAAAATCTCAGACATAACTGTAGAATACTAAACCAGATGATTATCAGTTTTCTTTTCCCCAAAATTAATATTTTATTACAATTTCCAAGCGTACCTCAGTAAGCTCATTATTCTTGATGTTGTATAAACTGACAATTGAAAGCAAATTATATTGACAGAACCTTATTGAACAAAATTACTCAACAAGAACCATCAAGGAGCAATTGTTCATAGTGAAACTCAACTATAATTATGGTACTTCAATAATGAGAGAAGTAACTTCTATTTTTTTTCAGTTAATGCATTTTTCCCTACTCTGGATTCCAGCACCTAAACTGCTGTATTTTTTGTTAAATGAAAATTGCTAATCCTTTCTTGGTGACTACAAATTTATTCTTTTATTGCATATGCATTTTCTAGGATATCTGAGCCAATGGCTCTTCCAGTTTATTCTTTCTAGCCTCAGTGCTATTTCACTGGCACATCTAGCCTATAAGCCCTACAACAAATACATAATGGCATGTATTTTCTGAGGACAGACGTTCAAATGTATATGGACTTTTCCATTAGGCAGGCAGGAAGTGCTTCAGAACCAAAATATGGAGAGGCAGTAAGTAACACGAATAGTGAGATAAACTTTTTTTTTTTTTGTGCTGGTCCATTAGGGTTTAGCTTGAACTGCAGAACTGGGATTAAGCTCTGAGTGTAGGACATGATAAAAGGAGGTCTTCATTCTCTACCCTTGCTAAGTAGCTCATTTCATGCTCAGATGTTCGTCATAAACAATTCCAAACATTTTAGCCCTAGAAGTTCAGAAAAGTTTATTTGCATATGTGGTCATTTTTACTTAATATACGCTACTATTGCATATTTTTAAAAATCTGACTACAGAAAATGTGGTAATTTATTGTAACAAGCGTGTGAATTGAAGCAAGTTGCTGTTCATTTCTAACAGGAGCAGAAAGGTAGGAAGAGGAGAGCTGGAGGAGCCTGATGGATACACACAGAAATGTATTTGTAGATAAGCTACGCACAGTTATTCTTTGTTTCAAGATGAAAGGGAAAAAAAATCCAAACTCCCTTTTTAGCCTAGCAGTAAAGCATTGGATGTGAAAGCAGAGTCAGACTTGTTTGACTTTTTGTGAGGTAGGAGACGGAGGGAATAGTTAACTTGAGTAATGTTTAGGGGGTTTTGGTCTGTTTTAGGTAGGAAGCCAGTGTACCTTTACCAAATTTAACTTGCTGAATTTTGTTCATGATCAAAATCAGAGCTGAAGGGAGAAGCTTGAGAATGTGTGCCTTCATGTCCTGAAGGTACAAAACCTCAAAAAGAAATAAGAAAAAAACCCATGAGATCGCAAAAATGTCACAGTGTTAGGTCCAGTGCATCATTTATTTGTTGGACCTCATGATGTTTTGTTTTCTTAATTTTGGATTTAGCAACTCACACATGTTACAACCGAAGCTTCCTTTGTGGATTTCAGAAACTTCAGGAGTATTGATATGTGGCCTCCACTGCTTCCTGAAATGAGAAATGATGCCTTTCTGATGTGTAGAAAGCAGCAAGATACTCATAAACAATGAAGGAGGAGGTGCTGGCTCATCAGTTTTGTATAGCTCAGAAGTTTAAAGTTTACGTAGACCAAAGGGAAATAGGAGCAAAACATGTGTGCCCAAAGACTAAAGGGAAAAAATACATAAAGGATATTCTAAAGCACAAGACATGTCAGAATCTTACAAAGATCACAATCAGGCATAGTAATGAATAATCAAAAAATGCCCTGACATTTCAGAATAGGATTAAAATAATACCTTAACCATGTCATTATACTTATGAAAGCACAAAAAATATGTTTTACTGTAACCTTATGTATGCAATTTTTTGTTTTACTCATTTTCAAATTTCTGTTGTAGCTTACAGCTTCTAAATATAACGCACCTATGATTATGGGTAAATTCACAATAGAGATTAAATAAGCTTTGTTTCTTATGTTCCATAAGTACCTATTATGTATCATGGCATACTGAATATTGATGAAGTGCAGAAGCCCCTGATACACAGACTTAATTTTATTTAAATTCCTTTACATGCTCTGGGGTCAACAGGGCAAATGATCTTCGATGCAGTCAGACTTTGTGGACTAATTTTGAACCGAAGAACGTCCCTTGCTCTTTCCACAAGAGGATGTAGAGTGGTATGAACATTAAAAATGTTAAGAATAACTTAAGGGTGAAATGTCATTAGATTAAGTGAAATATGCTGAAATCCAGTTATAAAAAAAGTGAGGTGAATTGTTTTGGTTAATCTAACTGGGCAAAAGTATCTCTCTGAAACTGAATCTGAACAGAATCTATTATTTATTATAGAAATTTTTTTTGTTGTTCTTTGCTTCAGTGCTAAAGTGAAAGTGCTGGAATTTTTAGGGTTCTAAGTCAAATTTCAAGCAATATAAATCTTATGCCAGAATCAGTTCTATTAAAAACTTACTCCCCTCCCCCTGAACATAATTAAATTAAACTGAGCAGCCAATTTTTTTGTGGCTGGTCATTAACAAATTACCTATTCTTGAAAAGAAACTAGTCTACATTCTCCCTCCTACTTATACATTGTTAAAGACTGCCTTTATTGCTGGGATTTCTTGGTTTAAAATGGGATGATATAACCTAGTATTTGGGATAGGATGGTCAAAAATGAAATCCTTGAGCTCTGTTCATTGTTCTGACTTGTGATTTTGTCATCTCTCAAAACCTTTTTCAAGTCAGTATAAGGTGGTCCTTATAAGGCATGGAGATGACAGAATGGTTCCAGGGTACCTGACCAAGATTTCGATGCAAACACCAGCTGTTGTAATGATCTGTGGAAGTTCTTGGGCAACTGCCATAATTCGGATTGCTTTTTAAGGTACATCAGTTTATCCCAAGGGCCCAGGCTGGCACGCTGCCCTCTCAAGATCAGGGGAACATGAAGACAACGCAAAGCCTCTTTGTGCGCTCTTTCTGCAGATACAGTGGTTCCCACAGCTTTTTCTTGCAGGCTGAAGACTTGTTTTTTGTGATACCTCAGCCAAGTCACTTCACCTCATCTTCTCTTTTCATCATACATAGCATGGATTTATCTGTTTATAGATTAGTATTTGAAAAATAGTGTAAGACTCTCAAATGAGATGCATTAGATGTACTTAGAAAAGTTCATGCAGCAGCTTTCAGAGCTGGCCTACAAATGCACCAGCTCTTGTTCCCCTCCATGTGTACATCTGAATTTTAATAAGCCATCTCACCCTAATGGTGAAGGTGTTTCTTTTTTATTTCCGCTTATAATACTCATGTAAACATAAGC
>NW_008824791.1:3896095-3933313 GCF_000699105.1 Pygoscelis adeliae
CAGGAATAAAACAGAACTTTTTTCATCCATATAGTATTTGTAATGCTAATAAATATGTAGAAAGAGACAATACAGATAACCAACCCAACACATGAAAACTTGAAGAAATGCGATTTTTTTTAGAAGATATATGTCTGGAAAGTATAAATGCAGAAAATATCAAAATTTGGGCCAGTTATTGTATTTCTACGGTATAATTTTAGCCACTATTTCTCCCTCACCTACCCAACCTCCAACTAGTGACAAACAACTACTTGTTCTGCTTTTACCCTCTGCTGCACTCCATTTGCTTCTCTTATGGAAAGAGACGGATAAGAAAACAAATAATGGAAAAGGTGCAACTGCTTTCTCGTTACAGTTCATAGAATCATAGAATTATAGAATAGTTTGAGTTGGAAGGGACCTCTGAAGGTCATCTAGTGCACCCCCCTGCCGTGGGCAGGAACATCTTCCACTAGATGTCAGGTTGCTCAGAGCCCCGTGCAACGTGACCTTGAATGTTTCCAGGGATGGGGCATCCACCACCTCTCTGGACAACCTCTTCCAGTGTTTCACCACCCTCAGTGTAAAAAATTTCTTCCTTATATCTAGCCTATATCTACCCCCCCTTTAGTCTAAAACCATTAAAGTTCCACTTTTCTTCCCTCAAAACCTTCCAGAAAATCTTTTGTAGGCATATTGGAGGATTGATGTGAATTAGGGGTTGCAGGGGTTGGGGATTAGGGGTTGCAGAAGCAGCATGCTAGAGACTGCTAAAACTTCTGTTGTCCAAAGCACGTTCTCCCTTTGTCATATGAAAAACAGGAGAACTGTTCACAATGCTTGTTGTTGCAGGAGGGGTAGGCTAGAGGATTTGAGAAGGTTTTTTAGAAGTATACATACAGACTTTTCCTGGCTTCCAAATCATACCAACAGGCATAAATTCTTGCCAGTGCGTTACCAGATAGTGAGTGTAAAAGTATTCAGTATAAAATTACAGACAAACAGCTCAGAGAACAATATTTTCAGATTGTGTAAATCTTCAGCTAGTACTGACAGCTATATGGCCCTAGTTTGCTAAATAATGAACAGTAACTTACGCTCATTCATGTACTTTGTATTTTTATCAATTGATTTTGCAAAGCTATCTTCCCTTGACTAAACTAACTTAACTAATGAAAAGTGTTACATAGACACAGGAAAATAGAGCACTAACAGCAAGGTAAGTAGGATATATCTATGTGATCTTCTGTAACAGCAGGATGTATATATGTTAGTGCTCTCCTGTTTGCAAACTCTGGCTTCTGAAGTCTCAAGAAGGGAGTTGGAACTGCAACGTCTTTTTTTGGAGGCTTCTTGGAACACAGGTCTTGGTCTGAGACCTTCTGTAATGTAAGTCAGTACTGCAAGTGGGATGGCTTGCAGCAAAATTCCCATTGGCTTCATGTGTATTGATTTAGGCTAACAACGCAAAACCCAGCAGAATTTTTTTCAATTGCTTTTTGCATAATCATTAGTTTTCTTTCTTTCTTTTTTCCTCCATTGGTTTTGTGTTATGGAAAAACACATTTTTTTTTCATTATTTGCTGAAATTAGTTCTCTGTTGCATACACCTGCATCATTATTAGGAGCAGGAGTGAAGAAGCTGCAGTGCCACAGCAAGCGGTTCTCCTATTTGAAGCAATATGTAAGGAACAGACCTAGTGTGAGATCTAGGAATGCCTTCCAAGCCTTGGGCGTTTCAGTGAGGGGCACTGAGTTTTACTGTGGGTGCTTTGCACGCTATTGGAGTGCTGAAAAGCCCAGCACTACCTGAGGGAGTGCCTGAACATTTTGCTCTGTTAGTCTTACCTCCTTAGCTTTAGCAGGAGGTAAGTTAGTGGGGAACCAACAGCAGAACATGGCTTTGGAGTGAAAAAATGCCTGACACGGAGCTGACTTCTGAGAGGCTACCTGGGCACACGAACTCTGACCTAAAGAAGTGATGAAACTGTATTTTCTTATATGAACTAGGGAGCAGATTCAAAGCCTTTGCTGTTTTAAGTGGAAGAAAAAATACCCTCTGTTTATGTTAACAGATCTATTCCCATGATGGGTATTGAAGATTTCATTATAAGGAAAGACTGTAGAAATGAGCATGTACTAGCTGTATTCTTTTTGGAGGATTAATCTTACATAAAAAATTCATTAAAGTGGGCTTTGCTGCATTATTTAAAATGACAACAGGAGACAACAAGCTGAATATTTTGTCATTGATATGACACTTCAAATTCTCCTCCTTATTCATCACTCTACCACTCAATTAAATTACAGGCTATCAAAATCTTGTATTGTGGAAAAAAAAATTGGAAAGAGAACTAAAAATATATGCGTTGTGAGTTTTAAGTATAATTGGAATTTTACGTTATTCTGCAATGTACGGCTTTTTTTCTTTTTTGCATTTCTGCTTATTAAAGAAAATGTTGAGCAGATTGATCAATAGAAAATACAAAATTGTAACATATTCTGAGGTGGCATTACATCAATACAGAATGTTTGTCAGTTATGCTGGTTTTATTTGAATGGCATTACAGTACAGCTGGGTGGGAAAAAGCTTCCTCAGGGAAAAACATCCCACCTTGTCAAAACCAGTCAGCCACTTGTCACAAGGTAGTATTCGCATCAAAACAATGAATAATCCCCGCACCTTCTACAGGTTCATCTAAGTTCTGAGTAATGAAATTCATGTCCTTTCCCTGGATTGTGCAAAGCACTGATACTGCTCTTGCATGTTTGATCTGGCTTTCTGAGGTGCTGGGTGTCTGAAATGGATCTGCCAGAGCCAGAGTTACTTCATGTGCATTGTGCAAGGAGGGGAAGCTGCTTTAGCCAATATCCCAGACACGTGTCTGGTGGCGGGGAAGAATGGGGTGGGAATATTTATAGGTTCACAGGAATTATGAAAACAGTGAATGTGGCTCTGGTGTCAATATATGTCATGTATAAATACAATTCTATATTGTTAAGTATGTAGTAAAATGATAAATTTGTTAGACATTTGCAAATGCTAAATGTGATATACGTAGTGTGTAAAATCCATATTTGGGTTTAAAACCTATCGCCTCAGAACGCTATTTATATAATTCTTCTACTTTAAAAGTCTATTTTCTTGCTGTAGTCCCTACTCCAGCACTGCTGGGTATCTAAAGCTGCTGCAAGAATGATTTGTTTGGCTGATCTGATCATTGAACCCATCTTCAAACCTTTTCATATTTTGTCCACCCCCAATTCAAACATGAAGTTGTGTGCTTTCGTCCAGCAGTGTCTGCAGTTTTTAGCTCCTAGATGCTCTTGACCTCTGTCTTTTATTCCAAGTCCTCAGCTGAAGCTGACACCTTTTTCAGTGTCCTTTTTCCATGCCTTCACTTATGTGGATCTTGACTGTAAAATTAACCTGGTTCTTCTTCAGATACTTGTCTAGTGCCTATGCCTGTACCCGTGTGAAAACACTCATCGCAATTGGTCAAGTCTTTAAACTAGAGTTTGGGTGTCCAGCTATGTGGTGAGGTACACCCATGCTGCAGAGGGGACTCGCCATCGGTCGCAGGAGTGCCTTTTGGTGCATGCTCTCTTGCCTGTACAGTTCCCTGGGGCTACGTGTCAGCTTTCACAGGTGCTCATGTAGCAGGCTCAGACAGCGCTGGCAGGGCTCTCTCTGTGCTGCAGCCTGTGCTGTCCTGAGCCCTGAGCGCTTTCCTGACTCCCACCTGTATCACCGCCCACTGCTGTTTATCCTTAAACTTGTTTCTTCAAGTGAAGATGTCCATGTTTCATATGTGTAAGCAATCATAAATATAGGAAAATAATTCAATGCCTTCCAGAATTGCATTTAGCCTACCACATGATAAAATAAACAAAGACTGCTTCTCTCTCTTCGAGACTTCTCTGCCCCTGCTCCTTTTTTCATTCCTGTCCTTGTTTTGAGAATGAAGAATTCATCTTTCTTAGCACCATGAGAGCAACATGGATTTTCATAATCTAAGTAATAGTCTTTTTTCTTTTTTCTTTTTTTTTTTTTTTGTCTAGAGGCAAACATTACGCTAGTTTAAAAATCTCCCAGTATTATTTTTCAAAGTCAATTTTGTAGTCCTCTTTAAAGCAAAAGCAGTATTCTGTGTTTGTACAGGGTTCAGCACAGACCTTAATCTTTTCTGGACTCAAATTGTACCACAGTATAAAGGATAACATCTGCTCTTTGCAGCTAAAAAGGAAACTAACATCAACTAATGTCATCCATAGCCTTTTGTCTTACCAAGAACTTTGTTCTATAGAAGCCCTGGGTTGGCTGCCACCCTCTGACCCTTTGGAGGTTAGACATCCCAGATTGCGCTCTGTTACATGTAGGGTATCGGAAGTAGAGCTGTGCTTTCAGAGTTTGCTTCCCAGATCTAGAACTGATGGAGTGCAACAGCTACACACATCAGGATCTGTGTTTTTCACAGGGGACAGTCCAGTCTCTCCCACTGCCTGCCCTTGGGACCGGTGACTCGGTCTCTGGACTGGGATGCCCCATGCTGGATTCTCTCGTTGGATGTGCCAGAGTCAGCTGCTCATCCTCGTGTCTCAGCCAGCTTCTCCAGAGCCGACTGCTAGTCCCATTCCTTCAACCATTTGTGAACTGGAGAGTCTGTTCATGCAACACGAACACACGGTGGAATCACTTAAGTGCCTCTACAGGGTACTGAGCTAGGGAAGAAAATACAACATTGTGTATTGGTAACCAAACACAGCCTGTTTGCATATACTGTACTGACTGGATGGAGAGGGCCACTTGATTTTCTGAACCTGTTTTTCCTACCACACCTTTGAAATCAAGATGTGTCCTACCTTACGTTTCCTGACACTTGATGTACTTACATTTGTAAAATGTTTAGAGATCCTTGTATGAAATTTGTAAACCTATGAAATTACTGGAAAATAATTGTTTGCTGGGGATAGAACCTGTGTGTTACCGCTTTGATGATAAATGTACCCACTGGAATCTGTTGTGTGGCAGAGTTTTTTACTGTATCTTCAAGCAACCGAAACAATAGCTGAGACATTTTTGATATACGGGTACTCCAAAGACAAATACTATGCTGACTAAAAGTTTCACTGTATTGCCTGTCACAATCCAGCTTGGAATGCATAAATATCTTCAGTGATACGTTAAACTTGCAGCCAAAATAGGATGGCTTTTATCAAGTGCTGGCACTCTAAAAGAAGATTATTTGAGAAGTTAGTGTTAGGATCCAGACTTAAGATTTTTGCTTAAGATAATCAAGCGGTGGAGCTGGGTTCATTTTTGTGGTGCCTTGACACAATCTTGCATCGAGTTCATTTGAGATTTAGGTAGGATGGAGAGAGATACAGACTGAGTCTGTGGGAAGCTATCAGCCTAAGTGACTAAATTTATTGTTCACCACAATTCCTGAATACTTAATGATATGCTGATCTTCCAATATACAGCGACCTGTTTGAATACAAATGCTACTTATTTTGGTGTATTTACCAGATCATGCCATTCCTGTGCTATCATGTGGAAGAGCTGGCATATCATTTCCAGTGATTAAAGGAACACATCGAGCAGGTTAAAAACTCATAAACATTATCCAGTGAAAAATACTGAAATCTCCTTTTTAAATCCACAAATAAATGCATATAGATACATTTCATAGTTACTTTAGCCTAGAAGTTCATACTGTTGGTCTGAGCAAAATGAAGTACAGTTTGTTGGGGGTTTTTTGGAGGGGAGAATATTTTGTGAGAGAACATAGAAGAATTAAAAGTTGCTTTTACAAAATAAGTGTGAAAATAATTTGTGTTGAAGGATATGAATCCAAGGAGCATAAAAGATGTAATGAGAGCCTATGAGCCTCCAGAAAACCTTACAAAATAGCTTCCAGAAAGCATAGGGCACCAAAGGATTACTAACAGGAAACTAGGGGCGCTGTTTTGAAGCTCAGTAGCTCCATTTGTCATTCCCTTCAAATGCAAATCTTCCATAAAGGTGTTTTAATTGTTGATTTACCCAAAAAGAGAAATTTCTGGGTAACTTATGCCTGACCAAATATACCATCTGAAAGTCAGCTTTACATCCCTATTTAGGGATGTAAACAACAAGATGCCGTTGTCTGCAACAATTTAGAAATCACTACTTGCTTGAGAGTTCTGCATATAGTAAGATCCTCTAGCATCAGGCTGCCGCTTGTTTACTTCTCTAGATAATAGAATATTCCTTTCACATGGAGATATCAACCCCTTGACAGTAAACAAATGGTAAAGGTAAGGGAATCTAAGTCATTATGTGCTAGAAACTAAAGAGACTAGGCTATACAACTAGTCACCATTAGCAAGCTGAAGTAAAGAAAATACTAATTTTTAAAATGCTGTGATCTCCAAGAGCTTAGAAGTGATGTATCGTTTAAGCTTATAATGCAAAACCAGGGTATAACCAATGGATGCAGATGAATATAAATTGATTTGGTGGCAGATGCACATCTGCAGCTGAGACCAAACAATCAATTAAAAAAAAAGAAGCTGGTAATTCTTCACACTTCAGAAAGGCTATCCAAAAAGACTGTTAAGGCACCTGAGAATTTTCACACAGAAAAAAATGTACTACTGTGCCAACATTATGAAGCACTGTTTTGTTCATTGAGGACCTAAATATGAGGGTGAATGCAGAAAGAACTCCAAATTTTATTAGAAGAAATGAGAGAATATTGTGAGGAACTCCAGAAAGACTAGACTGAACTGTGTGAACGAGCATCACCAGGGTACCTGGAACTCCAAATCGACAGGCTGGGAAGGAACAGAGAAACGGCTCATTCACTTTTTTAAATTCAAGGTTAGCTGTAACAGCTCAGGAGAAATACCTGGCTGTGGCTTATTGTATATTGTGGACAGTTTAATAAACACTTCCACTGTTAACCGAACTGAACAGAAAGTTAGCATGTACAGAAATGGGCAATTGTGCTGGAATGATCGTAATGCCCTTCTACGCTTTCTTGCCCTCAACACTGTGTTTATTTCTCATCCCCTCGTCAAAATAAAACACAAAAATAATTTGAGAGGCAGAGAAAAAAAAGTCATGAAAGAGGCTTCCTTTGGATTTGAAAAACGTCGGAACAGCTAGTGTTGTACTGAGAAAGTGAAATGGGCGGACTACTCGTGTCACCACTTGGCACACCCCAGTTTCACACAAACCCCGAAAAAGACAGGCATTCTCAGGGAAAGAAAAGTTTGCCGTGTTAGGACTTTTTACCTCCTTCCCAATCTTACTCACATACTTATTCATTACATTAGCTTTGCATATATTAGCATGTCTCCTTTGTAATATTAACAATTCTGAAAAACTTCTTGCTGTGTAGCCTGATTAGCATGCTAATTAGGCCTCTCCTGTCAAGCACTTCTAGAGTGGTAAGTTATTTCTGGGTATAAGCAGTGAAACGGTATTTAGTTAAGTAGCCAGTTTAAAAGTTTATCTTCAGATCTGGATGTTCTTTTAAGAACTAAATGTAACGTGTTATTCTACTCCAACTTGGATATGATCTCACCCTGGAACCATACAGGAAAACTGTGCTAGCTGAGCAAAACTTTGATTTCGATAACATTGTGTATATGTTACGTATGTACAAACATAAGAATTCAGAGTTTTTCTGGATTATACACACCCAATACACACACCCAGCCTAGGAGAGCTTTTTTGGTGACATCCCCTTCTATCTGTCTATCTGTATGCCACTAAATCACTGAGATATTTTTCTTTGAGAGGAAAATAATGGCACTGAGTTTGTAATTTCTTGGACATGGCTTATGAATATTTTTTTTTTGCCTTACCTCAAACATATTCCAAAATGTTACACAGCAAGTGTTGCTATTTGGAAATAGCAGGCTCTTTTTTGATCCTTTTTAAGGGGAGAATACACCAGAGCGAATGATGCACATTCAGCTAATCCAGTACCACAAAAAAAAAAAAATCTTGGAGAGTAACACAGGGAATTGTGTTTGCGATATAAATGAGCATTTTGAAAATGGGTAACATATTTAACTACTGTGAATAATCTGTGCATAACAGTTGGAATTATAAAAGCCCCGTAATATGTCTATATTCCTAATGTGTTTCTTTGCTGTTTTGCAGGCAGACCAGTAATGATTGTAGTTGAATACATGGAGAATGGATCCCTTGACTCCTTTCTGCGGGTGAGGTGCCATTTTCTGATGACATTTGAATAAGACGCCATTCTAGGTTAAGATTTTAAATTGTTTATCATAAATTAATTTCTACATAATGTTATTCATCGATTTTTAGTGAAGAATAGAAGCACTTTCCCCAGGGCACATTTCTAAGGTACAGTGATACATTAGAGCATAGCTGGAAAAAAAGGAGATATCAACTTAAGAATATAATTGATTTCTTCTACAAAAGTAGTTCCCATATTTAGCAAAATGTATTTCAAATAGCGTTTTTGTGAAGGAAAAGATAAATTGAAGCACACATGCCTAGCCTTATGGAAGTGGTTCATTTTTCTCAATCACCTTCAAAAATACTTTGTTATGATTTTTTTTCATTGGTGAACTGTAGAATAGACTCAGTAATTGATTTATAATTATTTATGGTTACTTGCATTTAACAAATTGAATTAGAAAACAGTTCATGGGTGAAATATCCTGGCATTAATTAACCCCCAAAGGTCACTAATAAATATTAAAGAAGGGCTACAGAAAGCATGAATAATATGTTGGCATGATTGGTTTTAATTTTTCTTAGAAAAGTAGAAGGAAAAGGTGACCCCCTAAGCTAAACTTATCCTAAAATGGTTTCTTTGTTAACAGAACCCCTGGAAATGCTCTGGAGGCCCACTGACATAAGACCCTGTGTGAATAATTTGATTGTCAAGTATTTCAAATCTGTCTCAAAAAGTAAATGTCAATCCGTACTAGCCCTTGCAATGCCTTGCCATTGCCATCTTGCAGAATGGTAAAGCTGGGGTTGTAGGCAAGGTCAGGGCGGGGGATCAGGGGACTATGGTTTTGTGAACTTGTTTGAAAGGGTATCCCAAGTGCAAAGGAGAGGTGTTCAACAAGGAGCTGTGAAAATATTTGCAGGAAAATCTAGATGATGGTGATCAAGGATGCTGTGATGGCAGGAAGAAGGAACTGCTAAGAGAAAAGAGTGAATAAGCAGGAGGGAAAGAACAGCCAACACTTTAGAAAGAAGAATAAATCAGTGAGAGGGAGAGGAAGTCATACAGAGAGTACTTGTTTGACAGCAGGTCGAGAAAAGAGGTAGCCACAAGAGGAGAAGAACACCAGGAACAGAGGATACTACCCTGAGAACCCATCAGAGCCATTATCTTAGATATTTCTAGACATTGTTTCTCCCTTCCTTTTACTTTTGATTATTCCATTGTATTTTTTCTCTAGCATTTCCTGCTGTCCTCTTCATCAACTCTCCCAAATAATTTTTTATTTTCCTTTGTCAAGACACATGACAGACATCTGCTATGTTGTCAGAAACACACCAGCACCACAGTTTCTGGTGAGAATTTGCTATCTCTCAAAATCAAGTTATTTTTCTGGAGAGAGTTTGATATCATCAAGTTCTTCTTAGAAACTGGGTAGGTTTTAAAAATCACCCCCCTTGCGTTTCTGGTTCATCTCTCTATCCATCTGCAGCAGACAGACTGCTGTTCATTTGAGTACCTGGGGCTTCCCTGGTCTGTAATTTTTCAGCAGTGCCCCGGGAAGACTTGCCTGGGCCTGAAACTCTGCTCTGTGCGTGTGTGTGCGTGTGTGTGTGCAGAATTTCACAGAAGAGAATAAAACCAAATACTGAAATAATTCATGAGAGAGAATTACCTTTCTCTGAATTGCTCTAGTATGATATCTGTATTCCAATTATTCTTCACATGCATTTATTTATCAGAATGGTTACTACCTAGTAGGATACTTTAACAGAAACTGACATCAGCAAAATTATGATGTTATTGTGAAGCAATACTTCTCACATTGCATCAGATATATTTGTAGGCAAAACTGCTGGCAGGAAATGTGAGCTAATCATTTCTGCAGCTGGTTTCCATGTATATTATTTTACAGTTTCAATTCACACTTCAGAAATGGTTTATTCTTCTAAAATGCTTTTTAAAAGGACTAATATTCAGCATTCCAAAGCACTGCAGATAAATCATCAGCATTTCTGTTAATAATTAGCAGAGCGAATGGCTGCAAAGTAACCTATTTAAAAAGAAATCCAGCTGCTTCATTAATAATATTGTTTCCTGCAGATAGAAGTCTACACTTTTAAAAGCTTTTGTGAAGATACAAAGAAGCAGAGAGGGTTTATCTTTAGCAATCCTAATGAAAGGTGTGCAGTGAATATAACAATTCTTATGTGGTGAGATTTGCAAGGGCTTATAAAATAGTCTATCTTTCTTACTATTTAAAAGAATCACTTGTTACAGTGCAAAGTGTTTTTACCAGGAGGGGGGGGGAAATCCATTTCTCACCATAAAAAATATTTCCCCCCACACCGCAACCTGCAAAAATTAACCATCACATCCCTCCAACCTGTCCTTCTCCAAAAGCCTGCAAAAATGGGTCAATCTTACAATTTCAGAGTGAAACTCTGTGATGAACCATGTGAGGGCATTCCAGAAGACTCCTCATAGAAGACATTTGCCATCAGCCTCCTCACGGCCTTGGTGTGATGTTAGCTTTCATGCCAGTACAAGTTGTGCGAGGAATCATAAACTCCAAGTAAAACTCCCCTTGACCCCTACACCCAAAAATCTTAATAGCCTTTACTTCCTTACTTTACAGGTAGGAAAATAAAGCACCGGGATGTTAAGTGATCTGCACAGTATCGTGCACAAAGTGCATAGCAGAGAGTAGAAATGAAATCAATTCCCCTGAATTCCAGGCCAGCAGCTTACACTCATCCTTCATCTTTCTTAGTGCTCTATTTTGGTTGCAGTTATGTGGCCAAGTCCCCAAACCAGTGCCTCACTTTCTGCTATTTGTATGAATTGAACAGCAAGCTCAGCTAGATTGTCTTCCCCACCCTACAAAATATCCTGTATGCTGGCTGCTAACTTTGAGCTTTTGGGAAAAAAATTTGGCACGCACTTGCAATACGAAGATGCTTCAGATATATTCTTAGTGGAAAAGCTCAGCTAATTAGAACCAATTCTGTAAGATTATGGTAATTAATTACAGCAGTTGTGTACCACCAGACATCCTAAATTGCTGGAGACACTTGACACTAGATTTTTCTCAGAAATCCTGCATTATTTTTGCAATTATATAAATCTCATTTCAATAAGATGAAATCAGTTATCTTTTTTTCTCATAGAAGATTGATGCGTGTAAGCTAATCGTCCCACAAAAGTATACCTGAAATTTGCTGTCAAGGAAATGCTCATTTGACCAGAAATAAGGTACACGTGACTTCACTTCTGGTAACACTTGGAGAGATTTCTCTGAAAAAGGATGTGAGCTTCCAGCTTAGTATTTCCTCAGGGGCTAGAGGCTCTTCTTTCAGCATTGCTCCAGCAGCTGCCAGATAGGACTAATCTGTGCTTGGGAAGAAAGTGGCTAATACTTCAGCTTGGGAACTGAGGAGATCCAGGTACAATTTCCTATTACCAACTTCACACACAGACTTTGGATGGGACACATTGTCTTTACGTTCCAGTCACCTGCCTGTGTAATGGAGATCTTAGCAGTCACATATTCTGCAAACATATGAGGAAAATAATAAACACACGAAGAGTTGAAAGGGCAGCTATCTGTATCGATAGAAAGATGTATCAGTAATTAGGATAGTTGCAGTCAGTATATGTTTGCTCAGGCTTGTTGATACAGAGTACGGAAGATACAACAAGAAAGACAACCAAGAGAGACATATAATAGAAAAAAAAAAGCCTAGAACCCCAAAACCTTTTTAACAAGCAGTTTGCCACTGCTGTGGGTTTGAGATGCCTGTTCTCTGAGCATGGCCATGACTAAGTAAACCACATGGGTATTGAATCACTGCTTGGTGATCTTGCAGTCTTCATACATGACATAAGTGCAATCCCATTTTGCT
This sequence comes from Pygoscelis adeliae, assembly GCF_000699105.1. Classification (NCBI taxonomy): domain Eukaryota; kingdom Metazoa; phylum Chordata; class Aves; order Sphenisciformes; family Spheniscidae; genus Pygoscelis; species Pygoscelis adeliae. The sequence goes on from NW_008824791.1 coordinate 3,908,187, forward strand.
GAGGGAAAACGGAGATGAGTGCCACATTGCACCCAAGCCCATGCAGCAGTTTGGAGGGTGATACAGTAATACAACCCAGGTCCGAATCCCAGTTTCACTCCCTAGCTGTTTGTGCTGGACACCACAATATTTCCCTCAGTCTTGCCTGTCAGATGATTGCAATAATTCCTATAAAAGTCCTTTGCCCGAGGTTGGTCCTTTCACCCTCCCTGGCTCAGCCCACTCTCTTAAGTAGATGCCTCAAAGACTTATGGAGCTATTTAGAGTTAAATCTCATCTACTGTTTTCACAGCTCCATCTAAAGGGTCATTCTTGGCTAAAGTAATTGGATTTAGCATCACATAGACAGGAACAGGGTGATTAGGAGGCTAGGTGGCTTGTGTGTTTGGGGGGCTACTGCTTCTTGGGTCCAGTTGCACAGAATGCTACCTGGAGAGCATCTGCTGGCTGTGATCTGCGCTCACCCTCCTCGTGCATCGTTCAGTATGGGCATGGATTTAAGCCACAGAAAAGGAACACAGTTAGAAGTTGACTTTTGGGGATGTTTGTTTGTGGTTGGCTACCTAGAATCATGTGAAATGAACCAAAAAACTGTCACCAGAGTACTTTAACTTCTTTCAGTATTCTTCTGCAGCAGCAGGCTACCAGACTACTGTCAGTGTTTGTTTTGTTCCTGCTCGGTGTCCAAGGTGTGCTAACCGATAGTCGGCGCAGCGAGGCAAGAACCAGGGACACAGCAATATTAATCAGATGAGCACTCATGGTATTGCGGCAGGTTCTGTAGCAGGCCTGATACTAAAATAATCTATCAATCAGCTGTATCCACTGCACTGTATTTGCTCACCCTTCTTTATTAGGAAGGGAATGTGCACTCTCCAGGGATCAATGTGGGAAAGAGAGCTCCTCAGGGGTTGCAGCATTTTCCCTTAACTGTACCCTGAAGAGATAGATGTTTAGGTTTGAAAGATGCTCCAGTCTTGCCCAGTTTTGTGAGACTCTGAGGTGTAGAAGGAAGGGATTCACCTACCGACGGTAATCACAGGGTCATCTTGCTTTCTTCATTGTTACTATTTGCAATAGTAATACTCCTCTTCCTACCTAAAAATTTGTGACTGATATATCTCCTTTCACTTCGGAAATTTAAAATAATTGTAAAAAAAAGTTAAATTTATTTAGAGGCATGCATAGTAGGTAAAAATGCTGTAAAATATATTTTGTTCTTCCAAAGAAAGTATTTTCTAAGGATTCTATAAAAAATATGCCTTAGAGCACCAACTGCAGCAGACTGTACACCAAATGAAACCCTGGAATTCATCACCAAATTTTAATCCCTTGAGGCATGTCTAGGAGAGGCTAAGATAAGTGGAAAAATGTGTGGGAAAAAAAATGTTACTAGAAGGAGAAAATATTATGATATATTGCTCTTTGACGCAGTAATCGTTATGAAGTTATTCTCAGAGTAGCTTTGCTATCAGGCTTACCATTTTTTCAACTAGAGTTTAGATGCTGCGGCAGATACCTACATTTAGTGAGTTTGGGGGAAAGGGAGAAAAGAGAAAAATGAAGACTTGTAGAAAGTTCTACAAAACGATGTTGTAAAGTGTATGTTGTATATCCATCTAATATGGCCTCACTAGATGGAGTCAGCTTTGGGGAAAAGGGGCCAGATGGCCTTTCCTAAGTTTAATGGTTCTCGTTATGCATCCAGAGAGGCAACAATATTAGAGCTCATAAGTAATACTCTTTCATTTGCTTTCACATGCAGCATTCATGTGCACTTTTATTTATTGGAGGCACATTCCTCTCCTGGTAGGATAAAGGTGGCATTTTGCTTTCAAAAATTACTCTGTAAAGAAGAAAACCTCCACTGGAGACTGCTGACACCAATATTTCTTTCTGAACCAAAAAAACAAATTGAGCAATTAGAAACTGAGTTTGAATGAGTACGATACCTTAATAGCGAAATTGTAAGCAGCATGTATTTATGTGATCTAAGATTACACTGAGAAGCTGCCGCTGATGCTACAGAGCCAACATTTGTTCTCAAGCAATGTGTTACCCTGCTAAAAAGAGGTAGAAAACAGTATTTCTGATACTGCTGTGAGAAGTTCATTTAGAAATGCTGAGTATTTTTAATCACTGTAGATATTCTTCCTACTGAGCAAGAGGAAATTTATTACAAACTGTCTTGTATTTGAAGCCAAAAAGAATTTGATAGGTAATGTGGATGCTTTCAGTGTGCTCTTTATCTTTGCAAACTTGTGGAGAATACGTAAGAAACCAGGAGATCAGAATAGAGCCAATGTCATCCATGTCTTTAAAAAGAAGGGAAAAGAGAAGCCAAGAAATTACAGGCCAGTCAGCTTAATGTCAACTGCTGTAACATTTCTGGAAAAAATTATCAAAAAAGTATTTATAAGCACCTTAAAGATAACAGTGAGATAAGTATGAGCCAACATGGATTTGTCAAGAACAAATTATGTCAAACAGTCTGGTTTCCTTTTGTAACAGGGTGCAGGCTTTGTGGGTATGGGAGAAGCAGCTGATATAATAAATCTTGAATTTAGTAAGACTTTAAAACTCTCTCACATGAGATCGTTATAAGCAGCTAGAGAAATATGGTCTTCATGAAATTTCTGTTGGTGAACACCGTACTGGCTACATACTGTATGGAGAGAACAGACTTTGGATGGAAAGGTATATGAAGTAGGGTTGTTCTGCAGTCTGTGTTTCCCCAGATTTTCATTAACCTTCTGGATCCTGAGACTGTGACTAAACTTACGAAATTTGTAAGCAATGCAAAGCCGAGTAGGAACACAGGCAGACAGCAGGACAGAGCTAGAATTTAAAATCAACATGACAAATTTAAGAAATAATTTAGTAACTAATTAGTTTTAAAAACTAATTAGAAATAAGTAAGAACAAGGGCACGATACTCCAGTGAGGCTAGAATAAACAGCTATAGAGTAGAGGACAGAGAATAACTGTTCAGAAAGAAGTCTGCTGGAAGAAATGGGGCGTCACGTTGCTGTGAAAATGAAAAATACCACAATGGAATCTAGACACAGGAGCATCCCCAGCAAGGTCTGTGAAGTAATTTTTCCTCTCTGCTTCATATTGCTGAGGCCTCAGAGCACTGTGTCTTGTTTGGACCTTAATGCTTCGGGAACTGTATGGAGTAGGTGGGCAGAGTCCACAACAAAATCAAAAAGAATAGTTGCCAAGCAAATAAGACCGGTGGACTGAACCTCTGTTCAGTCTTGCCCAAAGAAAAGGGCAAGAGAGATATTTAGTCTTCATAGGCATAAAAAGCAGTTGCAAAGAGGAATTGAAATCTGTGCCAGTCAAAGTGCCATGTTCAAGGGAGGCATCTTATTTAAGTTGACATCTCATTTAAGATGTTGTATAGAGTGGGCAGGATAAGCAATATTGGCCCTAATGGTCTGTAAGTGCAGGTTAGAAAAGCATGTCAGGAATGACACAGGGTAAGGAGGTGATCTGATCCCCCCCAAAGTCCCTTCCAGCTCTGTGATTCTGTGACAGCTATATTCCAGTGCACCAAAGTGGGTAGGGACACCTGGTTATTCCAGGACATCCCTTTCTTGTTGCTGTAGCTGAGTAAGGAAAACAGGGTCACGGGTTGCAAGCCTACTGCTGTTCTGTCCAGATTTGAGGGTGGCTATCGCATCTTCAAATAAGCTTTGGAAGAGCTCCATCTTGCAACATATTTTTAATAATAAAAAGATTTCCCATATTTTAAATGGTTGAAGAGGCACTTAGATTCTTGTGTAGGATCACTCAGTAGCATTTAAAATGAACTAAAGTAATTTCAGGTTTTTATGTATTACATTTAATGGCCTCACGTTGCGCCAGGGCAGGTTTAGATTGGATGTGAGGAAAAATTTCTTTACTGAAAGAGTAGTTAAACATTGGAACAGGCTGCCCAGGGAAGTGGTTGAGTCCCCATCCCTGGAGGTATTTAAAAGACGGGTAGATGAGGCGCTTAGGGACATGGTTTAGTAGGCATGGTGGTGTTGGGTTGACGGTTGGACTCGATGATCTTGGAGGTCTCTTCCAACCTTAATGATTCTATGATTCTATGATTCTATGATTCTATAATAAAATTAGGTATTATTAATTGTATGGAACCCTGTTAACAGTTGATTAAAGAAGAAATTGACAGCTGACCTTATTCAGTACCAGTAATATAAACTTGAGTGCAATCCACATGATAGTACGAAGCATGAGTTATACTTCCAGGAAATACCAAGCTGCAACTTGAATTTTGGAAGATTTATCCTGATAAAGTTCTACCATTTACTTTGGATGGTAGAATAGTAACAACAAATGCATAGCAAAAGCTTCGTCTCTCCTATAGTGACCAGTAGGAACTGTCACTGGTGAATATGATCTAAGTCTAAATAAACACACCATTTTCAATGCTATTCTCCATCTAAAATAAGATCTAGTCTGCAGTAAAATATTTAGACCTGTAGCAATTCCTGTACGCTTCTCAGAATATAAAGGCATAAAAGTGCTCCGACCTATAGGGCAAATAAAGAAGTGGATTTTAGAATAGACAAAAGTCCAGAAACAAAACAGTAAAATTGAAAAAATCTTCTGAAGAAGAAAAATTCCATGGGCTTGTAGAAAAGCACTGAACTGGTGCATGCTGGAGCTGGAAACTAGAGGGTGAAAAGCAACGAGAGAAAATTAGGATATCATCCTTCCTCCCCTAAAGTAACTGACCCTCTTCACTGGCCCATTATACTTCAGTGCTATTGAAAGGTCTGTAGCAGGAGGAGAATGTTTCATGTACATAAGGTTTTCAAAGGCAAGGTGTAGCATTTGCAGGGCTGCATAAATGCAATGGCAACTACTCAGATATTGCATCTATACTCAGCTGATGAGGAAAGTTTATTTAGCAAAGCCATTAAAGCCTGATTAAAATTTGATGGGATAATAGGATAAATGTTTTAAGTCCACTGGGTCTGAATTGCTGCCAGTATTGATTAACACCCCAGTGGGAATCCTGTCAAAGCATACTTCAAATCTAAGCCATGGGAATCAGAATAAAACCCTGGATAACAACCACCATATCATTCAGATGAGTGTTTTATGTCCCTATATGGCAAGCAAATGAAATGAGATAATGGAAAGTTGCCAAAGGATTGGTTTGACCCACAGATGTACGTGGGGATTTGCAAATGTTGAAAATATGAGGCCAGATTCATACCTGGTATAATTTCACCAACTTAGTTGAATTTTCCAAGGGTTAAGTATGGCCCATAGTCTCTGTCCTTATCAGCTTAAATCAGACAAATATTTTGATATATTGGAAGATAACAGTTTATAGATTGTAAGGGACTACAACTGGCATGGAAACTGATGCAGAAGTGATTACAGAGAGACTTGAGAAAGAGAAGACTGTTTTGCTGACAGGAAAAATGTAGTTCCAGCTGCAAGGCTGGCAATGAAACAATATAAAACCAAGCATGAGAAGGGACAGAGGAGAACAGATGCAGAAGAGGATTCAGAGAAATACACAGAGGGAGAAGGAGGACAGAATAAAATTGCAAGTGGTATGTTAGCAAGTCTGTCATTTCTTTAAAGGTGGAGATAAGAAGCTTGAACTTTTTGTGTCAAGGCAGAAGCCCAAAGAAATTTGAAAGAAGGAGGGAGAGAATGGCAAAAGCATGAGATTGTTTTTAACTCAGGCATTTCTGCTATACTGGTAAGGCAAATACTGAGATTTGGAAAGAGCAGAAAAAGGTTATGTTTTATGAAAAATCAGTCAAGCATGGTCTAGATTTGAAAGAGCACAAATTAAAAAAAGGAAGGAAGGAATGCTTGTGATCCAAGGGGACAAAAGGTTAAGGGAGGTGTTGCAGATGACTCTGGGCTGTTAACAATGATAAAGAGGAGGTAAAATCTAGAAGTTTGGGGGGTTGGCTTTGTTTGGTGCTTTGTTGTGGGGGCGAGGGGGGCTTGGTTGGTTGTTTTGCAAAAGTAAGTCATAGGTGCTTTGTTTCAAATCCTAATTCTACAGTTAGCTAAAAAAAGTTATCCATACAGGGTAAGTGTGAAGAGTATTAGCTGTTTGCAACCAGCTTAATAAATTTTGAGTCAACTGAACATTTAGAATTATTAAATAAAAAGCAAAACCCCAAATCCTGTGTGGCATCATTACATAAAATATTGGATAGGGTTCATGTCCTTTCTTTATTGGAAGAGGCTTAAAGTATTGAATAATATTCTCTTTTTTCTCTCTTTGCTTAATTGCTAGATGGAAAGTTTTTATTTAAAATATCTGTCACTGGCACGTTTTGGACTCTGAGAGGTTCCCCTTATTCTTGCGGTAGGGGCCCGCGATAGGGAACGTCATAGGCACAGGGGATGGCCTTTAGTAAAATGTCTGGTTATCACACTTGTGTCTTGACCCTCAGCTGACTGTCATCTGCAGAACTAACCGCTTACAGGTGGCTTTGATGGAGAAAACAAAGGGGGTTGCTTATAGGTGTGACATGATTGCTTGGAGAGATCTGCCTCCACCTTTGTATAGGGAATTTAGAGACAAAAAGGCTCCAGAGCACTGACAGAAGAGGAACAGTGAGAGCATTCAAGGGGAAAGTTGCTATGAATCAGTCACAGATAGCAGGTTTCAAAGGAGTGTCATTAAACATGCTTTGTTTGGAGAAGTCTGTGTGATGGCTGTGGTGTTTGGCCACTGATGGAAGCATCGCTCCTTAAATACTAGTGTTGCTGATAAGTATGATGAGGCTGTGAGGTGTTCCAGATGACCAGGTGTGTTAGTATCTGAATTTTTGCATTCTGATATGTTGGCTTAGAATAGCAGCTTGGAAGCCTAACCAGTAGTGACCGTGCATATCTTCCTTTTACCCTTTTCTTTCTGGTTTTTGTCTTGTTTTGTTATAACCTGACATAGTAGTACCAGTTAGTAACTGGCGCATGTTGCCCGTAATGCAGGTTTTCATATACTGCTGCACTTGGGCTTTTCTTCCAACCAATTTTATGAAAGGAATTGAGAGAGTCTCAAGACACTCTGCAAGTTCTACAAATTGCAGAATCCACATTGTCTCTGCCTTTTCTGTTTGCTAAGTTTGTCTTTCTTTGTGTTTGTACCCAATAGAGTTTAACTGAATAATAGTGACTTTAGGAACTAGTTCCTCCAACTTCTTTATAGGTAAACAACTTTTTCAATTTAGCAGCCTGCTATGCACACTAATTGACTTATCATTTAAGAATGTATAATTTCTTTATTTAAGTACATGTATAATATATGTGAGGTGGGTCTTGATCTAGTATTGCTTCATCTCAGAAGAGAGATTAATAACATGAAAAGCAAGTAACACCAAACTTCTCCCTCTCTGGGGTTTTGTGGTTTGCTTGTTTGTGGGTTTTTTGGTAGCCTTAATTACATCTGAGTACTAGTTCTTTATTTCTTTAAATGTTTATATCCTGACTAGCTAGATATAGGCCCCAAATCATTGAATCCTGATGGAAATGCTTAAATACTTTGATCAGGGATAAAGTTAAGCAAATCCATACAGTTCAGCCTATTGCTTTGCTGAATCTAATGAATTTACTGAACTTACTGTAAACTTTTCCCCTACAAAAATCATCTTGCTTAAATGCATGAGCTAAGCAATAGAAATGTCCCGAATGCTGATCAGGAGGACACTGCTACTTGTCTGTACCCAATGCTGAAGGTGTTGAAAGAGAAAATGGAAAGTTAACTTGCTTGCAGCGAAGAGTTGTTTGTTTTTGTTTGGCTGTTCCTGCTAACACAAAAGACTGGCTTGCTGAATAATCCATGAGAAGCTAAATGTCTGCCAGCCAAGGTCACAAAAATACTACTGTAAGCAGTCTGCTGTAAATGGTAGATAGGGCAGACCTAAACCAAGCAAAAAGCCTATAATGAGATTTCTGTACAGGTACTCACTTGGTCCCTACTGCCACAAAATTCAGGAGTCTTCTGATTTAGGAGGTGCAGAAGCATTAACTTTAACTTTGCGGATGGGAAACTGAAGCTCACCAAGACTGACCAGATGGACAAGCGTGGTTAACAACATAACTCTTATTTACATGTTCAACTCCAATAGATTTCAGCAGTTGCAGCAGGAGTTAAGCAGCTTGCATTCATGGGTCTGGGCTTAATGGGCTTAGTCAGCCGGGAAGACTTTAGAAAAGCTACACGATACCTGAATTTCAGCCCAAATCTCCTTTTTAATCTAGTGTTTAGAGATCATATGGTGTTAGGTGCAGAACAGACATGAGGTAAAGCCCCAAACTTTTTCCAGGTTTGTGGTTTTTTTTTTTTTTTAAACAAACCAACCCCCCAAAAAAACCCAAAAGTGAGGTAACAGCAGTACTTCGTGCAGACAATCAAGGCTGAGGCAATAAAAAGAGGGCTTTTTGTTTCCTGAGACCATGGAATAAGAGATGGAGAGAGAGGATTTTTCAGTGTTGTCATTCTTCTATTAAAAAATAGTGTTTGGGGAAAGTGTTCTTGGTAACTGAGGGTAAAAGACATTAAATGCTGCCAGTAGAAAGATTGTGGAGAGTGTGAAAATGTGGAACAAAATGGGGGGATAAATGCACAATGAGAGGTGGGATAGCTTGCACTGCTCAGCAAGTTAAATGCTTGAAAAAACAAGCTTGCAGTGGGCAGGTTGGCTGGATGCATTACAAATGTATTTTAAATATGAGCTGTAGTTAATATCAATAGTATGAAATTTACAAAAACTAGCTGTGTTCTTTGAACTTGCATCTTTACTTGCAGAAGCATGATGGCCACTTCACAGTCATCCAGCTGGTTGGCATGCTGCGGGGGATTGCATCTGGCATGAAGTACCTCTCAGACATGGGCTATGTACACCGCGATCTGGCAGCCCGTAATATCTTGGTCAACAGTAACCTCATGTGTAAAGTCTCTGATTTTGGTTTGTCACGAGTGTTAGAGGACGATCCAGAAGCTGCTTATACAACAAGCGTAAGTTTGTCTTATCTAATTTGAACAGTTGATTGCCTCGTGCCTCTCTTATTCCAGTTTCAGATTTGTCTATGCCATAGGAATAGTAGTTTGAATTGGCTTTGTTCCATTCTCCATCTGTGTGGTTTAATAGCACTGCCAATGTGTTTAAGGGAAGCTGTTTTGATTTTTGGCTGTGTAAGGGATGTATAATAAACTTTGGCAAAAATTTTGTTGTGGGTTTTTTTTTTTTTAATCAAACATGCAGGTATAAGTGGGAGACCTTTTCCATTCTTGCTTGGGTTTTGTGTTTGTTTTTTGTTTAGATTTTTTTCCACATCATCTCCCCTTCTGCTAACTTGTATTCATTTGCAAAGATGTGTTTTTAAAAGGCAGGGATGGGGGAGGAGAGAATCTCACCAATTCCACTGTTGGAAGCATAGTGTCAAGCCTTGCATTCATAAATTCAAATTTTAATTTTATTTTACTTAAGCTTACCTTCTAAAAGGATATGTAGGACCTTTCTCTCCAGGTTTAAGTCTCATTTCATTAATACTTAAATTCCTTATGTGATGCAAGTAAATTGTTATAGTGGAAAATGGGGTGTGGGTGGTTGATTGGTTTGGTTTGTGGTGTTGGAGGGGCGGTTTCCACTGAGGTGAAAAATTGTTGAACATAGAGAAGCTTGTTCAACTTTGACTTAGAAGAAAATATTAAATTGCACCTGCAGTATGAAGAAAGTAGTGAAAGGAGTGTGGTGCTAATAAAATTACAAGTTCAGATACGGCATTTTTTTCACTGTACCAAAATGTTCAATTGCATTCCTGTTATAACTACTACCACAATATTAAGAATCATAGCTAATTATAAGCTGATTTCAAGTAACTTTTGTATCTATCACTGAAACAAAAATTATTGCAGAGGCAGAGTGCGTTCTCATCAGTACTCTCACAAAATACACAGAATTTGTATGTTCCCATGATAGGGCACAGTGACAGAATTCTAATAGAGATAATAAATTAGCATTGAATAACTTATTTCAACCTTTTTTTCTATTTCACTTTAAAAAGTGATGTATGGCCAAAATAAGGAACTCGTCTAATTTAACTGTATTGTAGTAAGTACTCTGGTGTATCTATTGAATTCAATATAGCTATTGTAATGGGATTACAGATCTTTTATGTATATTATATATTTTAGTTTAGGCCTAAAATAGGGATGTTCTGATAAATTCACTGTAAATTCCACTTCTTAGAACAAGGTCTACACAGAACCGCAAGCTGACTAGAGCAAAACAAGTCACTTTGCAAGGTTTTCTATCAGTATTAATATGCAAGCGGGGGGGGGGGGAATATCGTTTTTTCCTTTATAGGGGAGATTTCCCTCATTTAGTTCTCAAAACCTCTTTTGCTTCACACTGCTTCTTAGTATGAGGCTTGAAAGGAAAAATAAACATTACTGCAGCTTAACAAGTTATCACATGTTGGCTGAGCCTTGCTAATTGTCCGTGTGAGTGTGCTCAGCTGGCAGCAAATGCCCTCAGTGACAGGCAAGTTAACTTACATTGCTCAGCCCTGATCACGGGCTAATCGGCTCAGCTGGTGGAAGGCACTGGAAATTGCCAAGCAGTCTCTCCCAGTTAGGTTCAGGAAAAAATACCAAATGATAAATAATAGCTGAAAGACTCAAATTATCTTGTAAGTTTCTAATGGATACCGATACTGAACAATTAGTTCTTCAGAATGGTTAGTGCCTGCCTTTTTCATCATAGCTAGAGCTGCTTTTAATCAGGAAATGCTATGTTGTTAAAAAAAGGAATATTTCATGGCAATATATCTGTGTTGAAGGACTTTCTTGAAAGATAGGACAGGCTTTGATGAAATGCTTACTATTTTCCTATCAGTTCACCTAGCTGGTTAGCATGAGAGGTTGTGAGGCAGCTGTTGTAGGTGGACCGCCTCAGAGCCATAGCTTCAGTCCTCCAAGGTTGCAACCACATGCTGTACCAGAAGCAGGTATCTATAGCACGTCCATCAGGATACCACAGATAAGGAGGGGACGTTACAGAGGCTGATAGCCAGTGGCAGGACCCTGTGTCAGCCAGATGTTTAAGGTGAATCTGCTTCGACCATGAACTCCACAAAGAAGATCAAAAAGCTTTGACACTCAGGTGGGAGAATGCTATGTTTCATTATAATATGAACTAGAAACTTTGTAAATAGGAAGAATTCAAAGCATCAGTCAGGCATAATAGAAATAAAAAGCATTTGAAATCAGTCATTCCTTCAACCCCAGCCCCCTCTGTTCTTGCAAGTGGGTCTTCACATCCAGACTTTCAGTCACTGTGGCTGAGTCTGCCCAATTCTCTTCTGTCACCTCTGGTCCTTGGGAAATGTCTTTCCTTCATCCCTGAGGGTAGACTGACTGCTCCAGTCCCTGTTCCATGTTGCAGTCATTCTGTACGATCTGGTGATAGCCGTGTCTTCTGTGGGATGCTCTTGCCTGCCATATGCTCCATCTGCCGGATCTTGCTCCCCTTGAGCAGGTCCTGTAGATGTTCCCTGTTGGGAGTCCAATAGTCCTGTCAGTTTTTTAAAGGAACACAGCACAATTATGGCCAAAAGGGAGGGGAAAGAAAGAAATTTTTGTCACGGTGGCTGTGGAGGACTCAGTGAAGACTTTCACCCTTTAAGCAGTCTTTCATGGTAACAGAAAAGAATAGAACCCCGCACTGGATCTCATGTCTTCTCACAGCTTTCACTGACCATCGTTATGTCATTGACCTGTCTTCTCATCATGAACATCTTCCCAACAGCAGGCCACGTGTATTACTAGAGGGTTTTATAGCATCTATTTAGTTCTATACTGTGCTTTTGCCGTATGAAAGTTAAACCCTCAGTGCTTTCACAAAGGTTCTGGTGCTTTTAGAATTCCTGTTTCCTCTCCACAGGGATCTTTCTTGATAACAGCCCAGTACCTGTAGCTACAAGAAATCCATAGAGTATGTCTGCATGTTGAACAGTATTATTTTTAGGCTCACATCTCCTAGTACACCACTGTCTTTCAGTGCTCAGAGGAAACTGAATATTTTTTTATTCCCCTTTTTTCTTAGTCCTGGTGTCAGGAATAGAATGGTACAATTGGATGTTTTCTTTGGAAACAAGAGCTACAAGACAACCTAAGCCGATTGGAAGCCAAAAATTAGAATTTTATATCCACACATCTGTGGTCCTGTGGTTAATACTGTGTGCATGTATTCCCAGACAGAAAAATTGTAAATTGATGCAAAAGACAAATCAAATTTTATAAAGCTGTCATGCTCTGTGGCAAAACAGGTTGCATCCTCACAAAAATAAGCTGAAAGGTCCTCTTACCTTGTGAATTTACCATGTCTGAGCAGGCGCAGCCTTGAGTCAGATGATCGGCATCTTTTGCTCTGTCTTCCTGTTGTCATCCAACATACGTATCTTCCTCTTCACTTGCTGGTTTAGAATAGATCTTATATTCTTTCTATTGGCACATCCTCCCACATGTAGGGCAAAAATCAGGAATCAAAGACTAGGACAAGCAATAACACTGACAGGGAAAATCTGGAAAGGAAACCACCTGGAAAATGGCTACATTCTGTGCTCACACTGAAACACTACTTAGGAGACTATATTCAACTAAGTAGTGATGGGAAAACTGACAAATGCCCCAAAATAACACAGTTAAAGGCCATTATGTTTCCCAAGAATTTTGGACTGACGCTACTGGTCGGAGAGCTGTTGAATGCTTTAAACAGTACATGAAAAGATTGAAATTTCAGAAAACAGCTTTCTCACTTCTGTGAAGGCTTTGGGTTTTTTGTCCTCCAGCCTATTAAGACAAAGAATGTAAATATATTTTTGATAAGAGGGTTGGTAGGAAATAAGAGATTGGCCTCTGTTTGCTCTCAGGAATCACAAAACTTACAGCAAGATATAATTTTATAATAGGAAGGAGGAATTAAGAGCCGAGAACATCGGACTGCCAATCTTTGAGTTTCAGATTGATCAGGAAAAGAAAAGGTAAATTTTGGGATAACTGAATAGCATGGGTTTTTTCCATGGAGACAAAATTTTCATTTTTAGTAGTGGTTTCCAAGGCAACGGTAGCTCATAAAAAGACATTTCTAGTATATAAACAAGCATTCCTGTCAATACAGGGGACATCTAGGCTCTTGCATCCCTGCTTTTAGATAGACTATGTTATTCATAGATGTAAATTCATTTAGTTTAAAACATAGGCAGGGTTCACCTGTATTTCAAAAAGAACCATGAGCCTCCAGGAAAACTTTTTACATGTAGCAAAATGTGTACGTATATATGTATATAAACAGAACAGGATCTGCAGCACTACTGCAAAAAGGACTAAACCGGTATTTCTGTTAAAGGTGACACCTTAATATTCTGCATTAAATCTGATTTTTAGTGAGACAAAAAGCTGCTACTAACTGAATTATATGATACATATATTCTAGATTTCTCTATCTTATCAGCTGTATTTCTGAATTCAACCTTAATTCATAAAATATTTTCTTACTTCCAGAATACTAGTTAGATAATTCATCTATTGCATTGCATCTAGTGGATCATTTGATGAACTTTATGGGTTTGACTCTTCTCAAGCCAGTTGTTTAAAATACCCCATCCATGGATATTTCAAGCTTATTAGATTCATTAGAGGAGCAAAGCAGATTGATGCCAGTAATCTATATAAATGCTGACAAGTAGCAAGACTTTAGGAGGATCAGGATGAGGACTTAATATTATTTACTTTGTTACATAATTTCCATATGTCAAGACACTTTCTATTTTCTCTTACTTGTACGCAAATAATGGGTATGGGGGGGAGCAGGTTTAACTTGCTAAAAAGTGAAACAAGATGCAAATGATTTCCTAGTTCATTTGGGATGTCAAACAATAGTTTCTGAATTACCTGAGTGCTATGACAAGCATATTGCCTAGACATTTAAGAATCCACTTAACTGGGGACAATGGAGTAAAGTGATTATTGCCAGCCATTTGGTAAAAGAAAGAGGAAAAAGAGGTTGTGTACTGTAAAGGTCTGTATTAAGCTATTTTCTTCAAAACTAATTGGTGACATAAGGTTGAGCACCATCATTGTCAACTAGTTAATTCTGTATGTAATGTGACAACGGCACATTTTGTCATCACCAAAATGAGAGAAAAATACTGATAGGCAGGATGCATCATGAGCGTGTTTTGTTCTCAGCCTGAAACCAGGCACATGGTGTGGAATCCCACCAAGCCTTTCCCTTATCTGGAGGACTTTTTTACATTTGATCTCACTAGAGACTGGCTAAAAAAATGAGGGGGCTAATGTGGTTTGTAACAAGCTAATGCCCTGTGAGAAGAATAATATTTGTTCTTGAGTTTTGCAACTTCACCTTGCTGGGCTGAAGCCTGATAGGGGTACCTTGCCTGAATACTCTGTTGAAAAAGCAGCTAACTTCTCAGATCATGTGCAAGAAGTCAAGAAGGAAGTTAATAAGAGCTGTGCCAATGTGCTCAGCCTGCGCCAGTGTATGGGAGGTGCAGTAACAAGTTCAAAGTGTGTGACGGGATTTGTATCAAGCGGTCATGAGATGAATCGCCTTCACATGAGTTGCCAGCTTCAGCCAGACCCATTCCCCACTCTCAGAGGATGCATGGGGTTGGAGGCCCTGCATGTGCCCCCTTCAAGTCTCCGTCTTCTGTTGTGTTGGCCTGGACAAAGATAAAATGTGCTCAGGTTATGCTCAAGGACAAATGGCCAATGGGAGAGGAGTGGCCTAAGGAAGGAGTGTCTTGGAAAAAAAGACTTGTTGCCTTTTGGGCTCTAACAGTGTGAGGTGTGATGACTTTTAATAAGTAGCTACATGTTTAAAAGGAACAGAAAGTCCCAAACTTACTCATTCAGTGTAGGGCATGTTGCTTGCTATTTAATTGGCATATTTATAGTAGCCCCTGAAGATGAGGATATGTCTTTGACAAAGTATTTTAATACATCCACTCTCGTAGATTCTCTGTTCAGCTTTTATCCAGCTGTGATCCCAAGTTCATTTAGGAGGTTTTCTGGTTTATTTAACCCTCCTGAAAGTTAGTAACAATAAAAATGTTAAAAGAATATAACACAGACCACAATAAAGGCAGACCCTTAGGAGGAAGGTCCAAGGACAAGAATGAGACATAAATATAAAATTACATTCTCCACGTTTTGTCTAACTTTCTACTTCTGTGAGTATTGTCTTCCTCACTGTAACAAGTTGTCATTTGAGCTCTGAGAATGTATGGGGAAAAAAGCATGAAAATTTGTATTTAGATGTACAGAGTATCAAAAGCAGCTTAATTCTGAGAGATTTCTAAATTAAATGGTTGAATTTAATTGTAAAACTTAATATATTAGCCCTCTCATCCCTGCTTTTCCTCCCCCACCACCCCACCCCAAGTAGACACTCCAAACATGTATTTATCAGAGAAACACAGTTGGAAATTTTGCATTTCACTTTTTCATGCTCAAAATCATTATGTTGATGAACTCAACACGAGTATGCCCTAACATCTTGGCTGTAAAAAAGGTGATATTTTGCACTTCATTCCTAATATGACTTTCAAAGCATCATCCCATCATTCATTATAACCTAATTTAATTTTCAATGAAAAGAAGCTGTGCTGTAATCAGTCTAAAAAATGCTGCCTTTTTGGAGATTTGTAAATTGTGCCTTTCTATTAGCTTGGATTTCAACTTCTTATCTCTCTGATTCCTCCCAATTTCATATTAACAAATTGGAGTACTAAACTCTACATGTATGTCCTTGCTATTTCTCAGATTGGTTCTCTGGTCCTCTGTAAGTGTGTTTATGAAAAATGGAGGCGTGCACTTACAAATGACTTACAGAGTAGGATTGAGAATGAACTTCTTAGAGACCTAAAGCGTCAGTGTCATTGAAGGAGCATCTAGGAGATAAATGATGAATCTGTTTGTGACATCTAATACTGATTGTGATTGCATTGATTATTTTTTGGTATAATATTGTCTGGGAACAGTAAAGCATATTTTGGTGCAGTGATTGTCAACCTTTCTTAATGCACGGATTCCTGAAACTTATCCAGTGGAGATGCAAGCTTTGTTAGAAACTTCTCATTTGTGGGTTTTTGTATAGCACATTGCACTTTAAAGAGATCTCTGAAAGATACTAAAGTATTCCACAGACTCTTGAGGGTTGATATACCCCAGGCTGAAAACCCACTCCACTATTGGAGTGTTTCTGTTGATTCACTGCATATGTATTTTTACTGAACTCGTGGTAACTGCTGTAGCAAGGAAAGGCATAGGGATTAGGGTTACGAGACGTATCCCAACACTCAGAAAAGATCTGTTTAGCTCTGACTGTGAATACTGTTTAAAACAGCCACTATTCCAGAGGATTAACAGGAAAATGTACCTGCCTACTGCAGAGATGACAAGAGCAATGCAGATATTCACATCAGTGAGTCTTATATCTAGGCTAAAAATTTGGCTCAAATGATCACTGGAAACACACTGTTGAATAACGAATGGTCTAGGTCAGAACTGTACACTCCTGTTTCATAAAGTACAAAAATAAAGCTACGTCCAATTAAGTTAAATGATGGGAAATCCAAAACTATTTTAAAGATGGAAAATAGCTTTATCACACAGTGTGTAATTAAACTATGGAGCTGATTGCCACAGAAAACCATTTGGGCCAAGACTTCAACAAGATTTATTTAAAAAAAAGGGGGGTGTGTTGAATATTCTTAGGAAGAAATAATATCCAGTTACTGCAGTCAATAACAATTTTAAAGAGAGATGAAACCTCATATTTCAGCCTAGGGAGAGAAGGAGGACAGGAAGAAAACAAATATGAAAGAGAGAAGTAGTAGAGTGGATTATTTTCAAGCTTTCACACCTTCCTCTGAAAGATCTGATATGGCTACTGCCGCAGGTTACAAGATTAGAGTACCTTGGGTTTGATTCACTACGGCAATTCTTGCTTCAAACAGTACGAGTAACTCTAACCAATAAAATAAACTGTCTGTGGATGTGCAGGATCTCTATTTGTAAAAGTCCTTGAATCAGGATGGTACCTGTCTAACAGACATGCCCTAACTAATTCAGAAGGGGCTGTGCAGGATTCACACAGTGAAATTCTGTGCCACATGCTGCATGGTTGCAAAATAAATCATCCCATGCTCAAGATTTTTCAGTAAGACATTGCTTTTAAGTAGTTTAATTCTGCCAGATGCATTTGTTAGTGAAAATGTTAACAAAATGAGACTGCGGGAATCACAATCCAAATAGAAACGGTTATGTAGTGGAGTACAATCCAACAGAAAAACTCTAGGAATAATTTTGAGAAATGGTGTACAGCAGTAAAAACAGGCAGATCAGGGCAAGCATATAAATCTGCTGAGTTTAAAACACTTTATGTAGCACTACTGAAACTTAATAAAGAATATCAAATGTAACTAAAATCACTGATATGGGGAAAACATTGCAGAGATCAAAAAGGGTAAGAGAATGTAAGCAGGCAGACTATCATTTAGTATTTTAGCAGCGCAAATAGTGACAAAAATTAGCCAAGGTAACTTTTGTCCATAAAATGACTGATGCAAAACTTCTTCGTTCAAAAAAAAAATCGTAAGAAAAAGACACTGGAGTGGATCTTAATGATCAGCTTAAATAACAGCTAACACAATAGAAGATCATGGAACAGAACTGAGGAGAAAACTAGCCTACAAAAATGCATCTGCAATTTCACTATAGTTTGGCTATGATCAAAAGCAAGCAATAATAGAGCAAATGAAAAACACCAGGCCAAGAGCTTTTCTAAGCCAACATATGAAAGATTAAATTAGATAGGTTCTTCAGCTAGATCTTGAATGCCAAGATGCTGACCTGGAAATGTATTTTAATTGAATTAATTCATGTTTTGCTACCTGACTTCAGAGTGCAGTGATATGATTTGCCTTTTCAAATAAAATTGATCCCTAGTTTACTTTCAAAAGCAAAAAAAGGTTATTTTTCATTGTTACATTTTTCTGCAGTGCTGAGTTTCTGATTTTGCTTTATAGTTGTCACACACCGTTAGGGGAATACTACCTGGCTTTATTTTTTTAATTCAGATGTGAAGAAACACTAAATAAGATATGCATCATCAAAGGCTAGGTAAGGGTTTACGGGACCATTGTTTTTTATTTCATTCTTTGTTGTTAGGTTCCAGACAGAATTTAGAAAACTATTGATATAACTTTCTGTGTGTCCTGTATCTGTGTTTAAAAATCTGCTTTCCAATTTGTAGTTTAATCCCATAATATGCAATTGTCTCTTCTTTGGGAAATTCAAGTTTCATTACGAGGAGATACTGATTTGTTTAATGGGTTTGAAGTGTACCTGTTTGTTGGAGCGTACGTGGCCAGCCAAAGACATGAAGCAGCTATACAACACGCTACCTGTGCAAAGGGAAGAGTCTCTTTTAGGAGACCCGTTTTGCTGTTAAACTTCCTTCTGCATAGCTGATCGCAGCATTGCTCAGTCCCTGCTGGTAGGGAACGCAAAAGAAGTACGGCTATAAAGAGAGACTGCCATTGAGAAAAGAAATGAGGATAAGCTAGGGAGCCTCTAGAGTTGGCATCCTTCAAAAGGTGGCTGTTTGTGACCGTTGCCTTCAGGGTATTTAATAGCCTGCTGATTGTCTCTCTTTAATGACAACTTTTTATAGAGATAAAGGTCTGCATAAAGCTGCAAAGTGCTTTTTTTTTTTTTCCTTCCTCCAGACAACTTATATTTTGAAATGTTTAAATGTAAAAAATATCCTCTTATTTTCAGAACTATAATTGCCATTGCTTCTGGTGACCTAATGATCTGTTTAGTACTTTGGGGAAGGCAGAGACAGGGTCAGTTTCCCTGCAGGACTTAAATAATACCTTCCATTGCCTAAGAAGAAAATTATAAATATGTTTTACTTCTGCCATAGCCTAGAATGAAGGATTATTCATCAAGTGTGTCAAAGCACTGGCTGGTTTTAACATCACCAAGGCTGGTGTTTCTAGATGTTCTACCAGTTAATTATATAAAGTTATTTGGGGGGAAATGATCATTCCTTATTTGTTGTTATATAGCTTGTGGGGGGGGGAAAGGGCTCTTCCTTCCCCCCAGACAGTGGCATCTCACAATCATGAATGTTAAGTCTGGCTTCGGTATAAGATTCAAAACTTACTGGTATTGAACCCACATAAATAGGCAATGCTACTTCTCTGAGCAAATCTTAAATAGCTATGCAAGGACAGAGGAGGCAGGAAAAAGGCCAATGCACTTGAAAATCATTTCTGAAATAACAGTTAAATGAAGACAATGAATCTCAGAAAGCTACGGGTGATGTTTTCAGAAAGATTACAAATTGACCAAGGCACCAAAGTTATTGACATCTCAGCTGGATCTGAGAACCTGGGAAACTTGTTTGTGCACACTGCTCTCCTCCCTTCTAGCTAGGTTTCTGGAAACCAATTCCAATAAAGTTAAGCAGTATACTAATACATATGTATGTACTATATACTTTATACTAGAAGCAGTCAGAGCATTTTATTGTTAATTCCTCATACTGCTGATAGATTTTTTTTTAAGTTAACAATTATCAGACTTTATCTTCAAACAGCTGGGTTTTTTAGCTGCATATGGACTTGATTGCATGCATTTATAATTGTTTAATTTTAATTTTTAATCAGAATTGCCACTTTCAAACTATAATTGAAGAAGCTATTGTAAACATGCAGAACGTACTTATACATTTTTAGCAGTACCTTCGTTCACTTAGAACGATACCATCCACACTTAAGATTAAAAATGTGGGAGTACTGGCATAAAATCAGTGTTATTGCTTTGTTGCAAATTATGTCAATGAATATAATCTTTGAACACCTGTTTTGTTAGGCTATTGCTAATAATGGACCACAGTTTACTTGGTATCTTAATATTCACAGTATCGACCAAGGTGTAGTGTATCATAAAATATCTGTACTGTGTTAAATAGATTGGGGCATACCTGCAGTATGCACAGCTCCTGATATACTGTTTAAAGTCAGCCCATTAAGGTCAGAGCTGTTGCTTTCAGTAGCATGTCAGCTGACACTAATTACTATAGGTTATAGTATTCCGATATATAGAACAAGTGGAACAAGCCCCTGAAAGCTTTGAAAAAGAACGTAGCTTAGTCATATGCTGGGGTGTTTTTTCTCATTCAAAATTATTGGTACCTTTTAAAGACAGGTTAAGAAACTAAATTTGTTTACTGTGTGATATTGAAGTCAGAAGAGGTAAGTGATTCATTGGGAAAAGAAAACCATTCAGGTCCAGTGATCCAAACAGCTCAGCTCCAACTCTATTATTTAGCTGTTGTCAGGTGGAAGGAAATAAGATCTGGATGATTTTTTGTTTTCATTTGTTGCACCACTCTCTATGGGAATTTATAATCCGTATTAAATACTGCTGTAAAAAGTAACTTCTCTGCATATAGCCATAGAAAACTTCCGGGTTGAAAATCTGAAGCAGGTTGAAAATTTGAAGCAGTTGGCTTCACCAGGCTTTTGTAAAGCATCATAATTCAATCTTGACATATTCCACAGTAGGATGTAATTCCTCTATGTTATGTCCTTGAGTGTAGTCAAATGAATTCCTGATTCTAGTCCCATATAAGAGTAATTTAAAACAAAAACCCCACCTGTTAGACTTGGTTAGTTAAAAGCAGTCAGTTTTCAGGCACAGCCAGATGCCTATTTTAAAGGGACCTTGAGAGAAGGAGTCTCATACTATGTCTTTAGGTGCTATAAGAGATCATTTATGTTTCTATCTCAATTTTCCCCTGCTTGCACTGTGTTTTGCACTGAGCATGCTGCGTCAGCTGGAGAGCAAACAATTATGATGCTGGAAGAGACCAAAAATTCTCAGTAACACTGCTAGACCGTGATGCAGTCTTATTTATCTTTTTTAGAATTGGGAATTCCTGTGTGCTAACGATCCAAAACTTGGATGCACCTGTTTTTTCTGGGGATTTTTTTTTTCTGGGTTCCTGAGGAATTATCCTACACTGTATTTGCATGTGACTAGCTAGTCCTGTGTTTCCTAATGACTTTTATCAATTTCAAACTTATCAAATTAGAAAGAGGCATTAACATTTTAGGGACAATAGTTATGTTCTTATTTAATGAAAATACATGGTAATGTAGAAAATAGAAATTCTGTTAATTGAGCAAGGACTTGACCCTAACTGATTTTTAGCCTGGAATTCTGACATCCAATCTTCAAGACACAGATCTGGGGAAAACCAAGATTCCTTTTCTTCCTTTACTTATGGAGGACTTTTGGGGTGTTTTGTTTGGTTGGTTCGGGGGTTTTTTGGATGAGGATCAGTGTTAATATATAATGTCACCAAAAAGAGGCAATCAAGAAATGAGGGAGAGGAGGGAGCAGAGGGCTTGCAGGAATACAAAGGAGGAAAGAAAGCCTGACACTTCTGAAACTAAGGAGCGTTCATATTATTTTTGCTTTGATTTTGTTATAACCTGATGTTTGCTTAAGATAGTCATTCACACAGAGAGCAAGTAGGGGCTTTTGTGGGAAACACATCAGTGTCGTGGAGATGCTGAAGTCCAGTCTATACAGCTTTACAAAAATGGATGAGGAGAATAGGTTTGGATGCAGAACACTGAGGAAAATCTCAGGTGCAGTAGTTTTCTGAGCCATGGTCTTCTGCAGTATGAGTCACCTTCTCCATAGCTGTATTCATCAAAGAGAATCAGTTGTATGTTCTTGTTCCTACGGCACCTCACTGCCTCACCTGAAAATGTAACAGAGGCAAAGCAAGTGATACTACTCTTTCATATCTGGTGGCAAAACCTGGAGCTGGCCGAACTTTGACTGTGGGTTTTAGCATTTACTTTGTAAGATTACAAGGTCCTAGACTGACACGTAATAAAAATTGTAGGCTTTTCATTCTCAAGGACCTGCCTTTTAAAAATCTTAAGTTTAATTTCACAGTCAAAGATGGTATCAAGCTATTATCTGGCTGAATAGTACAGCTATTCGCTTCTCTGGGTGATATTGCACAGTTCAGAAGGTTTAGGGTACATTAGTGATGGAAGAGCTCTCAGATAAAAAAAGAAATATCTTTTCACATTGTTTAACTACTGCTCTTTATATAAAGGAATCTTGCAAGGGGTAGGCCCAGCTAAATATGAAAGGGTGGAGTTTTAGCTTGGTATGATTTTGGCTTTTGTGTTGCGATGTGCAGTACTCACATTCCACTGTCTCCCCCTCACCCTTCAGGGAGATCCTCTGGTCCGACTGCTACTGGTGTCAGGGGTTTGATATTCACATCAGCTAGAAAAAGGAAGCCAAAAACATGCATATCTCGCATGCTTATGAATTTTTCTGCTCACTTTGATACTAATTCTAATATTTCTCCTGTACACGATATCAAAGTTGTTGTAAATGGGATTCTGTAATTACGGAAGGAAGTTTCTGAAGCAAGATATACACATATGTTAAACTTAATCTACTTTCATAGTTCTGTAATAGAAGTGTTATCTTAGGAACAAGACTGACCTAGTTATTCACCTAAATTAATCCCTGGTGAAATCAACTAGAGGAATTTCCTCTGACCATGTAGGAATTGCAGTTTGCCCTAAATCAGAAGGATAACTATAGAAAGAAATTATTCATTGTTGCCTGTTTGCTTGCAGGAATGAAAGCCAGATTATTTTCAGTCACACACAAGCCCTTGGGAGTCTCACTTGCGCACTTTTCTGTATTTATCAGATTTCCAAAACTTTGCAATGGTAAACTTATTCTTTTTTAGTCTTGCTCTTTGGCAGACTTTCAAGATAGCAGCTCCTTGCCCAGCTGTGAGTTCTTCCCTTCATTATGTACATGAGGGGTGAGGGGGAAAATTAATAGTTTACTGTTCTGTGTTTTCCTTTAACAGAATGCTGCAGGAATATTGCAGCACAATGGTTGTCTGTCTTAAAACCATGTTAGACCTAGATTTGTATGACTCTGATAAATCTAGGTCAAACATCATAGTCTTTGTTCAGTACTTATTCAGGCAAAACTCCCATTGGCTTCAACAGGAGTTTTGCCTGACTAAGCACTGTGGGATTTTGCCCTTAGTATCTAAAATATTTGATCTGTTCCTTGCACTTTGGAAGCGTTCTAGAAGCAAATCGTATGTCTTGTCCTTGACTGCCCCGCTGTGGCTGTATCATCGTCAGCTTAAAAGGTGGCAGAATCTTCTGTCTCCTGACATTAAGCGTATCTTCATTGTCAGAATATGTAAAAAAAACCAAACAACTTTCTTCATATTTATTATATTTAAAGTAATTCAAAAAATCTATGTGTATTAACTCTGTGTATTACTGCATGAAAAGGAAATGTGTTATTTTATATTCTAGATTTCTTGTTCCCCTCCTTTCTACTCTAGAGCTTCAGATTTTTGTTTTCAGTTATGGGGGTTTGGGGGGAAAAAAAGAACCTTTTTTCTTAAGAAATCTCATGGCTTTTTGTTCTCCCCTATAAAATGTTTCATAAGTTCATATCACTGCCTATTTCATATGAGGCTTTTGGTTCACAGTTCAAATGTCAGCAATCCATGCAATGATGGTTAGGGACAGTTTTGTTAAGTAATAGATGAGGCAAATTGAGTCATTAATAACTTCAGAGATTTCACTGCTTTCTGAAAATAATTTTTCTTTGCAAGGAAGCCATTAGATGAACATGCTTAATTGACCTCACCAAGAAATGTGCAGTATTTAGAACTAAAGAAGGGCATATAAAGACTTAAAACCACATGGAAGAATTAGTTTTCTTCTTAGTAATGTGGCCATGCTTACTGCCTTGATTTTTGCGCTGGTTTTCTAAAATGAGCTGAAGTAAATTTTGAGATGAGACTTGTCATCCTCTTCCATAACACCACATCACTAACTGTGCTTTCATTTCTACTCTAATTTCTAACTGCCTCTATCTTCACTCTCAGTGCATTACCTATTATTGCTCCTTCTGTTTTATCTTTTCATCGTATCTTGTTTTATATCGGACCCTCTGACTGAAACTGTCACACTTTTTCCATCAGGCACTTCGCTTTTCATTTAAATTCCCTCTTGAAGATCCATATCTGAGGGTTTAATGCAAACCCTTTTGAATAAAAATGCAGTCACCCTAGTCTTTAAAAAAAGCTCTAGGGTAAATCTCATAATAAATGTGTTGTGCATCTCCTTAGAAGCTTTCTTATCCTTACTCAGGCTGAATAGCTCCCAACTCTTCAGTGCTCCCACCAAGATAAATACTTCTTGTTGTGGATAAGCTGTTATTCAACATGAACAATTAGCTTGAGCATGTATGCTCTTGCTCCCACTGCAGCACTCATTGCCAATGCAGAAGTGTATTTGGTAAAGTCAGTTGTAGCCGACAAAAACATACTAGACCCATTTCTCCAAAATGAAGCTGTAAAAATATTGTGACAATTAAGAAATATTTACCTCTCTCTACACAGATCCCCTTTAAATTCATCATAAAAACATATACAGTGAACTCTAAGAAAAAAAAAAAAGATTATGCCCAAATCTTGCAACTCAGCCACCACACCTAACCATTCCTCTTTAGCAATGTCACGGTTATGCTTAATTTATTTTACTTTAAAACACAGAGAGGCTTTTCAGTGCAGATATACTCCCAGAATTACAGGAGCAGTACTATTGATTAAACCCTTAGGCAGATATAGAATCATCGAATCATTTAGGTTGGAAAGGACCTTTAAGATCATCGAGTCCAACCATCAACCTAGCACTGCCAAGTCCACCACTAAACCATGTCCCTAAGCACCGTGTCTGCACATCTTTTAAATACCTCCAGGGGTGGTGACTCAACCACTTCCCCTGGCAGCCTGTTCCAGTGCTTGACAGCCCTTTCGGTGAAGAATTTGTTCCTAACATCCCATCTAAACCTCCCCTGGCGCAACCTGGGGCCGTTTCCTCTTGTCTTATCACTTGGTACTTGGGAGAAGAGACTGACACCCACCTCGCTACAACCTCTTTTCAGGGAG
>NW_008824791.1:3933593-3950395 GCF_000699105.1 Pygoscelis adeliae
CCACCTGGGCACACTGCCAGCTCATGTTCAGCCAGCTGTCGACCAACACCCCCGGGTCCTTTTCCGCCAGGCAGCTTTCCAGCCACTCTTCCCCAAGCCTGTAGCGCTGCATGGGGTTGTTGTGGCCAAAGTGCAGGACCTGGCACTTGGCCTTGTTGAATCTCATACAGTTGGCCTCAGCCCATCGATCCAGTCTGTCCAGGTCCCTCTGCAGAGCTTTCCTACCCTCAAGCAGATCAACACTGCCACCCAACTTGGTGTTGTCTGCAAACTTACTGAGGGTGCACTCGATCCCTTCATCCAGATCATTGATAAAGATATTGGCATTCTCTGTTCATACTAATTTTCTCCTGGAGAAGCATGGCATCCAGCAATCTGGTCCATATTTGGTTGTGTATCAATGAATAAACATTGCACAATCATTGTAACTGCATTTTTATATTATGCTTAATGGACTTATTCAAAACACATTTCTCTGAATTGATCATTTAATTTTTCACCAAATTATTAATGACATCATTAGCTTCATAAAATTATCTAACCTGAAGAGACTCTCTTCAGCCTTTTCTCTAACAAACTAGAATAATTAATCCAAGTTGCCAAATAACATATTCAAGTACAGCTTTAAGTAAATGTTCTCAATATAAAGAGAATTTAATTTGGTCTTTGTTCCCTTGGTCCAATTTTTGGTATAATTTTCTCAGGCATAGCTTTCTGACTAATCTTTTCCATACAAAATTAGTAGTTCATTACAGGAATTGAAGTAATTCAAATGTGTTTTAAAAGTAAACAGCTCCTGTGCTGGGACTATGGTTTACTCAGGATACTTACTTTTCAAATGTGCAGATGTCGATTATGAATGGAAACATATTCCCAGAAGTTGAGAGAGCCTGTGTGTGTATCTGTCTTGAGTAACAACTGCTTCGGTCTTACTATTCTAAATGAAAAGAATGTACCACATACTGGTCTACATTTTACTAAGTTATTTAGTTATTTCTAAACATTTGCAGTTGTAAAATGGGGAGGAAGTCAACAGGCCATCCTTCAAAGCATCTAGGCATGTCAAGGAAGCCCTATTATAGCATTTCTTATTAGCATTGTGTAACTACCTATTTAATTCTATCTTTTATTAATTTTTGAGTGCTTGACTGTGTAGCCTTACAACTTTGTTTTACAGAATTTTCAGTTTATTATGTAATGTAAAAAAATATTCCTTTAGCAAGCTGTTCTGGATAAGAATGGAACCAGGAGTACCACAGTTTCCCTTGGCTTTAGGATCAGATAGATAGGTGCTGAATTGCCTTGTTAAACTGGGACTTTATTCCATGCGCTAATCTGAAAAGCTCTTGGCACCCTCTTGTAGCTGGCACTAGAATAAGTTGACAGCATTTCTGCTCATGTTTTTGTAGTGCTGTCCCATCAGCGAGGCATGCCACATGGACTAGCCTACCTGCTTCTCAAGTGCTCATCTCTGCACCATGTTGCTTTGTGTTGTAGGCGTGCTGATGCTGGGTATTTCCAGCTGAAATGGGAAGGCACACTTCATACCATATAAATGGATTATTTGTTACAAGCAATAAATTTCCTGGACTAGGTTTTTTATCAGAAAGATTGAAAAACTTTCTGAGATCCCTTTAGTCTCTTGATCAAATTGCCTTTCTTCATGGTACAGCAACGTTACAATAAGAGGAGGTATAGGAAAAAGAGAGCAAGTAGAAAGATACACCTAACAGCTGTGACTAACAAAAGGAATATATTTCATTGTATAGTATTGCTTCTGAAATTTGCTCAATTCATAGAATAAAGGGGGGGGGGGTTGGAACCCACACCACAATACGCTGTAAATTATTCAATGAAATTAATGCACACTGTGTGTGCAGGCTTTCTTTTCACAGTTTTTTCTAAATGGGAGCTGCCAAAGGTTCATGAAACTCATGCTCATAAATTATTTAGCAGATCTGCTACACTCTTCTTGAAAGAAATATACTGGGATCCATAGCTTTAGCAATTTGTTGAGTTTTTAATATCTGTTTGCTTCTTTCCGATTGCATACAGAACATTTGGCCTCCATCACAAATAAAACAATAAGTAACATCTGCTTCTTAATTAGGAAAGGATAATGAGCGGGGGTTTGTATATATTTTTGGCATTAACTGTTCTCCACAGAATAGTAATATCGCATTGCTATTTGACATGCAGACGATACCGTGTTTCCATGGTTAAATATTTTAATGTCAGCAGGAGTTCTTTTGGATTTCCCCCCTCTCAGGGCTTTACCATTAAATCCCTATTGGTAATCGGGGAGAAAAATTTTGTTACAGGACCCTGAGTCAGCCAGAACTGTAGGTAAACCTGTAGATCTTGCTTGCAGGTTAGGCTTAGTCAGTGACTTTATGAATTGTACTAACCCCTTCTCATCTCTAGGAAGTTCTTCCTTTCCCCTCTGAGGTTTGGCTGCCTACTCCTCGGTACACGTCTTTCCAGCTCAGCATAAACTTCTCAAGGCTGTCTCTTTCCTGCCACATCTTACCTTCTCCCAACACGTCTCTCCCTGAGCAGAGTCACTAGCACCCCAAGCCAAGGGGCCTCCATCGGAAGTAAAACTGTAGGTAACATAGCTCCTCTCCCAGGGCTTTCACCTCACTTTTCCACGAGAACAACTGTAAACAGAAATAATGAAAAAACAAAATATCCGTCATAGGGGTTTGCTGCATTTTTCCTGTATCGTCTTTTAAAAAGACCTACTATTACTCCTTCTCCTGACTGAACGGCTAAGAAAAATGCTCAGAGAGCACAACAGTGAAGCTCTGTATCTTTCTTCAAGCATGCTTTTTCTCAGGCTATACCTGAAGGCAGAGCCAAGTCCTGATTAAAAAGTATATTATAGGTTCAGTTATAGGAACCTACTCGTTTTAATACACTTTTTATTATATTTACTTGAGATAGCAAAATTATATAAGAAATTGCTTACTGGTTTCCTTGACAAGATATTTTTTTCTGTGTGGGAATGTTTGTCACAGTAGAAGTGTCAGAGAAGACGGCAGAAGCCTGTTTGACTGTCCGTGGTGTGATACCTTTTAGAGTCTGCTGCTCCATCCATCTGCCATTAACTGACCTATATTTTTTTTCCATAGAGCAATAGCAACACTGCACGCTCCAATTTGTGTGTACAAATTTAATTACAGCAGACACGCAGGCTGGGCTCCACAAACTGCTAGCATCTCACTTGTCAGCACATGTGATTTTACTCTGAGTTATCTTTGTTTGGGAATAATCAACTCTTGAAATAATCATGGGACTGAAATACCAATGCATTTTTTTTTTCCCCTCGTTCTTGTAACAGTAAGAAAACTTTAAAAAACTTGTCCCTTAAAAGATTCCCTCCAAAAGTACTTGTTAAAAAAACAGTGAACTTTTGCAATTTGAGTCATAATTTTTTCATGGAGGAAAAGGCTGGGACAAGCATTTATGAGGAACCTACCTATCTCCACCCAAGATCTTATTCTATTATTAGAGAGATGTGTATTTTGGCAGATTTTCTGTGGGAAAAGGCTATTTTTCATAGTTAATATGCACGCAACTCTTCCTGGTAGCCGTCCAACACCAGCTTTGTAGTCCACGTGAACAGCACCTCAAAGCTGTTAAGCGTTCCTGTAGGTTTCATAAGCATCACACATTTTTATTTGCAGTTGCTGCGTTGCTAACGTGTACACGGAGCTAGCTGTTTATTGCTCATGAACAATTTCTTCATGTATGCACAAGTATTCTTTTCATTGTGTCACAGTGCTTCAAAATACCAAATCCTGGTTTTCTGTCCTATTAAGTTTTTAATAGGCCAGTATCTTTCAGTAACATAACAGAAGTTGGTAAGACCTCGTGAGGATTCTGGGAGGGTTATTGACACACTTATAAGCCATCACGATCATCTCATTTCTACCCAGCTACAAAATATAATTTCACAGTTTTTCCCACTTCTAAGTATAAATACTTCTACCTACCTCATGGTTTATAAGAAAATGTACATCTTGTCACAATAGGCAAAACTACAAAGGAATCTTCAAACAAGAAAATCTTTTGTGATGAGGCATGGAGACCACAAGTAATTTTACCCTTTCCCTAATTTTGCCTTTTTCACTTTTGCTTCCTGCTTTGCATCAGCTTATCAAAAGTATAGAGCTATAGACAGAGTAGGTGAGGGGACTTAACTGATCTTACTGATTACTTATACAGGAACGTGACACCGTAGATAAAGTAAACCATGATGTTTATCCTAGAAATGGACCAAATGCCATGTGTTCATTGGAACATCTGTGAATTTGGCTTGATGACAAGTCCTAGAGCAACACATTAAAGCCAACATTTTGTTCCTGTGGCTTAGTAGTGGTGATATGATTTTAATCAAATTAATGATAAGAGGAACAAAATTTAATAAAAAATAAAAAAAAAACATAAATGCAAGTCTAAAATATGAAACTGAATTTTCATTATGAAAGTTAGCATGCAGGTTGAATAACAAAAAAAAAGAAGTTTTTATTAGCTTGCTTTCTGATCTTTTGAGCTAAACCAAAAAAGGTAAATGGAACAGATTGTGTGTTCTTAGAGGGTAAATATCTTTCTGCTGGTTTTGTAATGTTTACAAAGATCAGAGATAGGAGATCAACACCACTGTACTTTGGGAGACGCACCACAGTGTTGCACTGAGGAAAAGGTTTGATTTATTATAGCTAATACGATTCATTCTTTAACAGTCTACAGATTTATATATGTTATTGTTGCTTAATAACTTTAGCAATGTTTCTCAACTGTGTATGGAATATAATGCTAGGACTGGTAAGTATTATAAAGATTGCTTCAAGGTGGAATTGTTAGAAATAATATCTTTCCTTACGTCCCATACTTTGTCCTTTCCTGGTGAGGTGTGTACTGTGAGAATAATTTTGATTTTTCTGTACCAAAAGAGAATGGGTTCCTCTTTGTCTATAATTATTTCACTCTTACAAATCTATATGTTGATTTTTACTTAAGTGAACAGAGTGCAAAGGAGAAAGGTGCCTATATAAACATTCATAGCAGTTGACTGTTAATTTGTACTTCTATTTTTATAAGTACAAAATCCATCGTAAAGCTCTCTCCACTATGAGATGAAGGCACAGCCCAAGAAACCAACAACTGCATAAGCTGAAACTTTATCTCAGAGGTTCTTGCTCTTTTACCTTGCAGTTTTACCCATCATAAATAATTTACAGCCTGTTTTCAGTAACAGTGAGCATCTAGAAATCCAGTTATTGCCAGTGGGAGTTGCAGGTATTCAGCATATTTGACAGTCTTCAACCTCTGTCTCTGTTTTTCCTACTGTTAAATGGAGACAGTAGCTTCTTCAGAGGGTTGCCATGAGAGTAATTAGTTATGAGCTGTAAAGCACTCTGAAGAGCAAAATGGCTAAGCATGTTATTGCACCATTTTAATGTTTAACGAATTTCAGCAAAATCACCTCTTGTTTTTGAAAATACTTATAAAATATGAAGTGTGAAAAACAACTTTTCCTAATTTGGTTACAGTACTTGGAAAAATCGTTATTGGTCAGTGTACCTCAAACGAATGCTTTATAGGTTTTTATGTAATTGTGAAGACAATTGAGGAACAATACAAAAACAACCTTGTTTTTCTGACTCAAGATTTTTGTATGGTACATTTGCTGTGATTACCATGAATCTAAAGAAGGCAGTTTCAACCCTGAGCTTTTTAACCCTCAAATGCCAAAATAAAATATTTTAAGTATCCTCATGCTTATTTTTGGTAGACATTTTTAATGCAGCAGCAATTGCCCATATCCCATTGCTGAAAATCTTAAACAACTGATTTTGAAGGACTTTAAAAAGTCCAAATATGCAATAAAATATCATGGCTTTAGTCCACGAACACACTGTTTGTGTATATTGCAAAAAGCAATATACGTGAAACATTGCTTCCATTAACTCTATATAGCTGTGAGAAGTTGAAGACTCACTTTTCCCCTATTGGTTTTTTGTTTGTTTACCCGAGTTCCAAACTCGGAAATGGGAAGGGAGGGCTAGAAAGACCAAGAGTGTGCCATCAACAACTCCATTTAGACAAATGAGATATTGATCACTCCAGCATCCTAAAGGGAACCTGCAGTGGAAAACACGACCTTCAGAAAAATAGTTTGGGGAAAGCAAGGGAACATCTATTCATGTGTGGATGGCTAGAAAGCTAGCCGCAATTGCGTCTCCTGTGTAAACAGAGAAAGTGGAAAGAAAAGGAGTGAGACACTGCCCACTAAGAATAATGCCTAAAACCATGGAACAAGAGATAAAGATGTTGGATTGAATCCTATGACCCCAGACAGATTAAGACTGGAGATGTACTTTTTTTCAGCCAAGATAAATCAGCAGAAGCAGTAGTAGATACATTTAAAAGCCAAAGATCTCTAGCACCCACTTGTATTTTAGAAACAGCAAAAGTTCCCTAATTAAAGATCATTTGTAGCACATCATAGCAAAACAGAGGAATGGATGTGAAGAGAAGAATATTTAATCCAGGCACTAAAACGTGAGGGCCCAGTGAACAACTCAAGTACACAGCATTGACATAAGTGACGACCAAGAGAATGACCACGTTGGTGGGTGAGTATCCTGTGCATGTCCTGTGGCGTGTAGCACAGAAAGACAAGACAGAAAGAGCAATGAAGGGCTTCCTTTCTGAATGTTACATCTTAACCTAGGAAGAAAACAGTGTGTCTGGTTTTTCCTTTTAATTAGTTTTTATGTTGTCAGTGATTGTGTGATTGGGAATGGGGGCGTTCCATTGGGTTTTTTATGTTAGGCTGAGTTATGCCAAAAGTGCAGCCTAATCTACCTTTCATTAGTCATAAGAATACATGCTGTGGACATACTGATGTCCTAGCCATGGGAAAAGTTTCAGAGAGTATGCCAGAAGGTGTGGAAATTTGTTAAGGAGGATAGATGGCTCATCTATATCAAATTCCCAGAGCACATTCTTGAGGTTGTAATTAGTGAGCTCTCTCGTACCTGGAATAAATCAAGTAGTGTTTTGGAAACTGCTGATAAGGGATGGTGGCTTCTTTTCAGTGTTGTTTTTGGTGGTGTTACATCACTGGACACTGAGTTTACCTGACAAGTTTTTCATCTTGATACCACCGTTTTTACCAGGTGTAAGTATGATACGCATCCTTT
Source organism: Pygoscelis adeliae (assembly GCF_000699105.1). Classification (NCBI taxonomy): domain Eukaryota; kingdom Metazoa; phylum Chordata; class Aves; order Sphenisciformes; family Spheniscidae; genus Pygoscelis; species Pygoscelis adeliae. Next base: position 3,940,808 of record NW_008824791.1, read on the forward strand.
GCAAGATTCAAGTTCTTTCTTCAGTTCTTTCACCGGAACTAAAGGGACCCTGTGGGTTGTTGCGAATTACTGAGAATGATCACCGGTCCACCCCAGAAATTTTCCAGTCTACACCGAAACAAGCAATGGAGGGATGCATGTGCTATAAAATATACCCCACTTCGTTGTGAGTGTGAAAATAGGTGGTGTTTAGATTAGATTCTGGCTCTTGAAGTGATATGCATTTCTGTTTTTGAAGATAGGCTTGAACTTTAGCACTTTACACAGAAGATCTCAAAAATAAGGAATCAAAACCATGTGTTAGTATTCCATAACTTCATACTTCATTGATATCAAAACCAGTTGGCCTTAATTTCCTTAAGTATACAAGGTCATAATCCAGAAATCAAGGGGAGCAAATTTGTAAACCAAAGAGTAAATTGTCAACTATCTATAGACAAAGGAGAAAAATGCTTTTTCCTAAAATGTCATTAAGTGCTGCTGAGTGCTTTTGATTTACTCTCTCTTCCCCGATGCTGTTATCTGAAAGAGTTTACCTTCAGATGCTGCAGGCACAGCTGTGCTGGTAGCTGCCTGTTGGAATGCATATTGCTTCGCTGTCCACCAGAAGAGCTTTGGAAATCCATTTCCTATATATGTATGAATAGATGCATATATTCATTTTTCAGTACATAAATGTAACTGAGATGATTGAAAAAAAGAAAAAGTCAGTGCATATGCTTTTTTATAGCACAAAAAGGGACTTCCTGCAGCAGTCGCACCTGCGTATTCTGCAAGCTGGCCACATGCGTAACTGCCATGCATCTGTGCCTTAAGGCAGGAGTTTAGCCAGCTTTGCCATAACTTAGCAAGAGGCATATGCGTAATTTGCATGAAGCCTGAATGCTAAAAATTATTTAAATGGATGTCTCTCAATGAATTTGTGGTTAGAAAAAGATGTGTCATTTGCCAATCTACCTCTGCTAAATTAACCTTTCTAAATTTAAAAAAAAAAAAAAAAACCTCCTCATTTTTCATTATTCTGAACTAGGTGGATTTTTTAGTGAAATAAACACACTGGCTTTTTTTTATCTGTAGAGACACTCTAAAAGGTCAAAACAAGTTTCAGCTACTTTGATGAAGCTTTTTGGTGAATTACGAAGGTAATGCAAAAGTCACCACTGCTTAGAGGGTATATAGCAATTTATATAAATTACTATTCCAAGATAAACCACAGCTGGTCTAGCACCAGTGGCAAGTCTGATGTCAGAGAATAATCGCATCTCTCATTATGCCATGTATCTTCTTACCTTTGTATTACACTATTCTGTTAAACAAAGTACCCCTGAGGGCTGTTTATCCCTAGATAATAGTGTCTACTGTTAAGTACTACTTCATCAAAATGTTTCTTTCTGATGATGTCTTACTGTAATAGATCATGGAATTGACAACTAATATATCATATGATAAAGTAAAATATCCCCTGAGCAAGGTACAGGGATGATAAATTATGTTAATATGTTATTCCCATTATATTATCATCAGTCAGATGATTTAGTATGATGCATCATCAGAAAAAGATAACCTAATAGTGTATTACTCAAAACTTTATGCCATCTGGGGAACATGAGGAGTAAACTGACTTATAGGACAAAAGGTATCCCAGTGCCACAATTCATGAACAGCCTAAATTAAAATACATCAAGATATAGAAGTACAAAATCTAGGAAGTGCAATACTAAGAAATGTCACTATTGTAAAGGTCGGAAGCAGATTCTCAGTGTCTGTAAACAAACATTACACTAGTATAAACGCTATATATTAAATTGGCATTGCCATTAGTATGACTGGAGCTACTATCATAAGCATCAGTCAATGCTTTGTCCTGGTAAGCTAGTGATGATACTGAAATAGAAACTAACTTGACGTTCAGTGCCCTTTATTCAGACAGTTGACAGAGATTTAGTTGAACATGGATATCTGCAGGAAGGCTCAACCACATTTCTGTGCCAAACTATTCATCATCAAACAGATGGTTATCCTATTATTCAACAATTTGCATGCTGCCACGCTGCAGTGATCTATGGACGATACCAGTATGTCACTAAACAAAATAGAAATATCAGAGAAACTCTGTTGTGAAGCAGCCCCTAACTTGGACTGAAAACTACTCTTACGTGTTCATTTCTTTGTAATTTTTTGGTGATATACTTCATCCATGTTTGTGCAGTTATGGTATGATAACACTGTGTTGTAACTTCCGCCGTAACAGGATACCTTCCTTGGTCAGAGGATAGGGAAAAATTTATCTCACGAGAAGCAAATTAATGAAGCCCTATGTCCCAGGGCTACATCACATACATCAACTGCATTTTCGTGCTACAGTTATCCTAGTTCTCAGGCTATCTCATGCAGCAGCAATAGCATAACTTGTGATCTTCTCAGAGTCTCCCCGTGGCACCTTCACAGTACCTCCAGCTTCTTGCTGTGCTCCACCAGTTCCACTTCCCAGGTAAAGCTTAGATCCCTCCCGTGTCCCTGTGGCTTCATACAATAGCAAATTACTCATAAGCCCCTTCCGCATCTCTATAGCTGTGTCCCCAGTAGCCCAAATGTTTGCCTAGCTTGCCAGCTGGGCAAGTGGCAGCATGTTGTGCCCGACATTGTGCAGCCTGACCGCCCACCGAGCCCCTGCCTTCTAGCTGCTGGCTGGTCCAGAACAGCTGCGTACAGAGCTCTTCTGCCTTTCCATCAGGAGAAATACTGCGATCTCTCTCCTTTGCTTAGATACTGTTTTTCATTAAATATGTGGGAAGTCAGGAAGGGATCAGCTGCCTAAATGTAGAGGTCCAGAGCCCTCTGAGATATCATGGGGAACCTGAGATGTCTGCAGAGGACTGGCAGACACAAGACAGTGGGAGACCTGCATTTTCCTAAAATGACACCTAGGGAGCAAGTGACAGTGCCTAAAGGGACAGGAGACACCACGTTTAGGTGATCTGATCTAGCCTTTGATGTCTTTCCTGTCTCTACCTCTCTGTCATCCACACTTCTTGACATTGCCAGTGATTCAAAGCTCCTAGCCTGGGGGTTGACTGGCAGACATGCCAGCATTGCAGCTGTGGCTCGTTCTCTTCATTTCTTTGGAAAACCAGCAGGGCGACACTGGGAGCATTTTGGTCTAGCACAGGAGAAACGGCTGTTACCATCCTCTTCTTTGCTGAGCCACTGCTGACCCTGGCCTCAGCAAGCCGTTCCTCGCCGTCATCGCCCCCTGTCCCCAGATGGGAAGGCAGGAGATGGTGCCCAGTATTTGACAGGTACCTGCCCCCTGTCATGCTTCTTGACCCGTGGCCCTGGGACTCAGCTGCTTCGCCTTCATCAGCATCTGTTCTCCCAGCTCCCCTGCAATACATAAAAATTATTTTAATGCAGTATGTGGGCTCACTTAGAGACATGAAACTTGCATGCTTCCCAACAGCCTGGGAATACTTTTATTATCTTTTTTGCCTAAGTGAAATTATTTATTGATGATGAAAGATATGAGACCAAACTCTTTACAAGATAGCGTCATCCCTTCATGGAGCAAACATAAGACCTCCACACACTCACCCAGTAGCCAGCCCCCATTCTGCCGGGACAGTACTTTTACAGATAACAGTCTGCCAGTTTCTCCTTAGTACTCAGTCCTTTTTCTGTTGCTAAAACTTACTAACAGTAGAACTGTTTAGTTCCTTTTGTCAAAGGCTTTAGTCATAAAGGATATCTGTAAACATTGGGGTCCTGTACAAAGACATAGAAATGTAGTCATAGAATCAACAACAAAAAACAAATGTCTTGTGATCCTTCAGTTAGCCATCTACAATTACACTGTCTCACATCAAAGAACACCTCACTTCAGGTGCCTTTCTTTAAATATAACTTTAATTTTCTTTAACTTTCTTTCCCCCAAAATGTTGATAACGTGTTCATCATCCACTTTTTTCCAGTTACACTATTATACCATGTGTTTATATTTTACCTGCAAGTGAACTGAGATCATAGGAAGGGAATAATGATCAAACTCAGACAGCCGCAATGCTTTTGAGCTCAGTAGCATGTCTCCAAAATGCAAGCAAGTAGCGAATTCCAAGGAGGACTGTAAGAAGAGAGTGCACATGCAATGATGCATTCTCAGTTTTGGTTATTGAGCTTTTTAGCGGTCTGTGGCTCAAAGACCTCTTTAAATCAGAGGTACGTCTTTATACAAAATATCTTTCACAAATATTTCTTCTGTAAGTTTATCTAGTTACTTTTTGGAGATGTTTGTATTTTTAGAGTCCACGACATCCCAGAGCAATGTTTCCTTGTAAAAAAAAAAAAAAAAACAAAACAAAAACAAAAACAAAACATTTTATGTTGATGTTTTCAATCTGCTACTTGACACTTACATTTGAATGCACCCTGTTTCTATACTCTCCACCTATTATCCACTCCACTATATTCAGGGTTGTACAGACCTTTTTTAGTTTCTTTTATTCCATACCTTTGAACACCCATCCTGTCTTTTTCTATAGGTCTGTTAGTTTCAGTGTATCCTTTAGGGATGGGCGATCAAGACTGCAATCAGTAAGCAGTATGCAGGAATATCCTAGGTTTCAACAGTGCCACGCTTTTTTCTTTTCCTGATCATTTCTAGCATTTCATTTTTTTCCCTTTAGTCTGCTTTTGAGCGTGGAGTTGATAATGTTATAGAGCCATCTATCTGTTATAACCCCAAGATCTGTCTTGAGCAGTGATAGCTTAGTACAGTCCTGTGGTTTTTTTTTTTTGTACAGTTAGGAACATTTTATTCCGTGTGCATCACTGACACTGAATTTTGTGCCTTTTTATTACTTGGCAACTCAGTATCATAAGGTTCTTCGGCAAATTTTTGTGGTCAATCATCATTACTACCATTAATACCTTTGGATTGCTAGCACAATTTTACCTATTCACTGTCCAGCCTGTATTGTAGGTTCTTTCTACATACACTGCCAGCAGGACATGAGCATTGGTCCCTGGGGGATGCCACTCTAAAAACTGATCTTTTCTTTCTGACTGTTTGTTTCCTATCTTTTGACCAGCTACTTATCCATGAATTGACTGAAACTTAAAGAACCGGCAAACTCCATCAGGATAAAATGAGAAATGACCTCACAAAAATGTGAGCAAAACATTTAATTCATCAGATGCTAAGATATTAGTTTTCCTCTGCACTTCCCGATGCAGCTGGGATGAAAACTGAAGCAATGGTACTTGCAGAGTAGCTCAGCCTCATGACAATTCTAATCATCATCATCATCTGTGTATCTGTGTGTGGCACTGTAACTCTCAAAAGAAAAGCCTGATTTTTGTGATGTTTCCGATTCGTTTCTAGTATAAAGGTTTGAAGAAGCCTTAGATAAACAAAATCTAGTGTACCCCAGAGCAAGCTGTATATGAATTCAGTATCTAGGTTGCTACGTTCTCTCTAGTACAGCATCCCAAAGAATGGAACATGAAAAGGTGTACTGGAGACAGTACCATAGCCTATATGGTGTTAATTTTGCATTTAAATCCATTTCACCTTGTCCTCAATTTTCAAGTTTCTATATGTTTCTGAGTTTTTATTGGCCACTTCTAATTGCATGGTGTGGAAGGAATTATGGCAGGGGTTCAGGGACAAGGCAGTAAAGTATGAATGATCTGGGTGTTATGGCAGCACAGAGAGAGGCCACTTGATTACTGAAACATGGAAACTGCTGTGCATGTCAACTAGCTATGCGTGCGGAAATCACTAGCTGTGAAATTGTTAATGATAGTTAATGACGTGAAGTGTTCAAGCAGCGCTTGGTAACAGTTTACTTTTGACCCAACAATAAACAGTTCGTGAAGCCCTGGGCAAGTCAGGGGCATCACTTCAGAGACAAGTCGTCATCAATGCTTTTAAGAAAGCATAGTGCCTAGTAACATCTCTTTTTTTCAATTTAAATTACTTGTTTTTAGAGAAATATTTGTGTTCAGTAACTCAGTTCTGCTGTAAGAAAGGACCTTGTAGCAAATTCCTTTGTTACAGAGTTGTGCAACGTAAGGCATCCTTCAAACAAGCATCTTGGAACAAATCCCTTTCACCTTTTCCATTGACTTCAGTAGGACTACTTGCGTAAGCAAATGGATAGGCTCTAGGTGTGCAGATTGAAGGACTCTGTAGGAGTAACTTTCAAGAAATTGGTTACAGCCGTAATGTGAGCTGTGCTGACACAGCTGGCAGATAGCTTGAAATTGATGCTCTTGAAAAGAGACAGATCTTTGCCAGAAATATTAGTTTCAAGAAAAATGACATTTTTTTCCTATCATTACTGTCAAGTAGTGCTATAGTTTCCAAACTGGATTTGGTAGAGATGCATGGTTCTGATCTTTAATTTCAGAAAAGGAAAGGGTTTCTCTGTTATTGAGGGCCAAGCACCCAATACTGTAAAATTCACTGGTGCATTCTTAATCCTAGGGAAATGCAAAGTCCCACTCTCTAAAACGTTACGAGACTTCTTGGCCCCACCAGTCTCACCATTACCTTTCAAAAGACCAATCTTTAAAGAGGTTTTGCAAAATACTTGTGTTTACCTGTCTTTGTGCAATTGTCTGGTTCTTACCAGGGCTCTGAGGACACCATAAGTCCTTACTGGCCTGCCTGGCCTCCCCTAGGAATTCTCCCCACCCCTGCCCACACGCCCAGGACCCTGTTTCAGCTCAGCCTGGGGCCATCAATCCCTGCTCCAGCAGCACTGCAGCTGGCCAGCCCCAGCCCTGTTGGATTGAAGTTGTTTGGATTCGCTGGGTTCATCTTGGCCTTGGCTTGCTACCTTGCCTTCGCCTGATGCTCATGGGACTGTCAATGACTCGTTGCTGTCACCACCCTGCCCTGCTCATCCCCCCGGGCACCATGGGGTGCACCCTGTCCATGAGGGCATCACCCAGCCTGCGTGGCGGCTGCTCTCTGCTCCCCTACCCTTAGGGAGCAGCCCTGCGCTTGCTGCTCTCTGAGGGCTCTAGCTGTTTGCACTGATGTGTAAAGCAGTTAACTTCTGAAAGTTGAATCTCTTTTTTCCCTTTTCTGTCTTTCCCTTCTTCTTCTTCACTTTCTCCCCCCTTCCTCTTCCAAAAAAACCACACCAAGCTTTCAGCTCTGGAAGAGTGAGGCCTCCGCCCATTTTCAACCACAGAACCCTTTTGCTCGATCTCTGGAATGAATTATTTTGTTCATTTAAAAACTAAACAAATACCCATTTATTTTAAGAACGTACAAAAGCCTTGGGTCTTTCAGTGAGCACCTTGGAGATGAAGGCATCATGGCTAACAAGAAAAGATGCCTGGAGTCCACTTAGTTACACAAACAAGAGACAATGGTATCAACAACTTGTATTTGGTAGTTTGCTGTATCTTTGTCATTGTATGAAGTTTTTTAAATTGCATTGCCAAGAAAGCATGAATGCAGGACAGATGTAAGTGGTCAGAAATATTCACTACTATTTCACTTATGTAGATTTTGAGGGTCAAAGCTATGCATTTTTATCAGATTTTTTATTATCTTTCAACCCAAGTGAAGATCAGTGCCTCAGGACAGGCAAGGGACTGCATGTTGAAGTGTTTTGTTTCAAAGGAAATGCTGCTGCTACTACTGAGAATCCCAGCTGCTTCAGAGAGCATTCCTGATTTCATAATTCTTCAATTTTTAGCAAAGTAATATCTTAATTCTTTAATTTTTTAACTAAAAGAGGATAGGATAGGATATATCTGTTCTTCTGGTTCTTTTGTGTGTATGTATACCACTAATCGATTCATCTTACTGATGACCTTTAGGAAGACAAAATGACAGGTTGGGTGGAGCATTTTGGAGAAGCATCCCGCTAATGTTAATGCCAGTTAACACGAAGTGGTCCTGATGATCTGTGGACCGACGTTTCATCTTGGCTGTTTTAGTTCTGCCAATATCTTAAGCACTGATTCTTTCCATCCATCAACAGCTTTCTCCCTTTTTGAAGACACAAATACATGTGTACCGTAGGGGTTAATAGTCACTAAAATGACATATTGTCAAAATCTTGAATAACTTGTTCTGAAAAATTGGAGAGCTAATTTAGGGGGGAAAAAAATCAAGTTCCACATATTTAACTTTAGCATTGTTAATCAGGATATTTGAAAGAAAATGAATATTTTCCCAGAGATTTAAAGAAAATCCAGTCTTTTTTTAAATCAGGGGGTTTTGTTCATTTCAGTTCTGAGGAAAAGACTGGTAGAACTGACTGGAATTGGGCATAATGAGAGCAAATTCTGAAATGCCTTTTCAGAGCAGTTTTGTTACCTTGCCATGTAGTTTCTCTGATATTCCAATAGACACTAGAGAATACTGTTGATAATACTGAATAGTTCTAAATTATGTTTTGAGGATGCTAAATTCTGACTATTTGTAACTTTGCACATGGCAAATTTGATTCATATGCTCAAATAAAAGCATCGCTCCAGTAAAGTGGCATCAGGCTTTTGTACAGAATGATTAATTATGTCCAATATTTAAAACTAATCTCTCTTGTTACTTTTGTCTTTCTTCACTCTGAAGTTCTTTTTTTTTTTTTCCCCCCATTTCTGTCATTTGGGGTGGAAAAAAAGACAGATACTACACTCATGTCATGGAAAATTATTGCACAGTTCAGTAAAGTCATACATAAAGGAATAGTAACTGACAGATGCATAGGAATTACTGTGCCAGATTAGACTAATGCTGCACATAGTTCAGTACCTTTTCTCCCAGAAATAGACAGTTCTAGATGTCTGTGCATCTGGAACTGATGGGTTTGCACCTCAGCATTTAGCATAATTGCAGCCAGCTCTGTGACAGTCCCTCTGCAGTGTCTGTCATTCAAGGAAATACAAACAGGCTTTTCAACAGAAACAGGCATTGTTTGACATCACTGCTAGTTCTGGGACATGGTGAGCCTGATGCACTGTGTTTGCTTCTGGCTGCTTATGTGTATTGCTGCCTTTGCACATCCAGTAGGAGCTCATACATCTTACTTTCAGTTCTATAAGGTTCTCAGTGGTATCACTCCTCACTTTAATTAGCTAGCAGGGCATGCCAGAAGTTCTGGGCATCTAACAGGCTTCCTTCTTCGCTTCTGTGCCCTCTCTGTCATTTTTCAGATCATGCATTTTGGGCTTGCTGATACATCCCATCCTTCATCTTGGTAGAATAATGGGCCATAGCTGCCAGTTACATTGTTCTACTAGAGTTTTAAAATATGTTTAAATATTTAATTAAATAAACTGTTAATGCCTCTTGTTTTTAAAAAGATGTCTAACATGTAAAATAAAAAAAAAAATCAAATAGGAGATGGCAACAACGCAGCTGTGGCCTGTTGGACCATATATAATGTCAGTGTCAGTTGCCTCGCCAGGGTCTTTTCACGTAACAGATCATAAGCACTTTTTTGTTCTTGTAAGCTCAAAGAAGAGACGGCATTTTGGGAAGACTGTCTCTCTCTCATGCATAGCTTGAGGTAAAGAATGAGGCATTTCAACATGCAGTTCCAATTCTGTCTTTATATGTGTGGCAGA
>NW_008824791.1:3950420-3951127 GCF_000699105.1 Pygoscelis adeliae
TGCCAACTAAGTAGGGAAATCGAGCATGTGTAGGTGTGGGTGGGCGAGGGGGTAAATTTCATTTCAAGGGCTGATCTCTAAACACTTCTCCAAGCTAAGCAATGTGAGCCTAATATTCTAATTCCAAGGGGAATTAGAATATTTCAAGGGCTGATCTCTAAACACTTCTCCAAGCTAAGCAATGTGAGCCTAACATTCTAATTCCAAGGGGACTCTTGACACTGCATAGTAAAATTGCTTATTAAATTACAATCAAGAAAAAAATCAGGAAGTAGACACTATTCAGCTGGCAGCATATGGAAAAAAAGGCTGAATTCTAATTATTTGAATAGCAGTGTTAGTGTTCTTTTACTAGGTGAAAATAAAATTAGCTTATCACGGATATCATTATTAATGTATGAGATGAGGCAGAAATACAACTTGGTTCCTAACACCCCTTCTGCCCCGCCCCCCCACCCCCCAAAAGAGAGAGAATAACCTAAAAGGTAAATGGGCTTGCATAAGGGCTTTCTGATACAGAGAGCTGTGACAGATTTCATTGCTACAGTAGTAAAATGTCGATGATTTATAAATTATCCTAATTTGAAGGTGGGGCATTGTGTAAACAGTAAGTATTAGGGGTGGCATGCCGATGCCGGGGGCGAAATCGATAGCCCAGCTCAAGTGCATCTACACCAATGCACGCAGCATGGGCGGCAAGCAGGAGG
>NW_008824791.1:3953809-3966738 GCF_000699105.1 Pygoscelis adeliae
GGATTTAAAAGACGGGTAGATGAGGCGCTTAGGGACATGGTTTAGTGGGCATGGTGGTGTTGGGTTGACGGTTGGACTCGATGATCTTGGAGGTCTCTTCCAACCTTAACGATTCTATGATTCTATGATTCTATTGCATTTATTATTTTCCCAGTTAGATCAAAATGTAAAAAGACGTGTCCAACATTAGTAACACTGTTTATTACTCTAATCAGAAACAGGAAATATATTTTCAGCTACTCTAAACCTTATGTGTTCTTTTATTATGCATGAGCACCTATTACTACTGTTCAGTCATATACATCTCTTAAGGTAGTCATATTGCAATCTCTGCCTTTTGAATGGCTTTCAAATAAATAAAAAAACTTTTTTGCATAAAAAGATATTCTGCAAACATAATTAAGTATTGAAATTTACATTTTTATGAATATAACATCTTCATATGTAAGACAAATCCATTGTATAAATTTTAGAGGTTTTGTTCACTTTTTCATTAGAGCCAGCACAAATGAATTTTATTTTACATTACAACACTGAACACATCTTATGCCCTTGAACGTGAACTGCTTTGAATTTTGTTAAGACTGTTCTCCAGTCTCATTTTCACACTCAATGAGCCACTGCTGTCTCAGTCCAAAAGGGATCAGTCAGTAAAGCTGTATCACGAAACTAGTTGTAGAGTCTAATCAGATTCTTTAAAACTCATTTATATTTAGCCAATAGTCACAAATCTAGCTGCAAATGCTGCTCGAGATATGACCTCTTTTTTGAGTATAATTTGGGAATACATAATCAGATTTATGAAAAGGACACACTTTAAAAAATAATTTTCCTATTATGTTATCCATATTATGTTATAGACATTAAAAGTAAAATCTATAAATATCCAAATGTCTTTTTTTTCATGTATAGATTTGTGTTTTCCCTACAAGTAGATATTTAATTATTAACATAAGACTTCTCATTAAAATTCAAAAAATAATAAATGATTAATAAAACCCTCCAAATTAGAAATCTGGCTCATAGTAAATTTGTGGATTCATCAGTTTGTCTTGATAAACAAAGTCTTACAGTAACACAGCTATCTAAACTGGTAGACTTTTTTTCCTGTCATCTCCTGAGATCTGTGACAAGGAAAGAAGATATGGAATTTTTCCTTTTGCATCCTCCCTCAGATGCTGGTGCGGCACTCCAGCAAGTATCTTGAGTGGACATAAAGCAAAAGGCAGCAAGGGGGATTGCTTGATAAGATGAGGTTTAGACAGTGAACTCTTGTGTTGGAACAAGTGTATCATCTTCTATATCATTTGCCAGCCAGGACTGGTAGGCTGCTGATGAGGAAGGGCTTTTAGGGTTGTCAGGGCAGTGTCTCTTGTGATAGGGATCAGCATGAATGTTGTTTACCTTTTTCAAAGTGCATGTGTCCAGGTCCAAAGGAGGAGTTAAATGCCTTCCATGACCCTGTGACTTAGGCCAGGAAAATACTGATTGTCCTCAAAAATCTGCAGAATACAGGGATCTAAGGATGGAATTACATAAGTTTGGCAATAAAATGTTTAAAAAAAAAAGGACTAAACCTGACCCGTAAAAAGGATAAGGCCCTTAAGTCTGTGGCGTGAGGAGATATTTTGAACTATACTCTGCAGTTGGACCCTAAAACTGTCTGTTTCTCAGAGGACACCTCCTATTGGTTGGACAGCCCAGTGTGTAGTGTACATTTGGGGCACTGAATATCTAAATCTTCCACTGCCTCAGGAAGCTTGCGCTCACGTATCCCACCAAAACACCATTGTAACTAGACCATGAGATCAAACACCAAATGCTCTTACCCAATTTGTTTAGAAAGTTTAAATATTCTGGGGGGGGGAAGAGACAAGAAATTAGGCTGGTCTTTCCCCGGAGAATGTCCTATCACAAATCTCTTTGTCGTCGCATTTCTCCATTCTCATACCCAAAAATACTTGTAATTGCTTCCCAAATGGAAGAGTTGTACCAGGAAGGACTAACAGCATCACACCCTGCAGTGCTGCCTAGGGCAGGCTCAGAGATGGCCGCAGGTGGGGCATAAAGTTCTTTGCATCTCTGACATGCCAGGGGAGTGATCTGACCACCAGGTTACTGGATTAAGAAAAGGGGGTAGGAGGGTGCTTGGGCAAGAACACAAAATAAAGTATTACCTTTACCTTACTACTGCTAAAATCAGTCGGTGTTTCCCCCGACTTCAACCACAACTGAGCAAGCAAAGGCTTTAAAAAAGCAGCTGCAAAAAATGTAACATCATACAAAGGACAGCTTAACCATCATACAACATAAACGTTAACCATACATTTTTCATCAGCAGGTGAGGCTCAGTGATGAGAGGTTAGCTTACTGGCACATCACCACAGACTTTTTGGTAGAACAAGCATCATCTCAGTCAGTTGAAGTCAGGCCTCAACAACTTGCAGACAATTTTTTATATATTCAAAGCAAATTAACTGAGATTTACATACTTGTTTTTAACTGTGGCTTCTCTTCAATTGCCAAATGGATGTTCTAGTTCATTTCTTCTTTTGTTGCTGTCAGAAATACAATTATAATGCCGAGCAGAATCTATTACTGCTTGTTGAAAGCAACTACTGCTAAGTGAGCTCAGCTCTACTGACTGCCTCCTTCTACCATCTAGTGGCACCTTAAGCATACTACTCTCTGTCTCTACTTATTTAAAGAGTTACATGGAGAATGATAATAAATGTATACTTTTGAAAAGAGAAATGTATCTGGAGAAGAAATACTTTGCTGTGAAAAGGGAAAACAGTTTTTATACATAAACTATTTATGGGAGAATAGACCAGGTTCAATGGTATAAATTATTAATGTCAGAGAAAAATTCTGGATATTGTGGTCTTGTAAAGAGTAAGTCAGGTTTGTTGATTGAATTCTTACAGATTTTTTTTTTGTGGTAGCACTTGGATTTTAAGTTGAAAGCTGCAGAACGAAACTATTCAATATCCTAAGGAAATGCCTATTAGAACCACACTTGGTTTGCTATTTACCTGGATATTTAAAGGGCACAACAAAAATTTAAAGAGATTATCAAGAGTAAAGAATAATAGAAAGGTTATAGTTTCCTTTCTGCTTACATAATTTTATTAACTGCTTTCAGTGCTCCATTTTGCAATAGATGTTTGTATTTCATTTAAGGAAAAAGAGATTAAATGTCAATGTACTAGGAATTTCAGGCTTGGGATTTTTTCAATCAAAAGGCATGTTCTGACTAATTATATCACTCTGAACAAACATGAAACATCTAAAATGCTTTCTATTCTTTGAACTGAGATTTCTTTTTTCACAAAGTGCTCGTTTTGGTGAATTAGACTACAAATTAAACCAAATTTTTATCAAATTCTGAAAAAGATATATTTCTTCCTTTCCACTTGCAGCCAATTGACAAAGCAAATTCACAGAAGGCAGAATGTAGAATCTCAGCATCCAGGATACTTTTCCTCTCCTCTCCTCTCCTCTCTCCTCTCTCTTCTTTTCAACATTTGCTGTTCTGTATTCTGGTCATATTGATAAGTTGTCAACGTATTTTCCAGGGTGGAAAAATCCCCATACGGTGGACCGCTCCTGAAGCTATAGCGTACCGGAAGTTCTCTTCAGCAAGTGACGCGTGGAGCTACGGGATTGTAATGTGGGAGGTGATGTCCTACGGTGAGAGGCCTTACTGGGAGATGTCCAACCAGGATGTAAGTACTGCCGAGGACTAATCTGCTAGTTGTTGAAACGTTTCTTGAAAATGATTGTCACTTCCTGCCCTGTTTTGCTTTCTCATTCCCTTTATAGGCTGGAACCTCAGCTTATTTAAATCAGCATAACTCTATCAACTTCAGTGGGATAGTTAACTTATGAAACCTGAAGACCTGGCCCTCTATAACTAAAACCTTGACTAGCTTCCTCCCATGGATTAAAGACGTGTTACAAAGAGTCATAGCCAGCTTGCCAGGTTCTGATGCTGGCTATATGTGGCTTTCACCCAAATCCCTGGGAATCTGCATCAGATATGCAAGTTGATGCAGTTCTCAGTCAAGCTACAAATCAAAACTTGAGGCAATACTGAACTATTCCGATGATAAAGTTGGCCCATTATCTCCAGTACAGTCTGACAGTAGCCTTCAATGGGCGTACATGGTTAAATTCTAAAGAGTTAAGCTGCTATGAGAAATGTATTTGCCAATTCTCCTTTCTAAGAATTAAATGCATTCTGTTTTCCTTAAAAACTATGTATAGGCTTAACCACAGTGTGGGACAATAGTCCTCCCTCATAACAAAGTTATGTTTTCCTCTGACTTTTTTTTGCAAAAGTTGTGGCCAAATAAGCCTTCCCAATTAAAAAAACACATTTGCTTCTAGCTTGTCCTAGAAAATGAAGCATGGGAAAGAGGGAATGCTTTTTTCTCCACAATTTAAATTTTCACTAATTCTCGTTTGATGGATCCCCATGACAGCTCAAACTGGTATACTCAGTCTTCACACCAGCCATCAATCTCTATGTCAAAATGCAGAATATCAGCCAACCTATCTTAACCTCTCTCATATATGTGCATAGAATACCTCTGCATTGGTTCTGAAAAGTTGACAAGACTTTTCCCAGATGGCTGTTTTTATATTGTTGCTAAGTTATTCAGCTGTTCAAGTCTGGTTGCTTGTTAAGGCTGATCAGCCATTTGGGGATAAGGATCTGAGAGAGCTTTTCATTAAAAAAACATCATTTCAGAGTGTTTCAGGAAGAAAAGAAAAAAAAAAAACAACCAAAACCATCCAAAACAGAAAAGAATAGCAGAACTAATAAAGCCTTATTTCCTTTAGATTTGTACTCTACAGTCTCAGCAGTACTATAATCCTAATTCTCCCCAGCATTTCTCTTGTGAGTTTAGCCTTTGGAATTAGACCACCTCTCCTATATATCATTCTCCCCTGACAATGCCTACAGCCTCCATCCCCGCTCCACACGTCTACCTGCCAGCAGCCCAGCTCCCCACTGTGCTCCTTAATTAACACCAGGTATGGGACGATACATGCTGTGCCTGGTTTTGAGCTATGCTTCTGTTGATTGACCAGGCAGTGGGGGCTGGTTGCCCATCTGAAGAGAACAAGCAACCACTGAGCTGAGATAGACCTTTTCTTTTCAGTGGAGACATTATTTTGGTACTATCTGAACTATAAACATATCATGGATCTACTGTGAAATAAGCAGATAAGCCCAGTAGGCTCAATTCTGTTTCTCACAGCTAGCAATCTGTTGGCATTTGAGATGCTCTAGAGTGATGAAGATGTCTACATGGGGCTGACACAGGACATGCAGGAGACCTGGGTCCTTCTGGAGCAACAGCTGAAGGCCAGACAGGATACTCTAGGGAGTCTAAAATTAGACACCTAAACTTAGACAACTGAATTAAGGCTATTTTTTCCCCAGGGCACAGTGTGAAATCATCTGTGTATAGATTTCTCATATAATTAAATATGTCCTACAACCAACTTTATGCCTCTGCCCAGCTGCTGATTCTTACACAACTTGTTTAATTTGATTGAAGTGGGCCAATGGGTTCAAAGTTAATAAAAGAGAATGAACAAGCAGACTCCGAACAACAGTATGAGCATCCCAGCCCCAGCACCTTGCCCGAACTGAGAGCCACGTATCAGCTCCTGAACTGCCACAGATTGCAAACACCAATTTAAGGCAAACTGCCATTGTTTTCCTTAAAAAAGCCACATTGTAAGATGTGGTGTTTTAGGAGCTGATTTCTAAGGAGTTGGGACATCACTTCAGCCTTGCAATAGCAGAGGGTGCTACTCTTGAGCTAATCTGTTCAGAAGCAAAGCTGAACACAGCCATGGCAGTATTGGCCTGTTCATCACTAGTATGCTGTTGCAAAACCTGATTACTCTGCATCACATGGAATGCACTTTGTATCAAAATGCACGTATAGCCTCAAATTTTCTGCCTTCCCAAACCAGTAGATGCAATGCTTAATTTCACTGTGAGCCTTCTTTTAATGGGAGATTGAACAGAACACGAAACTGGGCAAAAGGTACTAGCAAATCACAGAATCACTCAACAGCTGAGGTTGAAGGACCTTTCAAGATTGCCTAGTCCACCCCGCCCTGCTCAAGCAGGGTCAGCTAAAGCAGTTTGCTCAGGGCCGTCTCCAATCAGGTTTTGAGTATCTCCAAGGATGGAGACTCTACAAGCTCTCTGGGCAACCTGTGCCAGTGCTCAGTCACATGCACAATAGAAAAGTGTTTTCTACGTTTTGATGGAATTTCATGATTTTCAGTTTGTGCCCCATTGGGGCACAAACTTGTCCACTCAACGCTCCCCGAGTAGTAGGTAAAACGTCCACGTGTACCTTTACAAGCAAGGCTCACTGGGCAGTTACTTTTTCCCTTCCATCCCCATTAGCACTGCCTGGTGGAGGGACTGCACTGTCATAAATGCAGAATTGGCTCACAGTCCTTTCTGCTGTTGCCCCTGTCAGTTGCCATTGGCGCATCCTCTGAGCGTATCGTGGGCAGTACTCTTTTGCCTGGTTTTCCTCACCACGTAATTGGTATTTCATTTCTGCCTTCCCTCTGCAGCACCCCATTCATGGTTGGTTTTTTTAGAGATTAAAGAAGCCCATGAAGCCAGAGATACTTCTGAACAAAGTCAGCCCTACCATGATGCCTGGCTTCTGTGCAGTGCCAGTGCTTCCAACTGCAATGTCACCTCTCCGTAACTCTGCCTCTGCCCCTCATCTTGCCAATCTGCTTATCTAGCTGCAGGTGATGGGCAGCTGGTAGTGACTGCAGCTTAAGGAAGGAGGTGGGTGGAAGAAGATGCTTTTTTGCTGTATCATCGTGACCCACTGTCATGCAATCTTGTGCTACAACACAGGGAATTTCAGTCTCTATTCCAGTTGTGAGTGATTTCATCTGGTGTTGGGTCAACTCTCTATGAGGAACCCAACTGCCATCATCTCTTTTACTTCTCCTGTAATCATAATCCTTCTCCTCACACCGGCTCCGTTACCAGCCCACCTCTTGACTCTCCCATTGCTGTTACCGCTAACTGGGAATGGGGGGAGAGAGAGACTTCCTATCAAGTCCGTTCAGCCCCACTATTCACCTCCTCGGAAGAGGGTTTGAATGACTGGTAGGACCCTCACATAGAGTCCAAGTCGCCAGGTGAGAGTAGTGCACAACACACACCTTCATTCCAGCTGCCTCTCCCTTTCTTTGAGGCGGCTTCAGCTGTTCTCTTCACCTCTATCAGACCCTACGACGGATCAATTCAAGGCCATGCCAGCAGCGAGAATTCATAAAGTGACCCCTCCATTTAGAGTATATTAAATATTCTGCTACAGCATGACGATACCAACATTTATTTACTCCTACATCCAAAACAGAAGTATCTGTTAATATAAAATAATGATGTGGGCCCTATGGACGCTGCTTATGTTAATGATGCTGACTCCTGGGGGCTTTCCCTGCAGTTCAGCAATGCACAGCACAAAGGACTCCCTTTCTCTGGAGCCCTACCCACAGGCTTTCAGTGCTGAAATGTTAACAGTGAGCACCTATGACCTTCTAAATACGTTTAGTGACTCTAAATGTCATTGGGAAATTTCAAGTTATTAGACATATTGTAAAGCTTACTTTGCTGGATATTGGGACATATGTTTTAGTACAATAAATTACCCTGAATTCACATAAGCTTATTTTGCAGAAATAATAGGACTTTCCCAAAGGTCAGTGATACTGTACATACGGCAGGGAAAGTAACAGAGAGGGGCATGCACTAAACAGATTCATAAAAGACATTATGCAAACAACGGTTGATAAGGTCTTACATAAGTATAGTCAGAGGTTCTGCTACAACAAAATGTCTGGCAACATTAACATTACAACACTTACTGTGTTTTGATCACAGCAAAACTCTTCTCTAGTTAGCAATAAAATAATTATTGACTCGGGTGGGGTTTTGTAAAGTACCAAAAGTTTTCCAAGCATGAACTCCACAGAGCCATTTTTTCACATTCCATCTTACAAATTGCTTTTCTAGTGAAACAACTTTGGGAAATTAATTCACTTTTTTAGACCATGGCTAAGTAAGTGATGTTTTGAGTGGCTGCCAGTTAAATGTTCATTTCTTGCACGCATGACATAGAAGCCAATGATATGCCCACCCCTACCAAAAGGGAGGCAGTGCTAGGAGAGGCGAGTTCAGTGCTGTCTGATGTGGTGCCTATTTGCCATGTGAACACATCTTCAGTCAAACGAACAGTAGGGCTGACTAAGTCTACTGAGGGTCTCTTGTCTGACCCCTCAGTCACGGAAATCAAATCACGAGGAGCCCGCACAGGTAGCACGGAGTCCAAGCTGATGCGAAGAGAAGTGTTAAACTGATACCTGTCACCTAAATAAACCCAGTCTGATTTTCAGACACAACAACTATTTGTAAGTACCCATCAGGTCAGTGCAAGCCAGAGAGACCCAACACCTCTGCAAATCCAGTGTCCTCTATTTATATTCCTAAGCAGGGATTTGGAAGCTGAACTTTAGGCAACTGAGTTTGAAAATGTTTCTCATAAATTTTTTAATCCTGTACATGATATAATTTAGAGTCTTAAAAATGCTATTAACTTTGAGAAATGTTCTTGTTTAAGTAAATAACCATTTTATTATTGTGGTAAGTCACTTCAGACCTGTGTTGGTGCTGATTAATGCACTTCTTAGATGCGTGGCAGGCACCAGAGGTGTCCATTAATTAGGGCTGCTGCACAGTCTGTCATGTCTTATTGCTTAATTAATAAATATTAGCTAAGATATTGAACTTTCCAAGGAAACTAGTGTACTGATGAACAGATTATACTAAGAGCCTGGCTGGCTAATGCTTATGTGAGGAAAGGAAGATTTATATTCCATGCATTTGGTTTGTAGAACAGCTGTGAGTGAAGTCTACTGGGACACCTGTTAGAGGCCACTTTATAAATTAGTGCATGTTGCAGAACTACAGTATTAAAAAAAAAAAAAAAGAATATTTAATGGATTGTAATCAATATGCAAGAAAACTACTGTAGCAAACACAATAAAAGTCCTTACACTTATGAAAGTTTCTTGTAATAGCAAAAATAACTTACCCTAATACAGTTCTTTCAACCCATACATATCAAAACACTTGGCAGGCACCTGGGACTGGCTCCATACCACAAGGCATGAGCAGCTGCCTCTCCCTCCTGGTAGATTTTTCAGATGTCAGCAGGACACAGGGACAACATCCCTCTGGACTTTCTTCTGTCTCAGTCTCATTAAAAAGTCTGTCAGTTAACTTTTGAAAGCAAAAATCTATGTTACTGTTAATAATGAAACTATCAGAAGATTACAGCTTAATTTTCAGATGCCATTTTTGCCAATATCAAATTATTTTGAAACTAAACATGCATAAATTTTATGTAGAAGTCCATAAAATATTTTTCACATAATTTTGGTATCATAATTAATATTTAATAGTAAGTCTGTCTTCAACATTTACAGCTATGTCTAACATCAAACAAAAATGATAAAATATATTTAACAGGCTCCAGTGTTTAATATCATCTGTGTACAAAAATATATAAAAAGAATGGTCCCCTTTATAGACATAAAAGCCTAAGCATTAAAAAGCATGGAAATAATTAGCTACGTTAACTGTAAAAAATACCCCCTTTCCCTTAGAGTTTATATTCTCACCTGCCAAAAAGCATTACCTGTAAAAATACACCCTGCCCATTTCACTCACCCTAATACTGACCCGCAAGACCTTCTAATGAGTTTTAAACATAGTCATCGCTGAAAAGAAACCTACAGCCTCTTTCTCAGTGTTTGGTGGCAGCACAGAATATTTGCA
The DNA here is from genome assembly GCF_000699105.1 of Pygoscelis adeliae. Taxonomy (NCBI): domain Eukaryota; kingdom Metazoa; phylum Chordata; class Aves; order Sphenisciformes; family Spheniscidae; genus Pygoscelis; species Pygoscelis adeliae. Next base: position 3,963,717 of record NW_008824791.1, read on the forward strand.
TGTTTTCTTCCTTTTGATACCCATCAAACGTTCGTCACAAAACCAGAACTAGAGAGCAGTAATCAGCCTTTTTGTTAGCAGACTCAGGGCTTCATGTGAATAGAAACTAAGTTAATGTTCCTATTCTTTCAGGTTGAAATAGATGGGACATTGATTTGCCAATGTGGAAAGAGTTACGCTGGTTGCTAGAGCTGTTGCTATATCCTTCTTGTAGATATAGACGTCTAGACCCTTTCATGATTAATGTGGTGCTTCTCCAACCTTTAAACCGGCAAGGAAAAAGGCATTTAAAAAATGTTAACATGTATAATCTTTCCATATTATATAATATATAATTTTATATTACCAAGAAAAATCTAATACTTCTTCCCTTTTAGGTATATGGATCTCCAATTCCTCTGTTCAGAGAGAGGTGCTGTGCAAGTAGCAAAGCAGAGCTAAAATAAATAAATAAATAAGGAACTAAAAAGCTCTAATTCTTCCTTTGAGACTTGATTCCCATTGCAATATTAGACACTTATCACATCTTCACTCTTGCCTCTTAGACTCTAAAAATAATACTTGCTTCACAAGGGATACTAATGAGGCAATATTTGCAGTTTATTTTTAAAATGTGCTGGTACTAATGAGAAATTATAATTATCCCAGTACCAGCTGGCATTTCTCTTCATGAAATGTTCCTTCTGAACAAGAGAGGAAACAAAATGCACTGTAACTTCTTTTCCAAATACATGGTAAAATAGAGCGTGTCAGAGAAAATATAATATCTGGAAAATTGTGGTTGCTTTTGTTTTTTTCCTGAATAATTTATTTCAGAAAAACCTCATCAGCTCTCTATTGTTTTGTCGAGCAAGTGCTATATGTCTCATAAAAGTAGAGAAGCTTTCCCTTAGCCTTAAAAACAAAATACATTTCAGAAAGTCATCATTTGCAACAGGTACAGTTAAATGTAAAGACTATGATGTTTGCATTTCTGGGCTGCCAAAGATTGCCTCTTCAGTGACAAGTATCAACTAAGCTATACCCCTCACTGTAACAAGTACCTGTGTTTTATGAAGCCATTTTGGACAGACTGCTTGAGATACATGAGTTTTGACGGTTTTGTGAATAAAATTTCATGCACGTGGGGTTGAATTTCACCCATCCCGAGCCTGTAACAAGAGCAATCTGGGGGGCGTATTCATTGTTAGGAGGCAAGGCTTTGGAGGAAATATTTCTCTGGCAATCTGATGGTATTTTTTCCTATAGCAGCCATTTCGGCAGCACGGATTTTGGACCATTGAAGTAAATCCCAGGGAGATAAACAAGTAGCCAGAAAGGCAGGTGGAAGGATTATCATATTGGCATATCATTTACTGCTAGATGTCACCTCTGTATGTGCATGGCCAGTCCCGTCTGCACATATGTGATCTGTCAATACTCACAGGTGCATAAAATTCAGAGATCTCTACGGCAAGTAATGCTGCCTTTGGTGTAGCCTGTAATTCCCGGTGCTGTTGCCGATGGGTCTGAAACTTACCCCGTGCAAATCCAATTCCCTGCCGCATTGCAAACACTTGTTTTTCGTGCATAGGTGTTTCTGCCAGGATACAAGAGGGCTATACACTATAGGACCAAGTCACCTCATTTTATAAAACTCAGACACCCAGCTGTGTGCAGCTACAAGAGTCTTGTTCCATTTTCTACCATGCCATGAAGGGGAACTAAGGTCCTAATGTAGCTTCATTACTCTTGTTTATTTGCATAATGCTTGCAGCATAAGCATTAGGCATTGCTAAACAGAGCCAACAACATTAATTCAGAATTCAAAAAGAGAACGAGGATATATTCCAGGATAATAAGATTGAATATATTGAAGCTACAGCTAGTGCTGTAAAACATTGATTTGCTGTAAACAGTTTAATGTACTCCCTTCCAGCTGCATTAATATGTCTGCAGCATGTACATACATCTGTGTGAAAATGATAAATGTCTCCTTAAAGCAGAGTGGGTATAAATGCAGTAGGTATGTTTCTCATAAGTGCACTGTGTTATTATAAATATTGTGTACAATCATCTGTACTTTAGAGAGCATTTAGCATTGGTTGGATTTTATGTTTAAGGGTTATGTGTGTGTGGTAGGGTTGGTCTTTTTCCTAGCTTTATTTTTGATCAACCACTTATTGTCTTTCCATTCTTTTACATACAAGAAATCCTGACTATGTCATTTCTATCATCATCCCCACTGCTACCACCACTCATTGCAGAACCTAGTAACCTTTCCTCTTGTTTTTTAAATCTTACATACAATGAATCCAGCCAGCTTTTCATGGACCTTACCTACTTTTGCTACCTCCTGCTACGCAGGGCTGCTAATGTCCTTTTCAGATGATGTTTTTTGTTATCTGTGTTACTGAAAACAAGCCTCCCTTCAACTCTGATCAAATGTAATTTTTCATACATGTGATTTATCTGTGACATCAGGTCTGTTTCTTTCCAAATCCTGACCAAACACGTTTTCCACATCTGCTGAATCTGAAAGTTTTACTCACTTTAGGGTATACAGTAACACCATAATTTTATTAACTTTTGTTTAGTCATAAACAGCTTGGACATCCAGGTTTCTGAGAGAGACTGTGCAAAGTAATGTTGTGCTTTGCTGTGACTTGGTGTGTGGGACATTGCCTGAATTAATCATATTCTAACAATCAGCAGAAACATATTATCACCAAGTAAATTTGCCAGGTGCTGCAATGTGCATTTGTAGTGCTTGATTGTATCGTGGCATTGCCTCACGCTAAGACTTTGTCAGGATGCAAATATTAGAGCATCCCAGTATGCAGTGGCCATACAAGGCTAGTTTGTGGCCCTGTGACCCCACTCAGCACAACATCAACCTGAAATGGATGAAAAAGATAGTGATACTGGTTAGTTCTTTCTTCTTCTCCTCCTTTCTTGGCTGTTTGAAGAGGATGGCCGGAGAGCCTAAAAAAGTGCCTACTGTGTTTCATATGCCTACAAAATACTGCTCATCTCCTCTGGT
>NW_008824791.1:3966749-3979440 GCF_000699105.1 Pygoscelis adeliae
CTGATCCCCTGAGTGAAGCCCCAGCAACGCATAAAGTGAGGGTGGCTGTGCCATTAATTGTTATCACTGGTTTCTAATTGTCAACTTTACACTGTCCTTTCAGCATTCAACTCTAATGCCCAGTAATCCTATGCATTGTATTTCTTTAGGTTATACTGTCTATTGAAGAAGGCTACAGGCTTCCAGCTCCCATGGGCTGCCCAGCTTCTCTTCACCAACTAATGCTTCACTGCTGGCAAAAGGAGAGGAACCACCGTCCAAAATTTAGTGACATTGTCAGCTTCCTAGACAAACTGATCCGCAACCCGAGCACCCTTCATACCCTAGTGGAGGATGTACTTGTGTAAGACTCTTTTCGGTACTTTTTTCTTGTATAACGCACAGTGGCTATCATTAGATGTTTTGGGGCATTAAGTAAGGGTGGGGGAGAGCAGCAGAGTTCTGAATTCACAACGTTATGAGGGTTCAAATAACTTGGAGCCCCTTTTAAGGTTTGCTTTATTGTTAATACGCCATTGTATAAGGACTTTTTTCTCAAGCCATGCAGATTATATTAGGCATTTTTTTTTTGTCTGAGATCTGTTTGTGCACTGTCTATCCTTAATCTTTGTGAATCTCTCTGTTTTTTGGGGGTTTTTTTTTGTGCTTCTCCTGTGTGCTTGTTTTCTCTTTGTAATCTTTTTCTCTATTCAACAGCCTGTCTCTCCATCTGACAGTGCTCAAGCAATTTCTGAACTGCCTTGGAGTAATTTTCTGCAGAAAGTAGTTGTGTCTTCGCTTGCTAAATCTTTATTTAGCTGCAGAAGAATGGCAACAGTGACCAAATAAGAGATTATGCTATTACCATTCCACAACAAATTCTTGATGGTGTTGCCTAAAGTTTTTTCCATTAATAATATTACAGAAATGAATGCAGCCACAGGAGAAACAAGGTTGTGGTGGAAGAATTTATCAATTTTTGTAGGCTTACTGATCCAAGGTGTCCCTGGATATCAGCTGAAATCAGTGAAAGTCCAACTGGCCTCACTCTCTTCATTAGCTGAAATTCACCTTAAGATAAAGGTGCTTTCATGGAGACTCCCCTGGGTTTATAAGAGGTTCTCAATGCCTGGGTGGATCTTGCTGAGAACCTCAATGGATTAAGAGGTTTTTTCATAAGGTTTGGAGAAGGGCTGAGCAAAAGGCAAAGACTAAGGCTGGTATCTTGATGTGGGAAAGGCTGAATGGAGAGGTTACTAGGAAAACGTAGAGTTAGGGCTACAGCCATTTCCTCTACCACAAACTAGTGGGACTTGTTGGATTTAATGCCCGTGCGCTAGAGTTAGTGGCCTCTATGTGTATGTGCATATAAATATATATATGTGACTTGCTACTTGTACCTGTGTCACTTCATTTAGCATCAGAGTAATGCATTTTTATCTATTCTTATTTTAAAATGTTACTTAAGATCTAAAAACTTATGCCTGTTTTCTTGCAGTCAAGCTCTTATTGAGCTCACCTGCTTGGGAAAGTCTTTCCATTCATTTGGGAATGCTTAATGCAGTCAATCTGAATGATTATTGTGTTACTGTTAACTTATGAGGTCAGCAGTTATTCTATAGAATCGTACAATCATAGAGTAATTCAGGTTGGAAAGGACCTTGGTAGGTCTCTAATTGAGGTTTGTACTTCACAGTGTTCTCCCGTCCTTCAGTTTCTCTCTCTGTCATTTTGACAATATGAATGAAAATCAGTCTGTTTAAAGTATTTGAATATGTGTGGTTGAAACTCGGTATGTTAAGATACTAGAGTGTGTTGCTTCCTACATTCTACATAAGTCACGTTCCATCAGTTAGTGTTGGCTGGCTTTTGCTATCTAAATTTTCATTTTAAACAAATTATATCTTTCTCCTAAAGGCTATCATAAAGCTTTTACAAACAGCAGTGTGCTTTTTCTGTATTCTGTTCCTACAGTTTCTCTACACAAAATGTACAAAGTCAATGGAAGTTGTGAGCCCTCACCAGCATGGTACACAATGGAAGACTGGAAATATATGCCCCAAAATTGGAATCTTTTTTTTTCCCCCACCTTTCTGTTTCAGTTGTGATAATATTAGGGAAAAGAATTGAAACAGAAATGTGACTAAGCTCCTTCATTTTTATTTGCTACTCTATATAATTCTATGTAAAAGCAAAGATATAAATTTTTATTCTTTTTGCTTCTTTTAGGGTTAGTTTTAGGTTTTGAACACTGTAATCAAAGCATTCCCATTGCATAACGGTATAGCAATAAGGAGCCATTTGGGGTTTTTTTGTAGATAAATGTAAAAATAATCTCGCAGTGTTTTAATATTTTTAAATTGTATCTCATGTTAAATTTTGTTTGTCCTCTACTTTGACTACTGTATTTACAAATTATTATCATCCTGAACACATAAAATCTGTAAAGAAATGCTCTGTGGGAACAAAAATAAGAGCAGTGGGAGAGGTCTGTTCCTCAGTTTGTTACTGAGCTGCAGTGCTTTAAAAAAATGTATTGTTAAAGTAGTGCAACTTGGCAGACTGACATGATTTGTAAGTTTTAAACAATGGGTTAAAGAGATCCACAGTTAAGATCAGACCTTTACAGCTCAGGCTCCTCTCTCATTTCTTCTGCCTTTTCATAAAAACAGTGTCTACTAGAGTAAATCGAGTGTCGTATTTTGTAGTGCTTTGGTAACCTCTGCATTTTGTTTTTACAGAATGCCAGATTCACCTGGTGAAGTTCCAGAATATCCTTTGTTTGTTTCAGTCAGTGACTGGCTGGACTCCATAAAAATGGGTCAGTATAAAAATAACTTCATGGCAGCAGGTTTCACAACTTTGGATATGGTTTCAAGAATGAGTATTGAGTAAGTATGTAATCTATTATCCCTACAGTGACTAATCAATCTGAATTTCTTTGGATGCTGCAGTGACATAATTATTGTGATGTATGGAACAGTGCTTTCATTTCCTTTCCTACCTAAGCTAATAAAAGACAAATACATTTTTTTACCAAAAAGATGCAGGAGAAAGATGTGATTAAGAGACCCAGAACTGACCGTTTCATTCTGTGACCATACCAAACACTGCCAAAGGTCAGGCAGAGAACATCCTTAAATGTTTCTTGAGGAATCAGTTTTGATCTAGACCACTGAAATCAGTGGCAAAAATCTTCTCTTACTTTGCTGTGAAAATCATCAAGCCCATGTCAGTCCTCATGTGGAAGTTGTTCCATGCCTTGCTGCCCTTCTTCAACCATCTCCGACTCCCCTCTATCACTTTTAAAATTAAAACACCGCACCCATTATATAAGGGTTTGGGCATACTATGGATTAATATGGTAGCATAATGATACAATCTACTTTGTTCTCTGTTCCCTTCCCATTAATTCCTAATCTTTTATTTGATGCTGAGACTATCTGTATTAATAATGGTAATGGTCAGTTAAGTCTCAGTAGTTTGGCCAGTGGCCAGTCTTTCAGTGCTCTTTTATACCCAAACCAAATCATCATTAGACTCTACAGACCTCTGGCAGGCTTCTTGTACTCCAGTGAGCTTGCAAAAAATTTTATTATGAGTTTTATTATCAGGTGTCTTTTTCTGGTTTTTCCTCAAGTTCTTTTTTAGCTTGCCTTACTGTGCTTTTACAGATAATCTTCCTAAGGTTATCATCCTTTCTACTTTCTTTCTTTAGATACCACTTCAGCTTTTTGAAAGATTCCTTCTGTCTTCAAATAACCTCTGTCACCCTAGGCCTGCTGTCTTCTTTCTCAATTTTATCAGGCCTTCCTTGATAAGTGCTATGCATTGTTCCTGCATTTCTAATTCCACTCCCCTCTGTAAAGGTTTATTCTTTTACCTGAGTCTTTCTAGCTTCTAAGATGCTCAATATTTTTGCATAGTCCCTGCTGACCTTAAGTGTTGTGTATCATCCCCCACGTGGATGTTAAGCCCAAGTACATAATAGTTTCTGCTATCCAGTGGCTCTTCATCTGGAGGATACAGAGCCAGGTATCTTGAACTGCAAAGCTGAAACTCCTAATGGTCACACCTCATCCCATGAGCTCCTTTACTAGCTATATCATCAAACAAATTTTGAGGGTATCTAAACAGGCGATGCCTATGCTATGTCCCAGGGTGGGATTTGCACCATTGACAGGGCATATCTGAAGCCTCCTGCCTTCGCCACCTCTGTGATCTTTCTCAGCATACTGCAGTTGGTGATGTCTAGAGAACAACGAAACTAGTGGATTGTGCTGGACACTGAGGGCGGTTGACTTCATTCCTGCCAAAGAGTCAGGCTCTGTGGGTGAGCTACACCCTCTAGGGTGCAGGTCTAGATGAGATGGCAGGAAATCGGGAGGGAAATCTGGGTCAAGCTGGAAGATTCACTGCTATTCTGATCTTTAGACTATCTTTCACCACCATTTACCAAATCATCAGAAGCACAGCCTCTGTTATTTCAGCCTTAGGACTCCAAAATAGAGTGTATCAGCCCTGTTCCTTTGCAAGTGTAAGTGCGCAACATTTGCTACAATTTGCCACATTACCAAAAACGGGCTGTTAGAACCCACCTCTTAGGTTCTTCCTCAAGATTTTGAAAAATTGCTTGACCATTAGTATCACAACAGAGACCAGTGCTCTAACTACAAGATTATTTTTTTTCTTAAATGGCTGTCTTTAAATAAATTTGGAATTGATGGGTGCAGAAAACTTGAATATTTGCAGCATTCTTGTATGTCCCAGTCAGGAAAGTAAACTGTCCTGAAGGAGAGCAATTCATCATATATTTATAGACTTTTGTGTGCAAGAGGCTTTACTATACTTGCATCCAAGATGAAACTTTTTATCTTGCAGTGACATTAGAAGAATTGGAGTTGTACTCATTGGACACCAGAGACGAATAGTCAGCAGTTTACAAACTTTGCGGTTACACATGATGCACATACAGGAGAAAGGATTTCATGTATGAAAGTACTGGAATCAACTGTGTTTTGTGCCTCAGCATTTCTAAAATGGAAAAATATTCTCATTCTTCCCTTCTGCTCTTCCCAACTTCAAGAACTGCAGTCTCCTGTTCAGATTATAAAAGTACTTCTATGTTAATGCTTCCAAACTGGAATTTTTATTCACACTGCATAGCTCCTCCGCCAGTTATCTGCCGATAAAATCCTGGCCTACTGCAAGACTCTCGCTACACATTGATGAATAACTCAGCATGGATGTGTAACTTTGTATAACAGTATTTGGGAAACTTTCATGAACTTACTTGAAAGTAGTAATCTACTTGGCCTGGTGTGGCTTCTTTATCTATGTATTTAGAGTTTGCTGGTAGATCAAAAAGTATCTGACTTCTTTCATGTTCTGTGACCATGTAACTTCCAATACTAAATGTGCAATCAAGAAGAAGTTCGACATAAGTATTTATTTTATCTCTTAATTAAATCCAAATGTATGGGTCCTATCATTATATTACTTTATGATAGTTTAAATGCTGGTAAGCCGGTGCCTCAAAACATTAGTATTGTTTGCAGAAATGACTGATGATTTTATGTAGCAAGTTTTCATTGTGTGAATAATTGGGAGGATAGTGAGAGAAATCTGTTTGAAATCTTAAGGTCCTTGATTTTGAATTACTTTAGCACTCGACACTTTTTATGCTTTAAATTTTAGATTAGCTTGGAAAACTTGTTCATCCTTGGGATTCTTCACCACCCTAGACCTTCTTTTTTTTTTTTTTTTTTTTTTAATACTCAGCATTTGCTTCTACTATGTGGCAAATAGTCACTGGAAAACTGATTGTAACGTTTCCATAACCATGTGTAAAGCATGGTTATCAGCTATACTGTGGCCACATAGACTTCAGAAAGCTTTCTGTTCCAAAAACGCAGGCCTCCGCTGCTTGAACTGAGCATAATTTCCACCAGCGGTAGTAGACCTTAGAGGGCCAGCCATCAGTGGGGTGGTGTGCTTATTCCCATGGGAGCAGGCCGGCCATATCATCCTCCAGTTGAGGGCAGTGGCACAGCCACCAACTAATGCTGGAAGTTACACACTGCGGTATTCAGTTATCTTGTACATAGGCAGAAAAGGAGATGTAGGACAGCAGTGTAATAATATGTTGCCTTGAGTCTACTTCTAACTGCTTTTAGAAGTAAAAAGCGGACTCTGCTGAAATGGAGCTCTGGTTACGACGGGCTAGATCTTCATTTAAGTACAGATTATCTAAATGACATCGAAGACAATTACCTTTAGAACTCTTCAATAGCCATATTTACATGCAAGAAAATGGCTGCAAAGGCCTAACATAATATTTGTACCTCTCTAAGACTTACAGCTTTCATGTTTTATTCAGACAACTTGCACAGACGTGCTGGGCTACATTTCCAAACTTTTGCATGGGATATGCGCTACTGGGAACAGGGGAACGAGCGCATGTCTGCATGCTGTAGAAGTCACGCGCAGATCTACATGCATGTCACACGTAAACTGGGTGCAGACGCTTTTGTTGATTTACACATAGTTTGGAGGACATTTTTGAGTTATGTGGCATTCCGATATACTCAAGCATTACAACTCTTCTGTTAAAATGTGCATTTGGGTAATTAGTATAATATATGTGTATATCAAAATGAATTAACTACTTTATGTAATCATAATGATACTTACTGCTTAATTTACAACTTGTAAATCAAAATATATTTCCTAACTCTTGGAAAAGGCTGCCATTGTATACCGGTGGCAAAGAAGGAAAATCAGAAAGCAACTCAGAAAAGATTATGCTTCCAACCAGTTCACAGAGTAAGACACGCTAGGCCTGATTCACTGTTGTCACTTTATGTTGGAATAACTGCATTAATTTAAGTGGGATAACAGTAGTGCACTAAGTCAATTTTCCTTCCTTTCATTAAAAAAAGAAACAGATTTAACTGAGGAACAAGTTTTCTAAAGATCGGGATTCACCGGTGTTCTACAATGATGAGTAAACTTGATGAGTTTGTTTAAAGAAGAGCAGCTCCAGTCCTACTCTAGCTACAACGGTAATTTTGTCAGCATGAGTAGTCCCGCTGAACTCAGTAGGACTGTACAAGCACGTGCGTTTCACGGGATCACAGGCCTTTAGTGGGAAAAAAGCATTTGTTCTTTTCTGTGACTGTCACTTGAAAAATTCTGCCCCGATTCTACATCTGAATAATTTTTTGGTAAAGGTTCTCTTATGGAAAGAAAATCATACTTACCTGAAGCCTTTTTAAAAATACTATAATCATAGTGTAATTTAAAAGTTGATTTACCTTTATCATTTTTTTATCCATTTTGCCTGTCATTGCTTCCGTGGCCAACAACGTGACATCTGTGGAAGAAGCCTCTCTCACAATTAAATACATTACTGAGGAGGTATGAGTCTGTTATTTGTTAATGGGGTTTCAAAATTACTCATAACTAATCCAAACCATGTATGTGCACTTTTAAATTCTCCTTTGTACATTTATTCATTCCTGGTAGTGTGGATGCAGAGCGGTATGTTACATACACACAACCTGGATACATTTCATGGAAATTAATTTCCAAATTTATCACACTACTGAAAATATATTTTCAATAGAAAAAATATAACAATACTAAAACATTTATTAATCAGATATATTTTTTTATATAAACAAGAGTTTGGGTAACCAGAAAGGAAAGAACAAGGGATTCTTTGGGTGAGGACATTTATTAAAAACATTGTAAATCCAGGATTTTGTGGGTTTATACAGCTTTTTTTGTTGTTGTGGTGGTGCAGTATGACACTTTTATAATAGTTATCTTGATCAAATTTACATTTTCCCCATTTTGGAAACATTTTATTTGCTCTTGCTCCAATTCCAAGCCTGCTATGAGCTGTCACAGCAGGAACAGAGGCTGAATGCTGTCCTAATTTTTTCATTTAAAAACAAACAAAAAACCAACGGGTGTCATTTTTTAAATGAGATTAATTCTGTGCAGGCCACAAATGTATATGTGAAATTAGAGTAACTTTTTTGTTACAGGGGATACTTTCTTCAGGTGAAAATTAGCTCTATTTAGTTATCCTGCATATTGCAGTGTGCGGTTAGAGTTTAAATTTAAGGAAATCTAGTAGGCTATTTTTGAGAATCTGGCCCACATTGCAGAGTGCTTCTTGACTAGAAGTACTCATTGAAAGTTCACAAAATAAAGTGTGCATGATATGCAAGCCAAAAAAAAAAAAGGCAATAAAATGTGGACATAGGGAAATAGTTCTAAGTTATTTACACGTAATAGCCATGTGTAGGTTTTTCTCACAGATCTGATTGTCACTAATCTAGAATAAAATCCCTCCATCTGTACTGTTACCACTACTTGTGTATCACTTAAGCCTCCAAAACATAGCTTTAAGTGAGGGCCTTGACTGCTGAGCAGGACCAGGTTAGTGTCTCTTGGTCGGCAAGTGCACTGCCCAGCTGTCCATCATGTGCCAACCACAGTGCTTCCAAAGTTGACTGACTTGGATGTCCATGCAGCCAAGTGGGGTGGTCATCTAACATGGAAACCATATCAGTCATCCTTACTCAAGCTATCCCGACTTGTCAGTCAGAGCCCTGAGACCTATTGGGAGGAATTCTTCTCACCCAGTTTTGGAGGTCTGCATTTGAGCTAGTCATCCGAGGTTCCCTTTTAATCGATGAAGAGAAGTGGGCCCTTGTAGGATGCGAGTCATCTGACAAATGTAATTATTTACTTCTGGGTTAGATGAATTGTGCCAAAGAAGCACCTGTTTCTCTGCATTCAAAGATATTAAAATGACTAGCTCATATCCAAGCATCTGTGTTTGGTTGGATGAATCTCATGCATTGATTGTATCCAGTCCTTATGCTGAACCTGTGAAAAAGAGAGGATCTCTTTTTCCATAATGCTGGTGTTAAAATTGAACAAGTAACAGCAGAAGGTTTAGTAGATTTTGTTCATGAGGTGTTTGCACATTGGAATTACTGAGAAGCAATGGGACTCCATGAGGTGAAAGGAAGAGAATTGAGCTATGTAATTTAAATTTTTCTTAAACAAAAGTTACCCTTTTTGTTTGCCGTGAATGTAAATTAAGGGTCTGTCCAATAAAAGCTTAGACACATGCTATGCTTTAAGATATCGGCCAAGACTTTTCAGCAGAAGGCAATCCTTGAATTGTAAATAGTGCACTCAACAATAAATTCAACTAAATTAGTTCCTCTGGACAAAGCATTCTGTGTCCAAAATTGTATTAGATATTAGCTGGATTATTCTGACATGGAACTCATAGACTGTAGTACTTTGATTTTTCTGTAATTTAAGACTGACTATGCATTTTCCATTTTTTATATGATGAGCCTAATACTGGGCTCCATTCATTTCTTTTTCAATGCAGATTCATACAGAATCAAAAGGTGGGTCATAAGTAACGTACAGACACCCTTTATTCAGATGCAGTAGAGATTTACTACATGGAATAGCTGGGACTGTGGAAGTGCCTAGTATGACTGTATTAATCACATTAATTTCCATGTTCGAATGACCCCATGGGACCATATCAGCCACCAAGGTAAAGCAGCACAGAACATACTTTAACTTGTATTGAAGACAGTTGCTAAATTTCAGCTGGTCCCATTGCAAACCAAAGCATGTATTTAGCTGTTTTAACTCAGCTGATGGAATGGTTCTATAGGACACGTTTTGGCAGATGAGAATTTCTCTTATGAACACAGGATACCAGTAACTACCCCGTCATGGGCTCAGTCTGTCTTGGAATATGTCCTGCAGAGAGTGGAAAGGAGGACTCACTTCTAATCCAGCCCAACGCATCTTTTAGAATAACAAAAGTTAGAGTCATAATAAAAAGTCTGTCTTCCACAGCATCTTCTAGGAAAAGTATTAAAAACAGAGATACTTCACTTATGGCATTTGCACATGGTTGAAGAGCAGTGTATTCTGTTAAACAGTTTTCTCCCAGAATACCCTTGTTCACCAACTGTAACTGAGCTTTCCTGAATAAATGGCAAAGATAATCTTCCTTTTTTTTTTTTTTATAATGGTACTATTATTTTTTGAGAGTGAGGGAAAGATGTGTTGGGCTGGGCTAACACTTAGTAGGACAGTGATCTTGAAATCTCCTGGAGAAACAAATCAATCAGCACTGAAAAGGAAAAAAATCCCTAAAGCCTACAATAAGGTGAAAAAGGAAGAACTGTCCATATTGTGCCAAGGAGCTCTAACAAAAGAGTTGCATAAGACAGTTTCCTGCACTTAGAGCTCACAAGTATCTTCTACCATCATATACTGTATTTAGTAGTGCACACTGCTCATCCATGAGTGCTATGGTTGTATACAGTTCCTCAGATTATGGACTAGGATATGTTGAGCACATTATGGATATAAAAATATTTGTCTATATGTACATAAAGAATTGTAAATATAATGTATATCATAATGTCTGAGATTTTTCAAACCTACAGAATTAATTACCTAACTCCCAACAACGCTAATGGGGCTGATCTGCTCCATTGGCTTTTAAAATTTTTAGCGGCACGCACTGTATGTGTATAGTACTTCCCAAACTTCATTGGCTTGTTATCTGGAAATGGACAGCCTCTCTTTTCCTCCACAGGCAGAAAAAACATTTTCAAACTGGCTTACGGAAAGCTGCCTGGTCACCTGATGCTGACCCTTCTACTGCTACCACACCAAACCCCTTTCTACTGATTCTTTTCCGTACAACTAATTACTGTAGAAATCGTCAGTGATCATAAAGGGGAAGCAAGGTGCCCATGAGCCAGCATATCTAGTGAGATGTAGTCCGTGCTATAAAAAGTTTGAGTCCCTCTGCTGAAGCACCAAAGTTGTTTAAACAGTATATAAATTATTTGCTTTTAAATAGCCAGTTATAGACACTTATGAGGTTAAAATGAGGGAAATTTTCAAGGGAATATGAGTAAGGATATGCCAGCATATAGTATAAAAAGATGTGCTGAATTTTAGAAAGGAAAACCAACAAAAATGGTTGATGAAAAAACATGAGGTTAAAAAGTGGGTTAGTGTTAAAATATATTTCCATACTTTATATGTGAAATAACATAATGGCGTTATGTTCAGTGAAATCTATTTGTGTGCATGTTTCTTTAAATATTCTACATGAGTATCTCTTACCTTTCTTTCCTGCAAGAGATTTCCCAAGTACATCTCTCTTCCAGAAAGGTTTAGCATATTATCTGATTTTTCATACCTGTGTAATTAAACTGGAATTAAAAATGCCAAATCATGACACTGAAGATATGGAAAAAAAGATATTAAAAAGATCAGTCTCAAAATCATTGGAAGTTTTCACACCTGTTCTATTTTGTTCCTGTCCAAAATTTTGACCTATGTGTCTAAGCATCTGAGCACTTTGACTAGTAGGTAACTACATGTGTGTCTCAGTAATAATGTATGTACTGTGCCATGCTCAGGAACTCCTGAATCTGTAAACAGTTACGTGTTTGTGTGGCTTAATTCATATAAGGAGGCTGATTAGAAATGGGACTATTTACGTGAGTAGAGTTAAGCATAAAGGACTTGCAAATCCAAGTCCCTATAAAATATTTATAAGGCAGCATTAGATATTTTGTCATTTTTTTTAATTTCAGTACCACATATGGTTTCCTTGCAGAGTCCAGTATATTCATTGATATTATCACAGAACCTCCTGCACAGATTGTTCTTGGTATGGGAGGAAGTATTGCTGGCTTTTTTCTTCATTTGGGAAATACCGCATGTTTTGGGGAATATTCATCTCTAGCATGCACATCATCAAGCTTACTACAAATTTGTGAATAAACCGTAGTATTATACTAATACTTCTCATTATTGACAATTCAGCAAAGAACTGCTAAGCAGCAGCATGTATGTTGAGCAGTAGATAAGCCAAAACCCTGGGACTAAAAAGTCACAAATCAAAGAGAAATCTAGCTCTCTGTGTTATGAACTGTGTGATGCCTGGGGCCTTGCCTGTATGGAAAGCAACCTAGGATGAACCTAGGATCTGGAAAATAGAAACTGGGGGAAATCTGCGCTGGAATCCAAATATTCATTTCTGGCTGTGAATGATGAAAAAGTGTCCATTGAAACACTCAAGGGAGTATTTTCATATCATCACAGCGTAATGCTCTGAGGCTCCTCTACAGCAGTGATAGGCAAAAAGCTAGTTGCTGGTTTTCCAGGGTCCAGACTATGACAAAAACCTGGTAAAATTGTCATCATTTAGATTAGAACCTCCAGTAGACACAATTATATACCTCCAGTAGACACAATTAATTATATAACTGAAAGACTACTTGTTCTTCTTGTTGCATATTGGCTTTTTTGAGAGGAACCTGAATAAACTAAGAGTACAGCTATCTGGTTAAGAGTGGCTTACAAACTGAATTTTCAGTTTTCTCTCATTCAGACTGAGCTCTACTTGAGAATGATTAAGAGGCAAAAAGGAAAACCAAAATAGGATTTTTTTTTGGAAGCTGAATGCTCTGAGCTGTATAACTTACCATCACAGTCCCTTTATGTACAATAGGATTAGCTGAGAAAGACAAAGTGCAGCCAATGTTTCAAATCTGTAGATTATTTTAGTTACTAAATGCAACTTTGGAAGTTCCATTTTTGTCTTGGGAAGGTTCTGCTCTAAAACACC
>NW_008824791.1:3979485-3984727 GCF_000699105.1 Pygoscelis adeliae
ATGGAGTAATTCCTGGGACAATGATGTAACTGTGAGGAATTAAATGTTTTGGTGTCAATAGGCACGGCCTTGCTGTGACCAAAATTCATGAGAGTTTGTTACTGACTTCACTGGCAATGAGATGAAGCCCTATGTTTTATATATATTATGTAGGCTTCAGCTCTCCAAACAAATTCTCCTTTCCTGCATCCCCCCACTGTCATGTTTGATTCGTTGTTAGAGAACCAGCACTTATTAGGACGCATGCTGTCTTGTCATTCAAATGTATCACTAAAACTTTTTGCTAGTTTTAATTTCTCTGTTGAGAATTTCAGGTTGAGATCTAGGTTGGTCACCCAGGGCATGATCCAAAATCAGTTAAATCCATAAGAGGATGTCAATAGATTGAAACAGGTTTTGGATCAAGAGTTTCTATAGATTTGCATGGAACGGCTGGCCTCATTTAATAGGGAGAAAGGGAGCGCACTGAGTATAAAAGACAATGCTACTACCTCAGGGATGTGATGAAGTAGATTATGGTTACCTTCAACATGGTAGAGCTGAATTGCAAGGTACAAAAGGTGGTTGCTGCACTGTTGTTTTATCTGGAATGGGCGACCATCTCTGAGTTTGGAATAAGTATTTAAAATGACCTATACATCTAGTAGAGTATCTAACAGAAATGTTTTGGGTTGTGGGTTTTTTTTTCCCTAGAAAATTCCCCAAACTCTCAGATTTAAATTCAGGATAAAACCACCATCCCCATCAAACAAACAGAACCTACAAAAAAATAGGATTGGTCTTTTTTTTCCCCTAAACATATACTATTATGCAATATGATCTCCCCTTCATAATAGCAGTTCTAGCTGATCATTTGCCTCTTTGAAGAAGTTGTTTCATACTCCTAGTGCATTGCAGTGTAAGTTTTGAGATTTGCCAGTTAATGAAAGGCACAGTAGCAAATAAAATAACTAATGCCCTCCTAGTGGTTCTGTTTACTGGACTCTTTTGTTAATTCCCTATCTCAAGAAAACCATCCTACTCTAAAATTCCTAACATGTAAATGCATAAGCATTTTAAAGCTTATGGCCATGATTTCCCTATCTGCCTATCCCCAAGAAACAGTGAGCTTTGAATTGGCAGCATAGCATTTTTAATACCATTTCTTTTGCAGCAATTTCTTCTTCCAGCTTTTCTACATAAGGTAGAGAGGGCTATTTCAGATTAAAAGCGGGAAAAGTTGTTTCTTGGTTAACTCTGGTGAAGGAACTGGATTCAGTCAGTACTTCAGTATATGTTGTTCTTACCTACAGCCTTGTGCCTGCTTCTGTTGAGGCCAATGTCAAAATTTTCTGATGTTATCAGTTACGTCACGCATGGTGATGCTGTGACTGAAAACCCAGAGACTAACAAAAAGGGCTTGTTCTTGTTTGGTGCAGTACAACTCCTGTTGACTTCGGTAACGACGACAGGTACTCTGCACTTCTCAGGATTGCATCTGCAGTTCAACAAGGAAAAAAAATCTTTAAAAGATCATGTGAAACCCTATTTACTGAAAGGCAATAGTTTATTTTCTAGCAAAGTAATCTTCATTGTTTTGTCATCAGTTTAAAAAAAAAAAAACCACCACCTTCTCTTACAGAAAAGATGCAAGAAAAGTATTTGACTACCTTCAAAAAATTAGCTTTGATTTTCTCTTGGAAGATAACGTGGTTGGTATGTTTTCTCAGGATAGCCTCTATTTCTGTGTGTTGGTTTTAAATGTATCTGAATTAAAAGGGGTTTTAATCTCTGTCTCTTCTGTGAAATTAGATTGTACACAACTAAATATGACTACTCTTCATAGTTTGCTGTTCTAGCATAGCCATAAAATGTATCAATGTATGTGTATATATGAGTAACTATTTGATGACAGACACTTTAGATTATATATTTAAGCAGCCATGTCAAAACTTTAAAGGTAGATGGCTTCAAAAGTAATGGTATAATGACAATACTCGCAAACTATTTTACAACAAACCGTGGCCTCAGCACAACTCTCATATCCTTACCAGTAGTCTGAAACCCACCTTTTCTTTAAAGACTCTAGCTAAACATTTGTTTTGCCGTTGCTTCTTTTCCTCTTACCAAGATGTATTTGAATAATGACAACTACCTGTAACTCAGTCTTCACCATTCATCTCACAGAAGAGCAGCCTTGCTACTGTACCTCTAAGTTTTATCTTCATCGGTCTGAACTCGCGTAGCACTGCACACAGCGAGCACGATCTACTCATTCTGAGAGGCTGAACATTTCACAGCTGGTATCGTTGGTTTCCCCCTGGGACTGCCTCACTGTTCAGAAATGACTTTTCTTCACGTAATATATCTCCCATACGTGTTCCCACTGCATTTTTCTTTCTGCCTTTTCGCCAGTTTGTAACAGTATTGTAGGAATAGCCATGCAATAAGAAGCTTAATATACGGATTTGCAGTCCCAAGGGGAATTTACATTAGAAGTGAAGTTGTTATTATTTACTGAGAAGTGGTGTTATCTTTTTATTATTACTATTTTTATTATTCTGTTCCTATGATAATATGACGTTCCATGTAAATTTTCATGTGCTGGCATGCCTACAAGTTAATAGTGTAATAGAATGCTCAGCTCTCAACATTAGGGTGTTTTTAAGGTGAATTGCATTACATATGCCATCTCTTTGCAGAAGGAATATGGGGTTTGGCAAAGCTACCTGCTGAGCAACATAATAAGATTTTTGTACAAAGTACAAGTTACTGATTATTACTGTATTTTATTTTTCTATGATTTCCTAAGAGGCATTATCAGGTCTTACAGATGGGGTAAGCCTGTTTATTAAGATATTTATTAGCAAATAAAAGTTACAGTACTGGTGGTTATTTTTGAGTTAATGGTGTTTGTTTTGCCTTAAGTTACTAATATAATGATACACAGTGAAGCCTGTCATACATGATCATGCAAAAAAAAAAAACCCAGCTGCTTAACACAGGGTGGTGTACTAATAAAGATGGAACGGCAATATGTTCTAACACTTGAGATGCTTCAGGGTGGTGGTGTTTTTTTTCAGCTAAAGAATGCTTAATCATAGTGGCCTCTTCTGTGCTTACCACTGAGCATTTATGCTCTGATAAACGCCTTGTCAAAATGCACATACAGTTAACAACATCAGGAAAAAATGGTACGCATTAAAAGTTCCAAACAGCAGCACCCTCTCCTTCTTGAGAAACACTGGCAATCTGAATCTAAAATAGATTTTAATGTGCTATTAAGATTCTGCAGTACTGTTCACCCTCCTTACGGTGGTTCACTGAGCCATGCAACTTGTTCTCTAGTGTTTCTCAAAACTCTCACTGACAAATGCAGTTTTAAAAGGGATCGTATTATGTAAATAATGCCAGGGCAATACACAGTGATTCACAAAGAAGTGAATGCCATATACAATAAGCAGACCCTACCTCAGAAAGTTTAAAATTATAATTAGCCTTTCATTTCATAACATCATATGCATGCAATACAAAACTGAACAGAAGCATGTGTAGATTAATAGGAAACGAATGTCAGATGTCCACAGTCCATTACGTCCTGCATATTTTACATGGGAAGAGCTTTCTCACTAAGGACTGTCAGGTTTAACATAGTGTATATAATGAATGAAGATTTAATTTTAGATCTGGTTACAGAAATGCCTTTGCCATTCTTTGTTCTTCATTGAGTTTAGAACTAGTTCTTAGACACGGACTAATTTCAGTATAAAAAGTAGGAGACGACACCCTCCCCTAACACAGATTTACCCCACAACCTGATTAGCTTTTAGAACATGCTTCAACCCAGAATTTCACTGTAAGATTTGTGCTACTTGGTTTTCCTTTAATGGCTCATAATGTCACTATGAGGGAATCTCATCTTTTAGTCAGAACCTTTCTGGGTATAGCAAAATCATGAAATCATGATTGCAATTTACCTCAAACCTTTAATAATAATGAAAACAACAATGAGAATGAGAAAAGCCAAACAACAGGCAAAATGTTTGTCATATTTTTAATCTTTGAAGTTTAATGTGAAGCGCATTGTAACTGAGAGCTTCTGATGGGATTTTTAGCAAAAAGAACTGTCCACATGGCTATAAAACAGTTATTTCTACTGCTCTCACTCCTCTCCCCTGGGCAGAAGTTGAGACAGTAGACTGAAAGCAGTGTTCAGTATAGGTGAAAATAGACTAAGGTTTTTCATCATGAGGGGTGTAGCTCTGTGAAGGAAAATTGCTTCTTCAAGCCAAGGAGCAGCACAGACATCCTTTTGGGAGGCAGAGACAGAACCATACACGCCACCCCTCACTCATTGCTTACCTTCTGTTTAAAAGTGAAGGGCAAACCCAAAACTATGCTTAAGATCTGGAATTACAGAAATACCAGATTGTAGTGAGGGGAGCGTGTAGGGTATCGAGCTGAACACAGGGACTGGTATATGAACCACCTTTTACACCCTATGAATACCTCAACAGAGGTGAGAGAGTGAGGAAAACTCATGCTACTGTTCCACTTAAAAACAGGAGTCATCTTTTTAACTGCATTTGGTAAGCGCAGCAGCATAGGAAGTCACAGCGCTCACTTTTACAGAATTGAGAACAATTTTGGCAGCTAAATGTAAGTACGTGGTAAAAAAGAGACTGAGTTTCAGTTTATTCCTGCTCCTGTTTGGAGCTCATTTTAAGTGATTTAAGTAATTTTAAGTTTGTGCAGGAGGCCTAGAACCAGCCTGACTGGGCTGTGCTACGCAGCAAAAAATTACCAGAGTGTATTTCTAGACAGAGTGCCTAGCCTCAACAAGCTGCCTTCTTCCCAAAGCCCAGCTGCTGTGATTACCCAAGTGACAGGTGGATTTAAGATTTTCCCCAAACGTTGTACTCCACCAACTGCCTGCTTGGGATCAGGAGTTGCTGCGGACACCTTCGGTGGCGTTTTTTATTGGGCTTTTCTTCCGACATTAATTGTAATTCCCAAGAGGATGTATCTGGCCGAGTGCTCCTGTTGCAGCTGTGCTAGAAAGGCAGAGGAGCACGGATCGGAAAAAAACTACACAGGCTTCGGACACAGAGGATGAAATGGATGCGGTTGGCACGTGTCATCAGCCTGCGACGCCTGCCCGCTGTGAGTGACAGGCGCCCGGGCACAGCGGAGACAGCAGCACGCGAAGCTGCCGGCGACGATGAGGTTCCCGAGTTGCGGCCCGCCCGCCCCGCAGGCAGCC
>NW_008824791.1:3985444-4016125 GCF_000699105.1 Pygoscelis adeliae
GGAAGAAAAAAAAGTCTAGCCGGAGTTTTAAATGATACTAACCCGAAAGGGCCTCCTGTGGGCGGCTTGGGCAGCCTTGGTATCTCAGCGTTTACATTTGAGTAATCCGCGCGAATTGAATGGACTTTTAGTGTCGTTTAGTTGGGAGGGGCCCTCCGCAGGCCATCTGCTCTGCTCGCCCCCTCAAAAACTCGGAGGCACGATGCGTGTAGCGCTCTAGGGGGTGCCCCTTTCAGCCTAGCGCGCCGATAGCTGGAGTAGCGGGTGGCCGTGCCTCGCTTAGCAGCCCCCGGAGGGAGGCGGCGGTGCGTCCGCAGAGCTGCGCGGCTCAGCCGGCTCTGCTTCCTAGCAGCAAGTCACTGCTTCTCTAAATGCTTTGGACGACTGGTTTATCTTCAGGAGTTTCGCAGCCTGGTTAGTCACAACAAGTGTTAATCCCTGATGCCTCAGACAGGCTTACAGCTCTTGGTGAAGGTTTATGGAGTTTGGTAACAAGTTCCTGGACCAAACAAAAAAAGGCAAAAAAAGGAAGCTGTGCCAGCTGTAACTGCTGTAACTCCTCACAGCTGAGAAAAAGAATGGGAGAAAAAGGGCAGGGCGAGAAGTCAAGGGTACATTTTTCCCGTTGTATGCTTAAATAATGACTTTGCCAACTGTTACGAAAAACTGCTAGGAGAAATGGCTATAATTAAAATGTTGCTAGGAACTGTTATCAAAGAATGTGTATTTAGGCTTTTGGGTTTAAAAGTGAAGCCCTAGAAGTATCTTCTAAGTGCTTGCATTTTCTCCTTTTCCATTTTAAGACTACCTGCAAGGTATTTTTTTGGACCTTATCGTCAAGAATATATAGATAAGGCTCTTGATTGGACTAGACAGTAATGTGTTCTGGAGCAGGGTTTTGTCAGGTTAATTTGATAATAAACAGTAAGCCTTAATCTGTTTTCAGAGTTGTATGTATATTAAAAAAGGAGTGGGGCATAAAACAAAGGGAGTTAGAAGAAAAATCTTGTGGTTTTTTTTTTTTCTTTGAGGGACTTGCTATAACTAATGTTGGGCTTGTTTAATCTGGTGACAACTGTGTGTAGCTGTTACACACGTAGCCACTCTAGATCACTACAAGTCTTGAATCAAAGTGCATTAGATAAAGCTTTAAAAAGCATCTGTATTAAAAAAAAAAATCATACTGTAAACAAAGGTGATGGCTTATGTGACTTTATTAAATTCAAAGATTTTAAAATTATTTTTGTTAAAATGCAGTTCATCATAATTTTGTAATGTTAGTGAAGAAGGGAGACCAAATACTTGTCATTGATGTTTTCTTCCTCTTCCTCCTCCTGCCATGATTTTCCAGGGTAACTAAGATCGCAATCCAAGTTGTTCGGTGCTGTGTGTTTTTTCTTTATTGAGAGAAAAAAACAGCCTTCACCACTCCACAAAATTCCTCTGGCATTAATTAAATGCTTTATTATTGAACGCGTCACAAATATTTCAGCTGTCCGATTGCTGAAATTCAGGATAGACAAGAGTTATCCTCTTTGCAAAGTATGTTCAGCCAGGTACCACAAGGGAACGCACGATGTAAGCTCCTTTGAATATGCTACTGCCAGGTAACTTCAATCAGTGTCTGGGCAGGAGTAGGAGTTGGCATCTACCTGAAGTGTGGGTGAATGTTATGGTGTCTGACTTCATGTCTGTTGGATCTATTATAATCGGTTTCTATTTGTAGTTAATGAGTTCCTAATTTATACATGTTAGTATCAGCAAAGCCTGTTACACTTAGAGTTTGAATTGAATTGACAGAGGGTACTTTATTTACTTCAGGGTTCAGTAAATTACGTAGCAAGTGCTGAAGAAGGGAAATACTATTTTGCTTTGTCTTCTAAATCATGACGACTGACTGGACTACTGACAATTTGAAGTAAAATGTAATGGTCTTCCTTTTTTTTCCAGTTTGGTGGAAGGTAAGGAGGCGTTGCAGTTGTGCTTCTGTTTGGGCTGTGCAGAATGATGGCAATATTGCTACCCAGTGAATCAAGGACATTGCATTATCTAGACAGGGCTATAAACGGCCAATCTACTTTTGTATCAAGGCCTCTTCGCTATAATCAGCTTACACTCCATTTGCTTAGTATACCAAGCAAACCTGCTGTGACAGTGTTTGTATAGTGTCTTATTCACGCTGTCTTTTTAAAAGTTTAAGGACTGCTTAGCCACATGCCCACCTACTGTGCTAGCACTGCTGTATGTGTAATGGTTTTCCAACAGCTATTTCCTTCTCTGATTTTCTGAACAACAGGTGATCCCTGTGTATTTCAGCCAGAATTATGGGATTGTTTGACAAGCTAGCGGGATGGCTTGGACTGAAGAAAAAGGAGGTTCATGTTTTGTGCCTTGGCTTGGACAATAGTGGCAAAACAACAATCATAAATAAACTTAAACCTTCAAATGTAAGTAGCCTACTTAGTTCACTGTTGATGTGTTTACTGCAGAGTTGATGTTTGTTTAAACTGGTTTTGCATGCTGTTATACTAAATGTGACCATGGAAAAGATGTGAAGAGCTTTCTGATTTAGTGCGGTGGAACAAATATATTTTAAGAGTTTGCAACTAACTAAAACTAAATGTAAGCATCCACATGCATATTATGAAAACATTTCCCAAAAAAACACTGTTAATGTGGCACATTTTTTCTAAGATCACCCAATAAGGAAGGGTTTATGATGGCTGAAATCAGGATCTGAAACAGTTTTCTTAAGTCACTTAAATAATTGCTACAGGATCGCGGTTACGAGTGATGTGTTGAACATTTGGGATTAATACAGTTGTTATACAACTTGTACTAGTCTACATTTTTCACGTTTATTTTAATCTCTTCCTGAGAAACGCTAAGTATATAATAAACAATAAAATATGAAATAATGTGCAGATGCACACTTAATGGAGACTTCAGCATTTTTAAAGCAGAATGGCTTTCCAAATAAGTAGCATTTATACTTGCAGTTCATCCAGTGAAAACTGTTTCAGGTGACTAAGAGTGCATAGTATTCTGAGCAAAATTTAAAATAGGATTACCTTGTTTCTAGGTATGTTTATGGAATAGAAATAAATGCATTTTGGTAGGTATGTTCAAAGCCAGAGGCTTGTGCATCTTGGTTATATGCATCTGGGAAACAACAATTTTTGTTGTTTACATCAGGACACAGCTTTTGGTTTTTTTAATTTCCATTGAACTTTTCCTGAAGAGTACCACTGGACGTTGTTTAAAAAATGTAACATGGTAAAGAGTCTGCTACTCTTCCATTCCTGGCAATTATTCTTCCACTGAAAATTAAGTAGATTTATAAACAAAAGCTATAAACTGCTTACTATCTGCTGCCAGTCGTTTGGGGGAAATGCTACTATTTGTACCAGGCAAATTATATATTTATGTAATTTTTGAGACCTTTATTGTAGCAGGGATTTTATGTCATGCCTTAAGCAGTAAAGGATTCCTAACTAGAGTTGAACACAGACTTCAAGATTTATCACAGTAAGAGGCATTAGAGAATGTCCCAAGGGAATTACACAAGTAGAATAAATATAATTTTTTTGCTTTACTGTAAATCATGTAATGAGAATTTACTTCTGAATGTTTTCATTTAATGTGATGCCTTAGGAGGGTAGCTTTGCATACAACTTGTGTAAGTCCTATCCTTGCAAGACATGACAAATTCTCTAATGTGTGACAAATGTCATTAGATCAGACTTGATGAAATTGTTGGGTTTTTTTTAAAGTTCAATGGACAGATGATTTTGAGCTCAGGATCAACCCTGACTTCTTAAGAACTGCTACTTTGCCCTAGGAGCAATATGTTAGGTGTCTGGCAGATAACAAGTGTTTCTCCATCTGTTTGCAGTTGTTTCTTCTGGGCCTGATAAATACATTTGGAATAAATGTTAAAGAAATAACACCCCTTCTACTCTGCACAAAGTTTCCCTTGGTGACAGGAACTGTTGACTAAACTGTTTACAATGGTGGCATGCCATTTTCATAATGAAGCTGCAGGTGAACAAGCTAAGCTTGCTTTGGGTGTATGCAAGGAGTCAACTGCTTATAGATAGTGTTTTTAGTAATGGGTTCTAGAAAGCCTGTAAAAGGATTGCATGTCACTTTCTCAGACAGCTCTGTAACCCAAAGAATGTGACCTTTCTCCCTGTTCAGTATCGATGCTTCTTAAAGGAGCTATTCTGCTGTACCGACTTAGCTGATAGGTTCCTTGGCCAGCTCAGCAGTAAACCTGGTTATCAGACAAATCTATTAATAATGCGTTATGTTTTGACCATTCCTCTATGATAAATGGTGATGTCTTCCAGTGGTCTAGTAGTTTGAATAGAACTATTAGAGGTTAGGCCATTGTGTAATGTCTGCTGTATAATTCCCAACGACAAATAGACTCCTCCAGCCTGTGGATAGAAGCTGGGAGTATGGCCAATCTAATATCTTGATAGAAGTATATCCTCTTTTATCTAAGAGGCTTGGGGCATTGTGCAGACTTGTTTGGGTTGACACTGTGATTTCTAAAGTGCACAAATACCGTGAACTTTGACCTCAGTTATAATCTTCAAGCTGTTATCTTCCATGTTAACCGATCTCCTATTTATTTCATAGGTAATATCCACACATGTGTGTACACGCAGGCTAATGTAAAGGGTGGAATCTCATTCTTGAGGCTAAAATGTCTTCAATACTCTTGTCCAATAGCATTCACTGTATTTCCTAGAAAATACAAAAGCTTGATTTTTAATTACTGTATTTTTCTGGGAACCTTTTTAATATAAAGTATCTGGATTTGTAGAAAGTTTTTGTATTGCACAGTTTGGGGAAAAGTAGATCTGTAACATACTCATGTTTCAAATATATTTCTATATATACATTTTTGAACTTGATTGTAAAAGTTGTACTTTCTTTCCTTTAAAGGCTCAAACTCAGGACATCGTTCCAACAATAGGATTCAGTATAGAGAAATTCAAGACATCAAGGTAGTAGTGTCTTTCATTTTCTCCATTTAGCAGTAGTAATTAATATACAATAGTTGGGCTTAATTACCTCTTTCAGTGGGATGTAACCGGGTATAATGTGTGGTGGTATAATGACATGACATGCAGTTTGCTGAAATGTTGTAGTACCCAGGATTCCTAATCATGATCCAGGACTGACAGTGTTAGAATATATCGTATGTTTCGTGCTGCTATAAAACCATGTACGTGTTTAAAAACAAACCAAAACAAAACAAAAAACACCACCAAAAAGTTTTTTGCAATAGCAATAATATATGCAATATATAGATACATATAGATGCAATACACGCATCTGATTTCTGTCTGTTAAGA
Organism: Pygoscelis adeliae; assembly: GCF_000699105.1. Lineage (NCBI taxonomy): Eukaryota > Metazoa > Chordata > Aves > Sphenisciformes > Spheniscidae > Pygoscelis > Pygoscelis adeliae. Next base: position 3,990,814 of record NW_008824791.1, read on the forward strand.
TGTTCAGAATAGGGCACTGTTACAGACTTGAGGAGAGACAGTTGCTTAGATGGTAACCTATATTCCATTAAGCACTCTCACTGGAGGGACTCTGAAGAGATTGCAGTCTAATCTTATTAAATGAAAAATGGTGGCTACAGGCAAAGGTCAGGAAAAGGAGGAAGAAATCATTAGTTGAATGAAGGCTAAGATTTAGAAAAGGAATGTCGTGAGACAAAAATACTTCATGGAGGTAACATCTGATGTTATTTTATTATTCTGTCGCCTTCACAGCGTCTTTTTACTGGGTGCGGTTAGTCTTTAAACCAAGCAGCATGCCCCACTGGATGAGAGATCTGCAAGAAAATTGTTTATTCCTTGAGCTGATGTGTGGGACTGATAGGTTTTATATTTTTATAGGAGGCTCAACAACTGTATTCTGTCTCAGTAAAGCACATAAGACAGGTTTGGGGTTTGGCTGTGTGAGAACGTAAATTGATTTATATTGCTTTCCTTTATTCTGATCCTGTAGTAGGAGAGATGACCTGCAAATACACCATGTAGAATGATTAAAAACAAAACAAAAAAACCCCAAATAAACCCACAACCCACCCTAAAACCTCATTAATCTAATATTACAATCCTCATTAATCTAATATTACAATCAAAACATTGTTTGGGAGTTGCTAATAACTTTACACATGGCAGAGCAGCTAGTCTAGAATCAGATGATGTCTGGATATAGAGTGGAAAGGATGTTTGGAGAGCTTCCTTTTCTAAACCTCCTCATCTTGGTGTGGCCTCCACTTGGGGAGCTGTTTGGGACTACCCAAAACAGGAAAGCCTAATACTGAAGTTGATGCTGCCTCAGTAGACATTTCAGGAGTGGATTAGAATTTTTTGTCATGTTCTTGAAGTTGGCTTGCTGTATTTAGCGTTTGGGTGAAATCTCAAAGTTGTGGAGACTACCCTTTGTAGCTTGGTCACCTGAGGTAACCTGTTAATGCCAGACTGCGATTTTTTTTTTTTAATCTGAAGGTGGAATATTTTTTTTTTAAAGCCTTTTATTTTGCATACAGAAGCCTTTGGATGTTATTGGTGCTTGTCTAGGGACAGAATTAAGACAGGCTGTGGATTTTAAGTCATGGCTCATCTGAATTTTATTTACTCAACATTATAAACAATATTCAATACTAACATGATAAAAAGAGAGGCTGAATGGGAGCTTATTTTGTATTTGATGTAACTTTTTATAATTGGTTTAGTTCTTTTATTCAGAGAATGAACAAACAAACATGTTTTCCATTGTGAAATATTTCTATAATAAGACCGCAAAACTGGATAGGATAGTTTGAAGGCAGATAGAGTAACCAGAATTCTTCTGGGAATTTTTCTCAGTTGATTAGGATTCAGGTTGGTCTGGCTTTTTTCTGTCAGGGTAGCAAAGAAAATAGTTTGGGTTTGGGTTTTGTTCATTGTTTCTGTGCCTCATACACTTCTTTTCTTTGCAGTTTGTCTTTCACAGTGTTTGATATGTCAGGTCAAGGGAGATACAGAAACCTCTGGGAACATTACTACAAGTAAGCCTATCATTTATTTTAAAGCATTGCTGTTCATATTAGCTGTCGTGTACGTTATTTAAACATGATATTTAAATGTATGGTAATATCTAGTGGTTAGAAATGATTCAGAGACGACTTACACCTGGTGTTTGACAGAAGGTCATTCTGAATCAATACAACTTTTCTTTCTGTTCTAAAAAATGAAAATTTTTATATGCTGTTAATCAGCATGCTTTTGGGGAGATCTTGTTGACTCAAAAATTGGGGAGCATACTAGAGATGGGTTTTAAATGTTGAAACCTGAAAACCAATCCTGTAAGAAAGCACTAAGATGAGTTAGGTTTCCTATTTTTCTGTTCTTCTGTAGGTAAGTGACTTAAGACCCAAAAGGTATTGGCTAATGGATGAGATTTTTAGAGGTGATGGAAATTAACCTCAGAGAATGAGGCACATGTAACTAAGCACTTGACTAAGTATTCTTAGATGTTAATTATTAAGCAGGATATTCACTGTACTTTATAACACTGTGGTATTGCCTTATTAGTAATAGACACCATTTTCTGTTGTTCTAGCTTCTAATGAAACTTGAATCTTCATTTATGTTGTCTCATTGTTATTCTGTAAGACCTGATGGTGATCTAAATAAGGTGAACAGTAGTAAACCACACAGAAATAGCTTGGAGAAATAGAATGGAGAAATTCTGAAGATTATAATATTGATTAAATATTAATATTTAATGTGATAGAACTTAAAGTATTCTTTAATTGAGGATTAACACTTCATCTCCTTTCTGTGCAAAATATGTGTTAGCAATTTGAAAACTTGTTGTGTGGGTAGGAGATCTTCATTGTTCAAGAGTGTTAGATGTATGTCTCCCAAATCTTTTGGATTTCAGTAACTGATGCCCTTAGGCTGCTCTCAGAATGCTAGCCAAGTGCTTCATAAGCAAATAATTTTTCTGACTGCTGTATTTAATGCAGTAAACTTATCCCTTGTGTGGCATAAATGGCTTTTTTCATCTAACAGTAAGGGAGTTTCTTAGGTAATGCTGACAACGTAACGTGCACTTGTATCCACCTCTCTTCCTGATCTAGTGCAGTAGTCACATATTTAAGATTAACTTCTAAGAATAATATAAAAATAATAACGTGCTGTTTGGTTTATAAAGCTAAGCAAGATTTAATTTTGCAAGAATTGCAAAAATGGCAATCAAATCAAATCTGATCAAGTGTCTGCTGATCATCTGATCAACTACTGTCAAGTAGTTGCTTCGAAGTACTTGAAGCTTGCCCTTTTCTTCTATTTGGCTTGAAACTATCTTCTAGGATGTCCTCAAAGTACACTTGTTTTAAATATATGTAAACTCATGTTGTGTCCCTGTTACTTGTTTGTGAAGTTATCTTCTGGCAGTAAACACATGCTAGGACTCTGATTCCTCTAGAAAAGTACTGTATGCTCATAAAAATTACTTAGGCATTTTCAGCTAATATGCAAAAGCTTTATTTGCTCTCAGAGTTCTTCTGTACTCCAGAAGAGAATGTACCTGCTCATACAATCTTAGGCTCGTCAAGTTATTTCTGTTTTTCAGTAGGTCTAGGACTGTTTCTTATTAAAATACGAAGGTAGATGTTGCTGGGGTGTGAAGAATGTATCTGTAATGGTCTCAGAGAAATGTAAAATGAAGGAGAAGTGAATATTGCATTAAAATGTAAATTAAAAATACTTTTTGTGGGTGTTTAACTGTTCTTCTGAATTGGTCAGATTTTATTTTGCTTTCAAGTATGTTTCAATAAATGGAACATCAAGTCATAAAATATCAGTAATATCCTGAAATGATGAGTTGAATAGTTGTATATATGTTGTGACTGTGGTCATATTGCCAGCAAAATGTCTTAATGATTTGAAATAGTTGAAAGTTTTTACCTGTTATTCAAAACAAAAGAAATGTCCTGTTTATGCAAACTTTTACAAAAGTTAAATTAATCTGCATATGCCTAGTTGTTAAACAGCTGTGGAGACACAGTTTTTTCTAAAAAGGTAATTGACCTTCCTCTAAATAAACTTGTTTTAGTGTAGGAAATAAAGAATTTCTACAAAAACCTGTCTTGAGATTTTGTCTGTCTGACCACACTGTCAGAATAGCAGTTGGTTACATTTTCAGAGTTTATTTTTCAGCCTCAGTAGTGAAATCAAGCTTTTCTGAAGGGTCTGTATAGACTGAACCTTGTATGAGTCATACAGCTAACAACCTCGTCTCAAAAAAATTATGCAGGTTACCAAAAGGTTGAATTTCAGGAATAAGACTGGATTCAAATGTTAATGGTAAATAAAACCAACAAAAATTAGAGGGGAAAAAAATCAGGTTTGTTTGCTTTTTTTGGTGTTTCTTCTGAAGCCTTTTCTTAATCACAATTTAAGAGAACCTATAATTTGCCTCTTTGCTCTTTTTGTGTTATGCAGAGAAGGCCAAGCCATTATTTTTGTCATTGATAGCAGTGACAAATTAAGAATGGTTGTGGCCAAAGAAGAACTTGACACCCTTCTGAATCATCCAGGTGAGGAGGCTTTTTTCCCCCTTCTGTCTCCATATTTGTTATGTTGTCTTAAGAAAAGCCCTTATCTGACATGTTCTTCATTCTGAGTACTTTGCAAATATTTTAGCCATTCATGAATACTAGAACAATAATAGTCTTCAATAAGTTTGGGGGGGGGGGGGTTTTTTCCTAATCACATTTTCAACCTATTCACATTTACAAACTGATCATACTTCAGTTTGCTACACTGAGTTGGATTGGTGTCTTATTAATCAATACAGATCAAAAGTTGCATTGTTTTGAGGAAGAATAGACTTTGACCTTTTGGAAGCTGGAAAGCCTGTATGTGAGGACAAACACATACAAAAAAGTATCTCCCTGTCTGGATTTTTTCCATAAAGACAGCTAAATCCTTTAATGTAACTTCTAATTTGATTTTTTTCATGTTCTTTTTTTTTTTTAATTATTATGCTTTAGCCAGAAATAAGGAGGGATAATTATACCAGTCAGTTTCAATTGCCTATAAAAGGATACATAGGATGGAAGAGGATATGAGAGGATTCATGATCGGGAGGTTGGTTTTAGGGGGTTTGTTTGTTTGTTTTGGTTTTTTTACATGAGGCTACACTTTTTCAATTAAGTTCCAAGATTGGTGAATTCTTCACTTCTTTGCCCTTCCATATAGCCAACATTACTGGAACGTTTTTGTAAGCAATATGCAATTTTGACTTTCAGCACTTTAGGTAGTTGCTCTGACTAACCAGATTATAAAACGACATGCAGGAAATGTAAAAGCGAAATAATCCTGTAATTTCTTATTTATTTATTAACCATTAACTTACGGGGTTACCATGCTGAAAGTAAGGAAGGAGACACTGACTTGCATTTCTAACCAAGAAAAGTAGTATGTGATAGGGGCAATTATATTACTATGATTTTATTTTCCATGAAGACTGTGTATAATACATTAGTTGATCAACAAAGATGCTGTAGCTGAGTGTGTGTGAGCTGACTGGGCCCTCTTAATTTCATGTTCAAGGGTATGGGCCGCTTCAAATGCAGACACTGAAAAGACAGTCTTGCAATGGTGAAAGGGGAGGGTGAGGTGAACTAAAGGCTGCAAGTGGATTACATAGAGGCCAGGGAACTTTGTACCAAAGCAGATGTTAACCACAGTGGTAAAAGGCGATTCTGTTGGTAAAATGGAGACCACGTAGGACCAAGGGTGAAGGTAAAGACTGCTGCAATAGATTACTGGTTTATTAGAAGGCAAAAGAGTGAAAATGTTAAGACTGAGCAGATGCAAGCTTAGGTGGGGCTTTTCATTTAGGCATTAATAGGTTATTAATGCTGATCTAGCAGGTCAGCGCTGTTCAGTTGTTGATGTGTTTGTGTCTTCTAGTTCTGAAAGACCGTGGCTATGGCCACCTAGTACATTCCCTAAAACCAGGAAAGGGCAGTTTTGTATTTCGGCCTTGGAGCAGCTCAGCTCAAATGCAGCAACAGTGTTCCTGTTTTATCGTTTCGGATTTTGATAGGTCACATCTAAGAGAACCAAAGAGAATAAAAAGTTCTTCTAGTAGTAATGTTTGATAAAAGTAGCAGTTAACTGAATCAATATATGACTGTTTTACCATATCAATATTTTTATTTGTATTACTGTTCTGCTTTTCTTTCTCCCCATCTATGCTTTTGCCTCTGTGAACCTCCTGGAGTGGTTTAAATTTACATGTTAACTTAAGGTTTAAATAGATGCAGGGTAACAACCTTGACTCAATTCCTGTCTCTGAAAATCTTAGCAATCCTTCAGTAAAACAGTCCCCTCTTTTTGCCAGACTTTGCCTGAGGCTGTCAGGTGAAAGGGAATGCGTACTGTGAAGCATTAACAGGATTAGAAGTTGTACTAGCTTGGACTGTTTTGTGAATCAGAACTATAAATTATTTTTATTTACATAAGTGGACCATGCACTCTACAAATAACGACTTGTTTAATGATCACTATCGTATTAATTTTTTAATCAAACTTCATTCTGCATTTTGCAAGATGGTAGTCTGTAGACTACTTGTTTTAGATATTGACTCTTGGATCACTTGACCTCCAGCACATGCTTCTAAAATAAACTGAAATTCCTGTAAATCTCAAATTCTTTGTATAAAATTATACATCACGCATATCTGGTGTCTGGGATTTTTTTTTAATGTGTTAACTAGTTGCAACTAGAAAATGTTAGCTTTCAATTAATAACTGTAAAAAGTGTGTGTGTGGGGGGGAAATACTGCATAGTAGGAAATAATGTCCTAAGGTAGGAAATAATGTAAATTTCTGCAACCACCACTTTATTTAGCAAACAGCTTTAAGTGTACATTTCTGAGTCTATGTGGGTAGGTTGTGCCCCGTTTTTAATTGCTTTAAAAAACCACTGAAGAATCCTTGATTAACTTGGCTATTTGCATATGTGATGTCAACTAATTTCTGTGATTTTAATTTATCCATAGCCTGCAACCTGTGGGTACCAGGGTTCATTTAATTATACTATAGATTAATGTAGAAGTTTCAATCAGGAGACACAAAAGCTGTTCAACTATGGAATCAAAAGAGAGATTTAATGATACTCTGTGCTTGTGTTCTGAGGCCTTTGATTTGTGTTAGAAGATATCAGAGGAAAAAATAGCTCCAGATAGGGTGCATATTTGTGAAAATTGTCAGCGTTTTGGTCAGCACTCACGATCTCTGAGTATGGGTAGATAGTGTTACCTCCACGGATTTTGTGGAAAGGTTCAGTAAAAAATAACATAATTAGGAAGGTTCAAACCGCTTCAGCATTGACAGTTTGTTGGTTTTTTTGGTTTTCTGTCTCCCTCTGCACCCCCTGCTCCCAGCAGGGGCAGCTGGCTTATGTTTGAAGTTTTAAAATAAATCCTTAGCTTGTTTCCTATGTGAAATAACCTTTTCTTTTTACTATTTTAAAAAGAGCCTGGATAGCAATTTTCATCGGGAGGGGTGGGGGGTGTTAAGTTCTTTTCCCATCAAGAATTGATTGATAGACTCAAATCTAGATTTTTTTCTAATCCTGTAATTCATCCTTTATTTAAATAACGTGAAAAATTCTGACGGTTAGTCTTGGTGCTGGTAACTTTTTGGCAGTTTTACATCTGACAGGTTGAAGAGAGTATATTTTGTTTCCTTCTAATGACTCTCTAGCCTTGTGGTAATCAGCGAGGCTTATGCTTTTGAATGTGTAAGTATGCCAGAAATTGCCAGTGTACTTGGTTTGGACTGTAGCTCTCACTGCTAGCTGAGGAGAGCTTCTGGAAGTCCTCCTTCAAGTGAAGGTAGGATAAGGGATGTCCACACGTGCATTTTTTTCATATTTTATGAAGTCATGGATGCTCTCCAGGATGCTAAATTCAGAATACCCTTATGCAACTATTGTTGTGAGGTTATGAATGAACACAAATCATTTTTCTGTTTGTTTTACGCATCCAGTCCTCACTAAGCAGAGATGTGTAGTATTTGTAGGCAGTTGTTTGGTCTCCTGTTCCTCAGCTTCACCAGCAATTTATACCTACAGCTTTAAATGTATGTGTAAGGTAGGGGGAGAGGGGGTGGAAGATCCCAAAGTCTGCCAGAAAGTTTGTGAGCATTCTTGAAGCGTGCACCAGAGGCCATGTGACCCAACAGTGTGCGTCTTGGTAGGATACAACCTTCAGAGAATTGCAGTTACAGGTGAGCAAAATGTCTTCCTGTATTGTTTGTAGCTTATTACATGTAGAGATTAGTAAGTGTTGCATGATGTCACGATAGTTCCATTTCTGCTCATGCCTAGATATTAAGCACCGTCGACTGCCTATTCTCTTCTTTGCAAACAAGATGGACCTCAGGGATGCGATATCATCTGTGAAAGTATCCCAGTTACTATCATTAGAAAACATCAAAGACAAGCCCTGGCATATCTGGTAAATTTCCCTTTTTCTGCCCTCTTATTGGTATTACTTTGTACATTCATATTTTAGCTCTATCATGCCACTCAGTATTGTATGACATTAAATTAAATCAACCAGATAAAATGCTGTGCTGCCACATGTGGAAACAGCAGTGATATTACAATACTTGCTATGAAACTTGTTTTAAACACACAATGCATTCACGTAGACTGTATCTTGAAAATCTTCACAATAGAACTGTTACCCAAATAATGAAATGGAGGACTTCCAGTGAAATCAGAAAGCAGTGTTCTTATCAGAAGAATAGCTGCTATTATTTTTTGCTGGGAAATTGAGTAGAATTGTTATCAGAGTGCTGCTGCTAGTTTGTCTTGCAGGTTTCAGAATATCAGCAATAAAACCTTTAGAGTTGTTTTTTTCCACTCTGCAGATGCTTTAGTAAACTACTGTTGAAAGGCCATTTAGTAAACTGTTCTCGTGTGAATTCAGAGGGTCACTGTACTTTTTGTACGTGTAATGTTTGAGGGGATTTTTAGTTGTAGGAGCTAGTGTCTTTTCTTTCTGAAGGATGTGAGCTTTCCTATAAATAGAAGGATTTTGTGCCAGTGTTCACAATGAAAAAAACCTCTCTTTATCAGAAGTGTTTTATAGAAGTTAGATTTTTGTCTTACTAAAGTCCTTGGATACTACAAATCAGCAGCTAAATGCTGCTGAAAACTACAATTTTCATTTTAGGCCCTTTAATATTAAACTTGATTACCTGGGCGTTGTTTTGGGGTCACTGCTTTTGTCTCCAAAATGACACTGATTAATTCCCAAGGTCCTTGGAAGGTATTTTCATAGCTAACCACAGTAACAGTCCAGATTCACTGCTGTGCTGGTTTTTATAAGCTGAAGAATGAAGGGCCTTTAAACAGTTATACCCTTGTGATTCAAAAGGTAGATTTACACTGTTCTCAGTGTAGCTTAATATTAATACATATTAACAGACACTCCTTAGGGTTGCTGTTACAATGAAGCGTGTACACACTATACTTTCTTCCTCCAGTACTCCAGCATTCTCGTTGTGTATAGGAACTGCATGGGACAACGGTTGGACTCGATCTTAAAGGTCTTTTCCAACCTAAATGATTCTAGGATTCATCACTGTTGTTGTAGGTAGTAAACATCTATAGCATAGTCTGAGGAGGGACTTATTTAAGTGGAGGTGCCGCATAAAAATGTGGCTGCCTTGTGTGGGAGCTTTTCCAGAACCCCTTATGTTCTAGGAACGATTCCTCTGCCTTGAAACTGGAATTAAAACAGATCACATCTTGAAATGGTATTTCCATATTGGGAAGGTACTCTAGAATATATCATTTGAGAAGCAGCCTTCTCCATGTGAAGAAAACTGAAGTAAACTGTACTTGATGCTACTTTGCAATTCTGTAAATTACAAGTATAGTGATGACTCCGCTAAAACTGGTATTTTTACAATGTTTTCATAATTTGATTTGTTTCTTTCAGTGCCAGTGATGCTCTTAAAGGAGAAGGATTACAAGAAGGTGTGGATTGGCTCCAAGGTATATCATATGTAATTCTCTTGCTCTATTTTCATCCTGTTAAACTTTTTCATTTTGTAAGGTGTTTTCTTTATTATTTCCTTTGTTTTCTTTCTGTCCACTTCTGCTGTCAGATCAAATTACACAGTGAGTACTGATGCTCTATCTCATATTTGCCTTTTATTTACCTCCTTAACGTACACAAAAGATCGTGTCAGTTTCTCTGACAAAAGTGTGTACTATGAAATATTAATGCATACTCTTGCAAACAGTGTAATGCTTTCTTGTAAACAATAATAATACCAGCTCCTGCACTTCAATTTATTATTGTGGTAGTTCAGTTTGTTCTTTAACTTATTCTTACTGTCCTGTCCCAGTTTTACATAACTTAATGTTACGTATCAGGAAAAGGTGAATAAGCAGGCTAGAAAAATAAGCGAAGTACACAGACAAATACACTAGTTTTGATTATTCAACCTCAGTTCTTTAATCTAGAGCCAAAATAAGAACAACTTACATTATAACGATCATAGCATAAGTACATAGAAAATATCAGATCCAGCTTAGATGATATATCACATACACGTTTTTAATTACAAACTTGGTATGGATGCTGTATTTCCTTCTGTTGTATGTTGGTAAGGATCTGGTCTCTTTTGTCCTCCTGTGTACTGCTAAATGTATAGAATAGTGAATTGTGGTATTGTTTTGGTAGACTCATTCTAGTTTTAGCTCCCTAATTTACGTTGCTTACATTGTGAGTGTATTAGGTAGCGTAGTATAGTCTGAATCTGCAAGACGGTTTCTCTGTACTGGCGTGTTCTGGGCTCTGGCAGCCGCTAGATGTCAGCGATGCTCCAGAGCCACTGCCACTAGGCTCATTTCCTTCAAAATGCAGCTAAATAATATTGTCCCTGATTTAACGTATCTCCATTTATCTATGGATACAATACTGTCCTTTCTACTTAGAATCCTTACTGCTAATTAGAAAGAGATGGTTTATTTTACTGTGTTATGGCAGAATACAAAAACATTTGGTCATCTTTTCAGAGGAAGGGATACTAGCCAAAAACAGTTTTTACAAAAAGATTTACTGCCCTACAGAAGAACAGTGGTGCATCCTCCACCATCTAAAAGAGTTCTGTTGTGGGGAACCAGCATCTTACTACTGAGTTTCCTTCACTGCTGTATCCTATTATCATAGAGGCAGATTCCAAATCACGTACTTTTTCCTAATTTCAGGCATAGTTAATTTTGTAATATTTTCCTGTGATTTTCAGGGTCTCTGCTTATCTTTGAGGAACCTGCTAAGTTTCAATCCAAATTTTGAGTTGATGGTTTTGTACGTAGCTTCAAGCTACTTAAAAGGATCTCAAATGCTTGCCTAAATATTTTCTGACAAAATATTTAAGTTGTATATGTAGACTTTTAAGCACAGTAAGCAGGTGCTTCTGCTGTCACTCACTTACATAGCTCTTCATAGCAATTCACCTCTCATGGATTGTTAAGGTTCTTAATCTTCTGAGTTGAAATTCTTCATGGATGGGCTTTATCTAAAAATTTCTGTTAACTCCCTGTCCCCAAAAGCTTAAGAGGGGTTGGGTTTAAACTGTACTGTTGCCTAAGCACGTGCAGTTTGGCAGTTATACTTTTAATGGATGAAGACTTGGATAGTTCAAGAACAAATTTTTGCTACGATTCTCCTCCTCATTCCTAGAGCACTAGATGGAAATATTTGGAACGACTCTTAAGTTACAGTGGTCCCTAAACCACAGCCTGTGGATGCCATAAAATTCAGTGGAGGAAATGACACCTGGTTAATGAATGCACCGTTCTGCTTGTCAACAGCCATGCTTTCCTTAGTTACCTTTTGCAGACCCATTACAGGTAGTTCACAGATTTGGGGCAACAGAGGAAGAAGGTTTTGCCTTTTTTTCCCTGGCAAAGGCTGAGTTTGCATATTTCCGTATTTTGTAGTGGGGTTACTATTGCAACAACACATCATCAGTAGGGTAAAACTAACCTAACTCACAGCAGTCTAAACCCAGCTCATGGTCCCTATTAGTGGGAGTAATTGTGCTGATTTCCACACTTTGTAATGGGGATGCAGTACATTTATGCTAACTAAGGAAATGTTTGAAGTGAATTGAGAGGTGGCAATCAGGCAGCGGTATGGAGAAGTGTGGTTACTGAGAGCGAAGAAGTTTTCATGTGAGTTACTCAAAAACAAACGTTAAATCCTTTGCTGTTGTGGAGTTAGTTCATGTTCAGTTATGTGGAAGCTGAAATGTGTACAACAAATTGAAATATGTACTTCATAAAGTAAGCCTCCAGGACTTATTCGCACCAAAGTTACCTTATAAGCCCAAAAAAGATAAAAATTGAATTATGTGGCAGAGTCTTCCTGTTTAATTAGCAACATTTGGGGGCAACAACTTGGCTGTGGAGGAATTTCAGAAGTGGATGAGAGAGCAAGTTGAAAACAACTCTAACCGCATTGTCCCCCAGTCTTGTAACTGCACCAAAATATCTATCAGTGTAGTTCTGTAACCTGGACAATTCTGCGTTATGTTTTCAACAAGCAAAATACAGCAAGAATTCATCTGATGTTAAGACTAGCTGTTTCTTTTTATTAACAGATCAGATCCAAGCAATGAAGACATGAGAGATAAATAAAAGATGTATGGCATTCTTTTACAAACTTTGTCAGTAGGTGTACAAGTTCCTTGGAAAGGAAGAATGATTTAAAGAAAATGAACAGTTCAGCTAAAATATACTGTGGTGACTTGTTTCCTTTTAGTAACTCTTCCAGGAAAACTGAATGTAGGCAACATAGCACCTCAGGTATGCACGTTGATGAATTAAATCAAATCTTGTGACTGGAGAGCATATTTTAAAAAAAGATTTATGTTAACAATAAACATCTGCATTCATTTGAGTTCTAGGTGATACTTAGCCATCAGGAAATGCCCCTCTGTTTTTTGGGGGGACACCTTTTGACCAAATGGGAATATTTATTTTCTTGAGAAAGAATAATCAGCACTTCCTGAAATACAGCTGCATGAGATACCTACTGATTTTAGGTGCCCATTTTTAGGTATTTCTGCAATTTTTTTATTGTAAAGTTTGATGTTGGGTTTTTAGTAACAATATACAATAGGCTTCTAGAGGAATATTTTGATTTAAGATACAAGGATTCAAATATTCAGTGTATTTGTTATAGATGATTGCAGATGTTTTCAAGGAACTGCTTTTAATGAAATGTTATGAATTGTTTTTGTGATATGCCATGGTTATATTTGCATTCCCATCAATAAAACTTCAAATACACAACATGCCATGGTTTGGTTTTTTAACTTAAATATGTTCATTGATGGTCTTTACATCTTTAGAGATTTTTGGTTTTCTGTTAATTTCATTTGGAATTTGTCAATTTTTCAATGGAAATAGCACCGTATACTGTAATAAAATGGTATTTCTTTTGCTAAGCTTTTTTTTAATTGCATATATTTGTTACACTTTCTAATAAACTAGACTGCTCTTCCAGATATTTATGGAGCATATGGTTGAAAGTTATATTTTGGAAACACAGTTAAGGGACAGTTTACTAGTTTACTGGATCATTAATATGAAATGTGTCTTATACTTCTGTTGTGTATAAAAACTGTTTTACTTTCAAGAATAATTTTTAATAAACTTTCTGACTTAAAAGATGTACCGTAGGTAAAAAAATTAAGCCAATGCTAATAACTTTATTTTTGTCATGCCATTTCTTCCCCTTTAATCCCTTCTCCCTTGTCCAAGAAACAAGCAGACTGGCACTGGGGATGCTGAAGACTGTATTTGACTGAGTGGTTAGCTGGCTCTTGTGGGAGATGTAATATGTAGGTCTTGCAAAACTCCCCCCCCCCCCCCTTATTAACATATAAAACGCACAAATGTTCTGTAAGCATGCCTTCAATGGCTCACTTAATAGAGAAATATTTGGAGCAAAGGGACCTGCCTGAAATGGTATAACAGTTCCATGTACTTTCAGCTGTTATTATTAAACAGTTAAAATTAACTCCCCTGCTTTGCTAGAGGGAACTAAGTTGTGCTGTAAAAAAATCTTTCTTACAGGATGCCATAATTCTGACAGTTCAGTTTGTCATGGAAGTATTTCTTTCATGTCTCTTTCTGTGACACTTTTGGCCGTCTGTCAACTCTGAATCTAAATATCTATACAAAATCAAATACAAAGGAGGAAAAATATATAATTCTGAGATGTTTTTCTAACTCTGAATTGCGGAGCAGATAATTTTCAGGTTTACTTTGCATTGGATAATACGGTAACAAAAATAATACTTGTTGGAAATGTCTTTTGCTGAGTATATAAGTATTTTGTAATTTCTTTGGTTCACTTATATGGCTTATTTAAATGAAATGTTTAATTTTAAGTTGGCATTAATTTTTTTCTAACAGAGAGAATTTAAGTTCTTACAGAAAATGTATCTGCGTTTCTGACTTTCTTGAATAATCTGGACCTTGATGGCTTTCTGATTATTTTTGTTTGTTTATGTTGGACTACACAAAGTATTATGTTTATCTGATGGATTGCCTTTACTATCATGGGAAGCTGTTTGAACCTTCTACTTTGTTCTTCCACCCACAAATCTGAGGAAAGTACCTTATTGTCTTTTACTTTTTGCTTTCTGATGTGGTTAATAAGACCTTTTTGAAAACAGCAGTTAGTTATTTATGTCGATTATTGTTCCCCTTCTTGTTTTTTTTTTTTGTTTTTGGTATTTTTTCTTCAGCAGCTCTTTCTTTTCCTCTCCTACCAGGACACTGGGCTGGATGGAGACCTGTTGGAAGGAGCGGGAATGCGGACAGTCCTGTTAGTGAAACGCTTGATCTGCTCCCCAGCCCCTTACTGCTTCAGCCATTACTTGTGTCTCGCTTCTAGAACATTTGTGATTGTTCTGTGAACATAAAACTACCGGGGGGATGCCTGCATGTTCACTTCTCCTCCCCCTTGTGGTGTACAGGCATACACAGTTGCTACAGCCTTGAGTTGGTCTAATAACTTTGAATTTGGTACAAGGATTATATTTTGCACAAAAGCCTCATGCATCTGTGCAAAAAAGCTTCTTTGTAGTTGTTTTCGGAGGGCCCAGTAGCTGTCAGTCTTCAATGCTGTTCTGCCATTATTTTTAGGATGTTAAAATAATTAATGTGTTCTACCTGGATGCTCCAAGACAGTTTGCATGTACAAGTTCATTGCGCCTTAAGAACAAAGCAGACAAGTTCCTTTGGAGGTTTAAATGAGACTTGCAGAATATTCCCTTTTTTTTCCCTCCATGTTACTATAGGTGTATGCATTAAGTGGGAACTTGAAAGGCAATAGAGTGACTGAAAAAGAGAGAGTGTGGTCTTTACACACCACACAATGTTATGTGCTGTTGCTTCTGTGCACTAACTAAGCACACTGCCCTCCTACGTATTTTTGAATTTCCTTAAAATGCGCTTGGTAATGCTTAAGAGTGTAGCATTTTCAGCTGAAACATGAGGCAGTCATTCTCACATACAAAGTGTTGCCTTCTACATCTCTTCTTTACCAAATGGGGCTATCAGGTAAATGTGTGAATCCTAATTCTTTCTAGCCTTGCCTCTCTGGTACTCAGGACATGAGTCCATGGGAACTTCATGTGTTTAACCTGTAGCTACTTGCAGGTATGCTGGGAGTCTATGTGGCCTGAAGACTCCTGGGCAATTTTCTGTTAAGCAAGTACAGTTCTAAGTGTTAGGATGAAAATGTAATGGATCCTTCTTTTAATCTCAGCCCTCTATAATATGCTTGGATTTTTTTATTTACTAATAAGAAAGATAAGCTGCTGTGAAAGGCTAGACATAACAGCTCAGCTGCGCTGCTTAGTTGTCTACAGGAAGGCATTCTGATGTGGTAATATGTGGAATGGTGATGTTGCATTTCAGTGCTGCCTTAAAACAGCTGTGCAACCCTCTGTCTCAGAAAGCAGCTTATCTCTTAGAAGCTCAAACTAGGAAATAACATTTTGTTAGTAATAAGAAATAAAATTAACATTGATTCAAAATACTTGTCCTTAAAAGCAAACATTTCTTATGCCAAGAAATACAGTTTAATCTTAAAAGTTCTATTTGTTTGGGGTTTTTTTAAGTTTTACTTGTTTGGGAAATCACTCTCCTTACGATTAATTTTTGTCATCTGTTTCTTTAATTCTTTCTGGCCTGCCTTATTTCTGTTTCACAGAAATCCTTACAAATCTTGCTCCTAAACTTTCTGGTCTGCCCTTTTAACTTTTGCTGAGTACTTCGCGAGTGAAACTTTGCAGCTCCCTTCCCTGTTGGTTTTTTTTTTTTTTGAGAAACAAAATAGATAATGAGAGAAGGTCACAGAAGACTGGAATAATAAAGCAAAAAAGGGGACTACTGAGAAAAGGCTTCAACTCTCCTCTTTCAGAAAGGTCAGGAAAGTTTGCTTTGAAAGGTTAACTTGATATGCCCTGATCTTTTTTTATTATTATTGCACAGCCCGTACTTGACTGCTTAAATTGTAAAATGCACTGTTACTATGCAAAAGTAATATTATGTGTGATAGCTAATCAGAATTCAGGACTTATAATGCTGTCTTGTAACAAATGCCAAGTGTTTTTAGTAATATTCTGTAACCATGCTTTAGTTCTGAGGCTCTGTAGCTCCTGTCACAGTAAGTCACATCATGAAAGCATCTGTGTTGGTGTGAACCAGCACTTCAGAATTCATTTGCCAGTGTTCAGTCAGTTGGATTGCTACTTAATTGGCTGAATATTTCTAGCCATATGAAGTACTTGTTCTCAGAAGTACAGTGCATATGTGATAACGTACTGTTCTCTTTCAGTGGATGTCAGGATCTCACCATGCGAATCTGCCATGTTTACTTATTCCGCTTTTCTAATGATAGCATGAAACCCACTCCTACTACCCTTTTTCAAATAATCCTTAAAATGAAAGCTCGGCTGTTAATGTCTCTTGTCTACCATTAAATGATCTTATGTTTTACAAACTGTTTATCAGAAGATGAACTTAATTGTATTGTAATCATATTACTTGGGCACCAACTCACAAGGGAGTGTAAGTAATTTCTCTGTGATTCAGGGGGCACCTTTGAAGATCAGGTTAACTTGTTTAGTAAAAGAAGTGTAAATTTAGAAACTTCATGTTAGGCAGTCTTTTTAAAAACAACTTTGTCTTCGGAGATCAGTAAGTAGATTGTAGGCCTAGCAAGATAGTTACTGGACCAAATTTAGTTAGTTGAAGAGTTGCCTAACAGTTCTCGGTAAAGAGAAGAAAAGACAGTAAGGAAAGGATGTAAGAAATCAAGGAAATTGGGGTGTGTGGAAGAAGTTTGTTTGGGCTGAAGAAGAGTCATGCTAATGCTAATGAATATTAAAGGAACCCAAGCCTCTTGAGGCTCAATGAAGTAACCATGATAAATGACTGAAGGGGATGCTTGGCAATACAGGCTCCCTAGTAAGGAGAGCAGCCCCATCAAACTGCTTTTGTAGAGCAAGGTAGTTGGTGCTGAGGACCTGATGTCCCCAGTCTGTGTGTGAGTCTCCTTCAGCCTGGCTCCTTTCTGACCCTCCAGACTGAGTGCCTCGTAGTTGTTGGAGCATGTTGCGTGCACTCTGAGCTTTCCAGTGTGGTTTCATACAAAAAGAATTCAGTTTGTGTACTCCCAGCCTACTTTCCCATGTAAACAAAAGCACTGTTAACGAGGATGATCTTTAAAGTACCCTTGTGACCTGAACTAACTAATGTAGGCATGCCTGTACAAACTTAAGAGGGGAAACAATCCCCAAGTTTTAAAACCATGGAGTTGAAACCATGTAAAAGAATAGCAGAACTTGGCAAGAGGCCTCTGGATGCCAAGGTTCCCCAGGAATAATTCCAGTGAAATATATAGTAAAAATAGAAGTTTGTAGTACAGTCCAGTCGGAAGTTTATTCCACTAATAAAGGATATAACCATTAGACAGGGATTAAGTGGTAACACTTCCAATTTAGAGGAAATGGCATAATGTGATTTGTGCAAAATAGGCAGTCATGAGTAAAAAGAGTTATTATTGGCTGTTGGGCATTGTTGCTGTTCCTGACATCGTCTGTATTTATGATCACACAGGTTTAAACGTGTTACTAGGGAAAAACTTTGCAATGCTTTTTTTTTACTTAAAATTTCACTCTGCAAGTAAATCTCTGTATGTTTTAATCTTATCCACCAACATTTATTAGCCTAAACTGAACAGGAAAACAAGTGTCTAAAAATTGATGTAACAAGTAACAAATGGATTCAATGAACCAGAAAGTGTATGTTGTTTTCAATGATAACAATATTCCATGAATTTTTTCATCACTTATTATAATAGCAATGGATTACATGGAACCAACTTGGTCCCAATTTAACATCTTTGTCTGTGACATGTGATTTTGTTGGCCAGTAGTTACATTCTTGCTTTAGAGGAGTAAGGGTGGATGAAGGGTTTCTTCTCAAGGGTAGAATGTTTCTGCTGGGAAAGGTGATGCTTGTGTCTTGTAATACTTCCCCTCCTCCCTCCCCCACCCCTTTTGTTAGGGGATCTTTTACATTCTTAAGGTAGTTTTCAAAGGGAAAGTGTTACTCTGTTTTGAGGTGCCTAGAACCCATGGGTAATTGGTTTTTAAGTCCTCTGCTGAGGTTTAAATTAGGAGCCAGTTAATGCTTTAAAAAATTTTTGGCAGCAGTCTCAAAGCAGGCTGAATTCACCTATAAACTAATCCAATGTAGTGGTTAGAAAGTATTGCTGCATATTGCAATTAAGGTTTGAGCCTTACTATTTCTTTAATTGGTACCATTATAAAATAAGAATAATCAATTTTATCTTAGAAAACAATTGCAGAATAGCCACTTCAGTGCTGACTTATCAATATTAGCATATGTACAGATCTTTCGTGTTGTAGCATTACAGTTTCTGGAAATTAAGACATGTATCCAAAATCAACTAGTTCAGGTTGTAGGAATATTTTTGAGTACCAAATTTCCTTTTCACCCATTTCATAACTGTTAAAGTACTACTTAGTTGTCTGTCTACTCTGATGTGTCATGCAATGGTTCAAAAAAGGATAAAAAAAACCCCTTTTGTGGGTAATAAGTGCCATGCTTTACTTGAGGTGTCTGTTCTGTCATCATGTCAGGTAATGCATTTTAATAAATAAGTCCTCGATTTATGCAGGATACAAAATACCTACGTGCTTTCTTCAAGGCTGTAGCAATGCCTAAGTAGTTAAATGAATGACAGTTGATCTGATGTTGGCATCATACTAAATAGCAGCACTTCAATCAATTCCTAATATAAAGAAAAGTTTACAGCTTTATTCAGGGAATTGATTTAATGAAGAGATACTGTGAACCTTTCTTTTCAGCAGCAGTTCACACCCTGAACAAAAATTTGGAAAAACTGCTGTATATCTAGTATTTATGAGCTACAGTAAGTGCATCCTATAAAATGCTGTCTTCCATCGTAGGGAAACCCCTTTAGTCTTATTGCTCACATTTTATTGGACTAAAGCTGTACATACAGAAAATATTTCTAAAGAACATCAGATAAAAAGACTGAGTTTCAGGCTTATATGCCCATTAGCCACACATTTCCTTATGATGGTGTTTACTTCGCTGAAAAAGCTTTTCTTCTCTGACTTCAATAACAATGAATGCTTGAGTGAGGAAACATATGGATTGTTCAGAATTTTTGTTCTTGGGTATTAAGAGAATTATTCTTTCCCCTACTAAAGGTTCTGTTGTGTTGGGCTTAAAAAAAAAAAAGGGAGGGGGGATGTCAGTTATGCTGTTACTTATCCAGCTAACTAGGCATAGTCTGATTAACGGTCACTCACATTCTTACA
Source organism: Pygoscelis adeliae (assembly GCF_000699105.1). NCBI lineage: Eukaryota > Metazoa > Chordata > Aves > Sphenisciformes > Spheniscidae > Pygoscelis > Pygoscelis adeliae. The sequence goes on from NW_008824791.1 coordinate 4,010,311, forward strand.
AACTTGGGCTTTAATATTTCTTACCCTTTTTCTGTATGCTATACATACTGTTTACTGTTATGTGAAACTGGTATGCCAAGAATTAGACTCTGTTTTTCTGTTTGTTCTGTAATAAGATTGAAGTATTTTCTGCCTGTTTGGAATAACTTGTGGATATAATTTGTATACATAAGAAAAGCTCTCTTTTTTCTTTTTTTTCTTTTTTTTTTTAATTTCTTTCTGGAAGCTTAAATGAAGTGGAAAAGAAAATAAGTTGTTCCATGAAACCAGATGGGATTCTGCAACATTTGCAGCCAAAAGCTTTTATGATCCTGTTTGGCTCAAATCCGTAAGAATTCTGCTTGTTAGAGACTGGTGTACTTACAGTCATTTTTACATACAGAATATTTTGCAGTGTATTTCTTCAGACACTAAAGATGATTCTTCCTTTTGGAATATACTAATACATGTGCTCACTATGAATGTAGTAAGAGTTTACTTTTTTTTTCTAATTTTCAAACATTTTGAATAATGTTTTATAAAGGGCTCAGTTCATCGGGTTAAAAAGTATTGTGTTGTGAAATCCAGCAGGATAGACAAAGGGGCGGAATTGGTGCGTCTCTGACAGTGTTTTGCAGTCAGTAGTTCTACGAAGCCTTGGGGTCCAAGGACTGGTTTTAAGAAATCTTTGAAAGGTAACTAAAAAAGGCAAGTCTGCTGTCCAGAGGCTTAAGTTTACTGTACATAGGCTTGCACCACAATTGAAAACTGATTAGTAATCTGCAAATTGAAAAATCTACTTTTACGTGCATGCATGGAAATAGGGTAAGCCTTTAGAATATTAGTAATTTGGCTTGATATTTTTAAGTGTGTAGATTTGTACAGAAAAGTGTATATTCCTTTTTTAACTACAAGTCTGATATTCAAAAGACATTCTAGGTGGAAAAGTGTTAAATGAATTACAATGTGCGAGTTGCTGGTTATGTATTTCATGGTCTTCCTTTATTTGCATGTAAGACACCTCTTTTTGAAAGCTCTTGCATTCTTCTGGACACTAAATTATTTGTGCTGCTTTTTACCATATATACAACATATCCTAGAAGTTGGGTGAAATTAGCTTACTGAAGCACTTTGTTTAACCTTCGTTTTTCTAGCAAGGGTGGTGGTGAACAGATAGATTGGCTTAGCAAGGAAGTATAATCCAGAATAGATGGTTTTACAGATACCTCATTGTATGAAATGCAGATTTTCTTGAGCTCCAGTTGGGGTAGGGTGTTTTGCAGTGATTAGCATTGGTAAGAGCACAAGCGAGTTTCATCTTTGTATTCACACAGGTGTAATTAATATGAGGTGCTATGAAAAATGTCTTGAAACCCTTCCAGACAAGCTGTGCTAATCAGCTGAAAGTTATCAATTCTGTTAGAATTAACAGAAAAGGACTTTGGTCCTCATCTAGAGTAGTTAGGTGCATACATACCACCATCGTATGAGGCTTCTGAATGCTTTTTGCTCCATGCCCAGGTGCAGTGAAAGTCTATTTTAAAAGAGGTTCTGGTGTTGGTCACTTTTTATTTTGTTCTTTACAATTAGTTTTCCATTTTAGCACTTCTGCTATTGGGTAAATGTAAATGTCACAAATTATAGTGTAGAAAACAAATAGAAGAGGCCTTCCGAAAGGTCAATTTAAAGATTTTAATTACTACACTGAACCTTGGCCGTAGGTGGCACAGTGTATAAATCTTATCCAAAATAATACAGCTCTCAGTAACTGCAGTTAACACCATGAGTCATTTCCAGCTGTCTTCTCCAGACACGAAGGCATTTGAACAATAGCAGCTGACAGTGTGGCTCTCTTTTAAACCATTTTCAGTAAAACAAATGGAGGAACTGTGTGTTCACAGTTAAAGGATGTGAGGATTGCTGGAAGCTGCGCAGTGCACGCTTTACAGCAGAAGGTCATAGCTAGATAGAAAATACATCCTAGCAATCCTTGCTAACGTGCTTCATCTGTGTAATAACATATCCAACACCCAAATCTTCAATTCTGTTGTTCACCTTCATTTTAAAATAAGCATAGATTAGAGATTTTAGTCATCAGTATTTGTTTCAACATCTGGACAATTAACATTGTCAAAAATGGCTAGGAAATATTACATGTGATGACTCCATTATATGTATTTATTAATTCATGGTTTCATGCCACCTATTAGAAACCTTGCCATAATATATTACACACTGGAAAGGAAACAGATAGGTAAGGGACCATCCATTATTAAAATACTATTGCTATTTGTGCCGCATCTACCTGTAGACATGTTCTGTAAGAGCCTGGAAAATGGGATTGCCTATTAACAAGAAAAAGTAGCCAAGGCAGACAAAATATTTTTATAGATAAATGCATTAGACATGTATGAAACAGAAAACTGAACTATGCTTTTGTTTAGCAGGGTTGTACCTCAAAACATAAGACCATTTCTTATTGTAGTGGTCCGACAATGCAAACAGTTTGAGAATGTTTGGGGGTTTTTTGATTTAATAGTGCTAAATTGTTTAGTTTGGTGGTTTTAAGACTGCATTTCTCCCCTAGTTATGACTTTAATGTATCAGAAAAGTTCTAAAACTGGGTATGAGAGGAGGGCTCTTCATAAACCAGTACAATGGAAACTTGCTTTCCTTTTTGGTATCCAAACAAAACAAAAGATTTGACTCAAGATTTTAAAGACCCATAAAAGGGAGGAAATTCAGAAAGCACAATTAAAGTTTTACCATCTGCTCACTCTAAAGCAGTTAAGGAGAAAGGGGGAGGTTTCCCTTGTGCACAACCATTATAATCTGAATTGCAGTAGAAAATTAGTGGATGTGGAAGAGGCACAGCACACACACCCCTCTCTTATTTGAGATACTGATCCAAGTGGAACTCTGGGCAGGATGAACTACAAAAAAAACGTATTGAGAGCTTCGGCTTGGCATTTTCCTCCTCTGTGCCATTGCTCCCCTCTGCAACTGTGTTTTAATGGTTTCTCACTGCCTTGGGTGATGCAATATTACCTCGTATGGGCCACATGCGAGTACTCTAATCTGAAGCCGAAAGGAACCTGTTTCCCCCATCTGTTTTGGCTTGCATGTGTTGGTGCTGCTGTTAATGCTGACAGCTGTGTTAATATGCGAGGCCACCTGCCACATGGTAGATACTGCATCTTCGGGTAAAAGCCTAACTTTTCTCCCTTTGTGGAAGGTGTAGATGGCTAAAACTGGGTTCCTGTTGGCAACTCTGCTGGCAGTTCCCATTTTATTATTTTAAATGTGTCAAAATTATTTACTCTTAAGTCATGTGGTACTCGGTTACTCCAGGGTACGCAAAAAGAAAGGGATTCTCTAACCTGAGCCATGTTCATCTTTTATATTGATACAGTTTCACTACTTTGATTAGAATTTACTTATGTGCCTCTGGTAGAACTGCCATTTGGTACATTTCTGTATTTTCTGCTTTTAGATGCAGTGAAGAAGGGAGAAACAGATTTTAGCACAAAATGTTACTGTTTGGGATTAGCATTTCTGATTAGGTTGGCTCTTTGTTCTTGGACAAGCACAGCCCTGGTAATGCTTCATGCTGCACTGTGGTGCCCCTCGGGGCACCTCGCTGGTAGAGTGTGGACAGATTTTGGATGCAGCTAGGTGTTTTGACTGCCTCTGTCTCTGTGTGCAACCCACTCACCATATTATACTGAACTACATCCTGAGGAGGTTATGAGGATTAATTAATGCCTAAATCCTTTGAAGATACTGGATGCTTTATAAATGCTAATTATTATATTCAGGTTGCTACAGCTTAGGGATTAGACCTTACTTAAGCAATAGGTAGGGAAGCTGTGAGATGTACGTGGCAAAGAAGAATTAAAAGTAATAAACAGTCACTGAGAGCCTAAGCCTCCCTGCAGCCTGTTTGTGCAGTCCCATTTAATTGCTTTTAATAAATTGCCACTCTTCTAATTTGGTTTTGGAGCCTTAATTGCTTCTATTTTGAATGTCAGAGGGAGTGTCTCCTCTGTAATGTTTCATAGGGGCTGCTGTTACATTTTGTAGTTTCAGCCCTGATTGCCATTTCCCTGAGAATGGGCAACTATGTGTAGGCACTTTCAAAATGTGGTTTCTTTTTTCTCTCTATACTGTTCTGGAATGAAACATTTCATATTTTTATGCCAGTTTGGGGCATCCGTATCTCTGAGAGAATTGTCTGCTTCTTGTCTGGACACTGAAAACTAGGCAGGACCTTGTTGCATAGTAAGTGCCGGTCCCCTGAATAAGGTTTGTGACTGGTAATTATACCATATGAAAGCTACTTTTTGTAACCTGTGAAACAACCAGCTAGTCCCAACTCAGACTGACTGGTAAAGATTTAAGTACATGTCCAATACCCACCTGTGTCTCTGTTTTGAAAATCCACATGCAAGCTGTATGAGACCTGGACAATATGAGGGGGAGTGGTCTGCGCACTTCTGAAAAGACTGTGCTCATAGCTGAGGCAGTGGAAAGTAGACAGAAAAGTAGCCAGTAATTTATTTTCAAGCTGTTTTATTGCTGCTGCTTTGCAGATAGGCCTAGAGTACCAGTTTCATATCCACCCCAAGTTGCAGCCACGGCAGGCTGATACTATGGCACAGTGCTAAAGAATACAGGCAAAGAGGCCTTGGGTATAGTGGGGGTGAATTGAGGTGAATGAACGGAGAAGGATCTTGCAGGGAAAAAAGTAAGCGCTGGCACAGGTTGCCCAGAGAGACTGTGGGGTCTCCATCCTTGGAGATATTCAAAAGACATGGCCCTGGGCAACCTGCTCCAGGAGGCCCTGCTTGAGCAGGGGGCTTGGACCAGGTGACCTCCCAAGGTCTCTTACAACCTCAGCCACTCTGTGATTCTGTGACATGGCACGTTGCAAAAAGGAGCTGGTAAAAAGGTGTGAGGTGTAGGCAGTCACAAAGAACAGCAGAGATGTTCTCATCAAGATGAGAAACTGCGGTTCTGTATTTAAAATTCTAAGATCAAGGTTAGTCAATTTTACCAGTAATTCACACTCAGTGAATCATTAAGGTTTTGTGCATCACTTCTATCTATAAAACGAGGATAATTTTTGTCACTGGGTTGTTGCAATGACAAGGTTGTCTCTGCTGGTAAGGATGGTTTGATGTTAGCTCAAGGGAGGCCACGCTTGTCAGAGAGAGAATGAAGGTTTCGGTATTTAAAAAGCAAAACAAACATCCTTTCTAGGAAGAAATCTTTTCAAAAGGCAGGAGAACCCCCTTCCTCCAAGTCACTTGTCATCATCAGCAAGGATGGCCTGGACTTACCCCGAAGTGACGGAGGGAGGCGAGTGGTGAAACAGCCACACTGCTGCTGCTGTGTACCTTTATTTGATGCAGACGTTTTGCTGTGCTGGCATAACGGGCATATATGTTACGTGGCAGCCAGACGGTGCCTGGCCCAGGACAGTGTGAAGCTAGTTACTGACTTTGCCTTGGCAAACACGTGTAGTATCTCAAAGTCGGCACAAGTCAAATACTGTAGACCAGGGTTGGTGGTTGCAGTCAGTCAGGAGTGTAAATTCTCAAGGCTGGCTGTCCTCTTTCTTACAGAGTTAATTTTCACTTCTGATCTTTTCTCTTTGTTCACGTTAATTATGCCACATTAACTTAAAAAAAACCCACAAAAAGCAACCAAACACCCCTCCTCGGGAGGAGGCGGCAGGCTGCGTGCGGAGGTGCTTCCCCCTCTGCTGCCACCGCTTTCCTCCCGCCACCCTGTGCTCTCTCCAGGGCAGAAACTGCCTCCCCGCGCGTTTGCA
>NW_008824791.1:4017062-4022072 GCF_000699105.1 Pygoscelis adeliae
CGCGACCGTGGTACGGTGCGAGGCGGGTCCCCCGTGGGCTTGACGTGCAAGCGGTGGACGTTAGGGGGTTTTGTTGGGAGTTGGCCTGACCGTTGGGTGAGCACCGGCCGGCGTCCTGCGACACCGCTTTCCCCGGCCCTGCGAAGTTCAGCCGTCGCATGATGGAGTCCTGCCTGAAAGTCGCGTCGGCTGTAAATAGCCGACTCTGGGACTTCTTCTTCGCCCTGGTTAGGGTGGCGTGGGTGTTGGCGGTGGGGCTGTCTCGCCCACTTGCTCCTCAGGTTGCAGCCCCTTCGTTGGAAACCGAAAGCGGGGCAGAGCACAGAGGACTGTGAGTGGTTTGGTTTCTCTGTTTGTTTGGGGGTTTTTTCTCGTCGGTTTTCACGCTTAGAGGTTTGTTTCGGACTGGTGTAAATCAGATGTTAACATAATACAAATATTACTGATGTGCTTAAGTCTCAATGCAAAATTTGTGGTTTATGGAAACCTAGTTATTAATAATTATTTTTTAGTGCAGGGAGACTTTACAAGATGAAGAGGTTTGGAAACGTCTTGTGTATTTGTTCCTCTTCCTTTTTTTCCTTTTTGTTTTTTTTCTGGTGGCTGATTTCTATGTGTACCTAGGAAAGAAGCACAGATAAAGTTTCCGTAAAGTTTCCTTCTGTTTGTCATGCAGCCTTGTTATTGGCCCTAGTTAATTTAGATATTTTTGTGGTGAAAAGGTGCCAGCTGGCTAGGCCTTATTTCCTCAGGTGTAGTATTTATTTTTTTGCTTTTAACATGTTGGTTTTAATCTTTGAGTTGTTCTTGATACTGCATAAGTCTGTGTTTAAACCGGCAGACAAGTAAGTACAGTTTTATCAGATAGATAGTGGGTATCATGGTAGTTCTTCCAGTGAAAAACTTTAGGATCTTGCTCTGCATATTCTCAGCAATCATGAAAAATAGCAGAGCATATTGCTATCTTACACTGACCATCTTAAACAGTCTCATAAATGCACCATCAAGTTTTTTAACTTTGGGGGTTTTGTTTTACTGTGAGCATTTGATGCACCAATACATCACCAAGGATCCACCAGCCTTTCATGAGCACGAAACATTGCTTTTTATTTCCTAAAAAAAAAATAAAAAAAACCAACGAGGAGCCAGGCTGCTGAATCAGGGGCACCTTTACAGTTGCCGGAGTAGCGTGGCTATTACGTCTGGCAGGGGTGGTTAACATATGGGAGAAGGAAAAGGCCTGGATCTGGCTGGGGACCTGAGGAGGCAATTGGAGAGGTTTCATCGGGCTCCTCCTTGCCAGCTCCCTACAGCTGTGGTTCAGAATAAACAAAAAGCATAGCGGTCGCCTTGGTACGGAGGAGGGTGATGCTTGTTCAGTGGTTTGCGCGCTAAGTAGCCTATCTGTAGGTAGCACTCACGGTAGACCTGCTCCACTTAACTTGGGGCTGGAGTCTATTATCTGTATCTAAATCACAGTTTCATTTCCTGCAGCCAAGAGCCTTTCCTTTATTAGGAAGCCGGGGTAGTCCACGTAGATATGAAAAGGTTCGGGCCTCTTGGCCTTGTTCTTGAACTCCTCGCGCAGTTAGCTGGAGGGTGGTAGCTGTGATTCCTCTCTCGAGTGGAAGCAAGCACAAACCCTCCCGCTCTGAGGAGTCCAATTTGGTATGTTAAGGAGCTTTTTTTGTTGGCTGGCTTGCAGCGTGGCACGTTAGTCAGGAATGCTGACGTTCTTGTATTTGGTTTCCACTGGCAGCCTTCTTCACAGATTAGCGTAATTGCATACATTAAACAGCACTGGGTTGGGATGAGTGCTGCAGGTTTGCTCGTCATGTTTATTTAGTGAGCTTGGTGGTGTAGAAAAATGGATCGCCGAACAAAGCGTGCGTGTGGGGAGGGGGAACCAAAGCTGCTTTGTGTGTTTATTGTTAAGGTGTGGAGTGCATGAGGAGAGTTGGGGAATATGTCTCTTGTGAAGTGTTATGAGAAACATACACACCAGGATGGTTAATTTCCTGTTCAGATTATCACTATGCTATATATTGGAACCAGATCAAATTTGAAATATATAGAAAGAAACTTTTGTATGGAGATACTTTACCTACCGCTGGGTTTCAAAAAACCGGAACGCCTAAGCAGAGGGGGCAGGAGAGGGAGCAGTATGTTATACAGGGCCAAATACGCTCCCCGTGTACCTGCATTGACCTCTGGAGACACGCATCATGCTTAATGCCTGTGCAGAACACGACAGTTTTCTAAATCTTCAAAACGTACAGAAATGAGCCTGCGTGTGTCCAAAAGTCAGTCTCTATCTGCTCCCGTAAGTTAGGCAACAGCGGCTGGATGGAAAATCCCACCTTTCCTTCCCCCAACCCCATAGCTGCCCCTCAGCTCGGCGGGGTATGGAGCTCTCGCCCGCTCTTGCTCCAGGCACTGTATTCAGACTTAGCTTTAAAAAAAACAAAACCCCAAACCTACTGTGGCCCTGGTTTAAAATAGGAGGAAGGGGAGGGGGGAATTACACTGTTTGTTAATCAGTGTCTTAGACTCTTCTGAGAACCTCATTTGATGAAGAGCTTATGTTAATAACTTGCCCTTACAGCAATTTGTAGCTCCGATGAACATGAGAATTGCTGGAGGCTTGCTTGCTTGTGGAAAAAATAACCCATGCAGATTAGTTGCAAGTTTCGTGGTTGCAAAAAGCACAGCCCATGCGTTAAGGACTTACTTGGCTTTTACATCAAACGTAGACAACTGTGAAGTATCTCCCACCAAGTGCTTGCCTGCGTGTGTTCTTCAGAGTTGGGGCTGCTTTGAGCGAGGGCTTCGGTGCTTTTCATCCCAGTGCTTTATCATTAACTTCCATCAAAGGCAGTCATTATGCTCTACTCGGCTATTTGTTATTTTCAATAATACAAAATTGATTATTTGTTACCGTAGTGTTTGTCCTGGAGCAGTCTAAATCCCTAGGGTGAAAAAATCCCATTGAATTTTCACTATTCTAATGGGAGTCTGTTTTGTTTTGTTTTGTTTTTTTAAATACATATTTCTTTAGGCCATCTGGATGAAGATACAGCTTTTACGGTGTAAGTCAATCCACTGCGGATTCTTTCAGAAATATGCAGCTTCAGTGGCTGAGCAATTGTTGTGTTGCAAATAAATGTGACCTTTCAGGTCATGTTAGAAGCTGCCAAGGAGGTGTGACACTTTTCACCAATCACTTTAACCCAGAGCTACCACCAAAATCCCCTTTAAACTATGGATGTATTTTATTAGTTATTCTGTATATTGTTTAGCAGGTTCATTTCAGGTTTATCTTTTTCCTTATAAGTGCTGTTGGTTGGTTTGTCAAATAACTACCAGTGCAAGCGGGCCTTTGTTGGATTTGTCCAGATATTTCTTCTGCATCGCTGAAGTATACCAGAGACATCAAACAGGGAAGAGCAACCTTTTATTTGGTTTTAGAGGGCTTTTTTTTTTTTCTCTCAGGCGGAGATTATTGTTCCGTTCATCCATTAGTTTCTAACTAAGAGCTTTCAGAGATGGAAGAACTTTGTTTATTCTGCCTGAGGAGAGATTAGAGAGTCTCTTTCTTCCTCTGGGACTGCCAGTCATTGTTCCTGTTTACAAAGAACATGTATTTTTGTAGTTGTAAAAACTGTGCATTTGGGGAATGCTGGGAATTGATTGAAAGGGGAGTAATACATTTCAAACTTACTTCTTCTGAAGTTACTACCTCCTGGCTGGTTTTGATTCAGATACCATTAGCATCTTTGAAGAAATCCATTGTTCGCTGGAAAAATCAGTCTTTGCTTTCTAATAAAGAAACTTTTTCTTTCAAAAGGCAGAGCAGGATTTTTGTTGTTGTTGTTAAAATTTAACTCATTTGTGACTGTACATCAGGGATGACGGTTTGTGGACCAGCAAGGGGAATATTCCAACCTTATAGAAGAATTCAAATTAGACTTACCTAATCAAGACGCGTTATGAAAACTTTCTGTTCGTTTGTTAATTTGTTTTTATGTTTGTTTCTTTTTGCTTCCTAGGTTTTTCTATTATGAGTTTTATTGCAGGAAAATTCAAAATAGTAGCAAAGGCCCTGATTCAGCAGGGTACCAAAGTGGTTGCCTATAATTAAATAGGTGAATACTTCTGTGCACTATAGTGGAACTAGTTGTTTGAGTAGAATTAGGCGCATACCTAAATGTCTCATGGGGCTGAGACCAGAAGGCCAGCAGCTGGCCATGTATGTGTGAGACATTTCCTAAAGGAAATGTTACTAGAGTATTAATTATAATAGTAGTGCTCCTTGGAAGAAACAAAGCAACGTTCCCCCCTCCCCCCCATTTTAAATATCAACAGCATTGTCTCCTTTCCAGTTATTGGCATAAGTGCTAGAGTTAAGACAAAAATATTTCCAAAACAGCTACAAGTCTATGGTTTTAAGTAACAGTTTTGCAAGGATGAAAACTCCTCAGTCTTCTCCTCTGGTGAACAAAAGGCTCACAGGTGGAAAAAAAGCAAAATCCAAAAACCTGTTGCTGTGGGGATTGTATTTCTGATTACTGAAACTTCTTAAAAGGATGGAAACCCAGCTACTGCTTTTATTTTCTGAGGGGTTTTTGGATTTTATTATAATTCATTTAGTATATACTATTATACTTCCAGACAGTAGCACAGCACTATGTTGCTTAGGCTTTCCAGGGGATATTAATACCTCTATTTTTCTGGTATTTTAATTTTAATTTCTAAAATAATTTCTATAGATTCTAACCAACTTTACAATATCACTTTTGAAGACTTTTAAGAGTCTAGTTTTAGTCTAGATTTTTAGGCTCTGCAGAGGGACCTGGACAGGCTGGATCGATGGGCCGAGGCCAACTGTATGAGATTCAACAAGGCCAAGTGCCGGGTCCTGCACTTCGGCCACAACAACCCCATGCAGCGCTACAGGCTTGGGGAAGAGTGGCTGGAAAGCTGCCTGGCGGAAAAAGACCTGGGGGTGTT
>NW_008824791.1:4022495-4022953 GCF_000699105.1 Pygoscelis adeliae
AAACATTGGAACAGGCTGCCCAGGGAAGTGGTTGAGTCCCCATCCCTGGAGGTATTTAAAAGACGGGTAGATGAGGCGCTTAGGGACGTGGCTTAGTGGGCATGGTGGTGTTGGGTTGACGATGGGACTCAATGATCTTAGAGGTCTTTTCCAACCTTAATGATTCTATGATTCTATAATTCTAAGATCAGAAACATGGGTTTCCTTAGTCATTTCACTTTCTCATGTCAATTTTGCAACATGCGATATAGCCTCTAATTGTGTTGTGTTAATGTGATTTCATGACTTGCCTTATTTTGAAATGGAGTCTTTGTTTTCTGAATGTTCCGGTGTTTCTTAAATTGCTAAAATATTTTACTGAGGGCAGTATATCTGCTTAAGCAGTTTGGAGGTCTTGGGGCCTAAGTGTGTGAACACTGTGTGGATCAGCGCTTCACCTATGGACAGTGTTGTGTAGG
>NW_008824791.1:4022966-4052150 GCF_000699105.1 Pygoscelis adeliae
AAAGTATTTCATGTGAGCACATGAAGAGCAAATGCAGAAAGAATGGCAGTGACAACAGACTTTCTTTTAATCATCAATTAAATGCTACAAATTTAGCCATCAAATTTATTTTGGTTGAATGGAAAATGCATGGTTTCAACACAAAAGAGGGAATGTTGATAATAACTGGAAAATGTCTGTAGGATGCTTCCTGATGTATATTTTGTGAGTAAAAAATGGGAGAACAGGAAAGTATTTTCTTGTGTTGAACTGGTACCCTTGTGTGCCTCTACCAAGAGTTTTCTTCTCTTCTCTACCAAGAGAAGAGCTCGCTGCATTTTACTGGTGACGGCAGTCTCTCTTGCTTGTTTTTTCCTAGGTGCTTTTTCTTAATGACATCTTTTAAAAATTCTGTTATGCTCTGTTTGTCAGGAGGACAGCAGTTGCTGCTGCTTTAAAGCTTTCCTGGATTTTTTTTTTTTTTTTAGTATCTCCTATTTTCATGTCATTTGTAAGTACCATCGTTTATCCCCAACCCTGTAAATGTGCCGTTTGAAAACAGTTGTATAATGGGCTGTCTAGTCTCTATTAATTCAATAATTTTAACCTTAATAAACTTAAATAGTTTATAAATCTGTTTCTGATGTTATACCAAGTTTATATGCTAGTGGCCAATAACCTATTTATTTCATAAGAATGTTGGAAACTTTATCTAACCAATCAGACTGGCAAATACGGAGCAGATTCTACATTAATGTTGGTTACTATGCTTGACATATGCCAGAAGAAAAACCTTGATGTAATCTGGTATAATCCTACTGTCCAATATCAAAGTAGGCTCCACTCAGAAACATTTCTATTTCTTTTCTCTAGCCTTTGTACAACTGTTCAATTCTGTCACATGTAAAACAGATTAAGTTATTCAGCAAGGGTGATCATGGGCCATCATACTTACTTCACTTAGTTCTAGCCTTTAAACTTAAAGGTACATGTTCAGTGTAAAAACATGGTTTGGTTCTTGCATTTTTCATGTAAATTTTCATTGTAAAATGTGGCATACCTGTGATTTTATAACTTTTTTATTTTCCATGATATTTTTAGTTGCATTTTAAAAGAGGATTAAAAAAAAAATCTCTTCGTTTTATACTAACAAACTCCATGTAGCTCACACAGCTACATGTGACACAGCGCTGCTAATGCAGAACATGAGGTTGACCTAGCTTTGCTACAGGAGCAAAGAACAGTATGTAAATAAGCAGCATGAACAGGTCTGAGAGGAAAAATTATTCAAATTTTAAAAATTAAAACAGTTAAAACAATCTAAATTGCTTAACGCTGTCTGTAATCAAACCAGTTTCGAAGTGGGATGGTTTAATTGAATATAATACATTTTGTGCTATTCCAACACTTAAATTAATCAGATGATTGTAACACTTCTTCTGCCTAAGTTCCTGCTGCCTCATCCTGGCTCCATTTTCTCCTTCCTTACCTTTTTCTGCTTTCTGTTCTTTTTCCTCCACTTCCCCTCTTATTTGTTTTAAATGAAATAGCAGCTTTGCTTTCCTTTCACCCTCTAATTTCAAACTCACTAACTTGTTTTTATAAGTTCCATTTATCTTAATGTCTTTTCTGCTTCTCCCCTATGTGTGTGACCTAAGCTTAAGCACAGAAGTAGGAGCCAGAAACTTCACATTCAAATCTCTGTGCAAACATTCCCTCTCTGAGACTAGCCCCAACAGTCTTGCCGGAGACTAGGTGCAAACGGTGTCACTGCTACTACCATTTGGTTTCCCAGGAACAGTGTTAGCCTTGGGAATCTTGCTGAGAAGTTGGCCAAAATTTTTCATTTTGAAGCTTTTTAAAAAGGGCAATATTCTATTTTGGGGGGGAAGGGGAACACAGGAAAGAGCTCTTTATTCATTACTATTTTCTGTTAAAATGCTAGTGTTTTTATTTTCTGTTTAAAATACTAGTGTATTCTAACTGTCATTTGATAAAGAAGGCAGTTTTTAGGAATCTTCATTGATTTCCTCATATCTTGTTGCCACTGAGCTTTACAGTAACGTTTTCCTTTTGATTCATTTAACAAATGTTTAGTGTACCCTGGCTCATGTCGTTCAATATACATTCCAAAAGTTTGACTCTTAAAAAATCATCTGACTTCTCTTCATAGATCAGGTTCTGATAGTTCTTCTGGCTGCACAACGCGTGAATGGCTTCACAAGCGTGACGTTAGTATTTAGAGTAAGGTGTTGGTATTTAAGTCTATTATATTTGGTTAAATTAAAGGGGAAGGATTGCAAAGTTGATTTACCAAGGCTTCCAGGTGACCTGAGAAGTTAATAAACATGATGTTGATCTGAACATCACTAGAGGATGGGAATTGTCAAACTCAGTTTTGTTCATGAGATTACAGCTTCAGTTGACAAACTGCTGAAATAGTATCCTTAGACTCTTTAAGGCACCTGACTTGATGCTGATGCTCCAATTAAAATATTTGCAAGCCCATTGCAGTGGGCTAAAAATCGACATACAGAGGGATATAAAAAGACCGGATGTGAAAAATAATGTTCTACAATTAAAAGGACGTATTTTTGAATCAATTTATTTAATAGCTTCACAAATAATTTGAAAGAGGACAAAATTGTAGCATGTGAAGTTGCAGATGACTAGAGCGAAAAGTATGGGAATCGCCATGTAGATGACAACATTAAAAGCAGACTAAGTTGCCATGGTTGGCAGTCAGCTGAACATGAGCTGCCAAAGCAAAGTGGTGGCTCGGAGAGAAAATGTGGTTCTCAGATGTATAAATAAAAAAGTACATGTATTCTGTGGATGAACTTTGGTTACTAGAGTACTGAGTCTAGTTATGGTGTCCATGATTTATTATGAAAAAGGTGCTGACAAACTAAAAAGGGCTCTGAGAAGAGCTCCAGAACAATTTGATGTCTGGAAAACCTCCCTCGCAGAATAAAATTAAGTAGCTCAATAGCGTTTAGTTCGTCTAAGAGAAGGTTTTGAAATGACAGGGTTACAGTTTGAGGAATGACTCTGCCTCAAGGTATGTAACTGCAAGGAAAATGAGAGTTAAGTGCTTCATGTCATAGTAGACATGTGACTTGAAGAGGATGCTTGAACCCAAGGCCTTTGTAATCTGTCCCACATAGATGTACGTTGATCCCGTAGCTGAGAGATGGGGCTTGACAAATCAGACTAGTAAGCCTAATTTTAAGTAGTGAATTTAGTAGTAGTTTACATGGAAAAGTCTTATTTACAGATGTGGTAGATTTTCCATTGCTTGATGGTTTTTAATCAAAGCTCTTATCTTTTGGTCAGGTGTTAAAGGCTCGACACAGGTCTACCTTGGTGAAATTTCGTAATCTAGATTATGCAGGAGGCCAGCTTCAGTAATCATAAGGGACTGTATGGCAAATAAGGCAACTGGTATATATAGAAAAATATTACTCAAAAGGTCTGAATTTTTAGCAGTCATCTTCTTAATTACCACTTGGAAACCGGAACAGAGAAGAAACCAGTTCTAGCTAACCTATGGCTCTTTGCAGATGTGTAATAAAAGTTTCATAACTACTACTGGTCTGTGGATGTGGTTTGAGAATCCCTGTAATGTGCTCTGTGCTCATGGAGATTTTGGTCTTGCATGTTTATATTTGATAGTATTATTAGACTCGTGGTTTTCCGCTCATTCACATTCTTCAGGGAGGCTCTTGCACAGATGGATTTTAAAGTACAAGGTGATGAGATCCTTGTTAGCAATCTCTCTGTTCCTCTGTTGAAATATTCTTCTGGAAGGTCACCACTGAATGTGCCACTGCGTTGGCACTAAGTAAAATTGGAAGGAAGTCATGACATCAAAACCAAATGCTCCAGAGAGGAGCATTAGTTTTGTTCAGAGAGAGATAAAAGGCAGGGGTCAGGAACTGGCATTACACCCCAGAATGCTGAAATAAAGAAACTAGCAAGAAAGGAAACCTAAAAATGACATCAGCCTAAGTGATGACTCCAGCGGAGAGTGCATTGTATCAACAATCCCAAAAAAACACATTATCTTGAGGAAAACTGCTTAGAAAATATTGGGAAGGAGATGTCACAAGTGATGTCATGAAACCTGGATAAATGTATGTATGTATGGGTCAAGCTTAGTTTATTAGCATTATGTCACTAAAGCCAGATGTAAAAGCTTTTTGCGTCTTGGCACCGTGGAGCATCTTTTGGGTTAGGCACTGCTTATTCTCTTGCCATTATGAGTCATCACATTAAATGGCTAAATGGTTTCTGAGTTAATCTGAAGAGAAGACCGGTTAAAAACAAATAATGCTAGCCTAATACAGTAGCAAAGAGGGTTTGACTATCCAGGGAGTCATCTGTCCCTGAAGAGAGAAAAAGAGAGATGGCAAAATGATAGAGCACTCACCTGTCTGGTAACGTCTGGACTGCATGAGAAGAGAATGCTGGAGCTCCTGCATTGGAAGAGATTTTGCTTCTAAGCAGCGGGAGAAGGAGGGAGGGTCAACATCCAGAAGCGCTGTTGCAGTGCTGTCCGAGTTGAGCTTTAGCCAGTTGTCCCCATTTCCTTAAGAGACTGCCCATTAATTTCCCCCTTCCCAAAGAGCAATCAGCAGCCTGTACCACCACCTTGAAAAAGGAACCTAAAATGTCACAGCAGTTACTTTCAGTTTGGTGAGCTCTGCGTCTGGTCAGTCTCATCAAAACTTGCACGTTTGTGCTTTTGCATGCTGCCTGTAGCTTATTTTTTTTTTATCTGACACAACACATTCACAATCTGCTGCGTGCATAACATGGGTGGGGTAGATTAATAAAGGAAGAAGGGGGTGGGCTTTTAATTTGCAAGTTCCGAGGGATTGTTATGAAGGATGAGGATGGAGGAAGCAGACTTCTCGCACCGTACAGAGATGCCATGAGGGCCTTTTGAAGATGTGATTGTTTGTAATTGTTCTGTTTTTAGAGACAGTTAGAAAAGATCTCACAAACCGTGTACTTAAATTTGCTCCATTAAATTGTTTTTTTCCTTGACTGTAATCCCTCATGTATATTAACTGACCTGAGTTCGAGTACTTCTGCTTACATGTGTCTACTTTTTCTGTGAGCAACAATGCAGAATATGAACATTTGTCTCCCCCATAAGAATCTCTAACCTCTCCTGTATAAGTGTAATGATTAAAAACTTGGACCACAAATCTGCTTCTGATTCAGACACCACCTGTCCAAGTATTACAGAAAGGTCAAAACAGATTTTCAGCAGCAGGGGAACAAAAAGCATTAGAAAACGACACAAAGAAAGGTTTGTGCAGAAGATACAGAACGGGAGCTTTGGTAACTTGAGTTTGATCTTGATTATTTAAAGAATGGGAGTGATGCTAATCAGGTCAGCCAAGCTGGCAAGACAACTGAGGAGAAGAGATCCCTCTACCTTTGCTGAAGATTAACCCATCCATATTGGATGCACTAATACGTAAGAGAAAAGGGAATGTCTAGCAGAAGTAGCAGCAGGAAGGCAGTAGATTACATATTTGAGAAGTAGTTGAGAGGCTTGGTTTCTAGTCTTAATTTTGACAGGGTCTTTATTACTCAGAGCATTATTTAATATTTCTATGCCCTTTTTTTAAAATATATAAAATGAAAGTAATATCTGCCTAAATATGTAAACAAGTGGTTGTGACAATTTGTAAATGACTGCCTGTATAGTTAAGAAGTCCATGGAAGCAAGTTGGCGGGGCAGAGATGTTTTCTATATTCCTAGGATTACGCTTTGCTCTTTCACTTCTTAAAAGCAAGTACAAAGTGGATTCAAAACTTGGGTTAGTAGAGTCCTATTGCTTGGTAAATAACGTAACAACAGTAGTTTGTGAAGCATGGAGTTGAAGACTGACGAGATTCATCTTCCTAATCTAGCAAGTGCTGAAATGCTCTCTGAGAGCTGGCTGGCTGATCTAGCAAAGCCGTGTAGGTGGTCAAGCATAAGCCTCGCTTTAGATGTGCCGAACTGGAGTAGTAGTACTGCTCAGTACCTGCCGTGGCAAAGGACTCCAAAAATGCACCACTCCAGAAAGGCTTAAGGCAAGGATGAAACTCTGTGGAGCCAAACTTTAATAATATGGATGTAGCCCAAATTGGGGGCGGGGTGGGGGGTGGCAATCCTTATTTTATGGTGAGCCTGTATACGCTACCAGTCTGTTGTTTTCAATTCTAAGTAAAAGTGTAAGAATTCAGTAGTGTAACACCATGTAGCTACCAGGTCAACATTTATAACTATTTCATTGCAGAGATTGTCCTGTAGGAAAAAAAAAAAAAATCCCCTTAGAATACAGTTCTTGGAAGTATAACATCTAGCCACTAATGATAGCATAGCATGGACATATAAAATATTTAAGAATGGGTAATTTTTAGCATAAATACTAAATGTCTTACGTATTTCCCAAGAATTAATTTTAATTGTGAATGCCATAGCTTAATAATTGTGTTCACTGCATCTCTGAATATAGACTTATATGGACAACATGGGCTTCTGTTGCAACATAGGAATATGTGGGGCATAATTACATTAGCTTCACCATGTGTTTTTTTTAACGGAGTATAGGGTTGTGGGGGGGCCCATGAACTTTACTATTTTATTTTCCTCTTCAGAGAATTTGTGGGGAAAATACTGTGCAGTGTTCCAAAATCTGTGCTTAGTGACTGTTATGTGATTGATGCAATGATGAGAGGGGGTAAAGCCCTAAAAATTGTACGGCGTTGGTAGTGCGAAGTGATAAGCTGCATCATTTGAGCCCAATGAGTAGTAACCAGCCTGTTCTCCAGTCCCCAGTACTGATCGTGGCACCAGCTACTGTGTCTGTGGTGTTTAGGCTGTAGAAGGTGATCTTGACTCTTTCAGAGAAACAAAACAATTTCATCCTAAACAATCCAAGAGGCCTGTTTCCAGCAAAGCGAGCTTTTGTGCTGTAAACTTCATTCATTCAGCGTAAGTCATTTGGTTTCAGTCAAAGATCCATTTAAAACTGGGCCCTGGCTAAGGGTAGAAGAGGTTCACAAAAACTAGCTTCAGTGGTGAAATGAGCTGCAGTGGTGCGTGCTTGCTTGTTCCTGCCTGTTGAGTGGCATTCATTGCCCCTTCATTTGTGCTGGTACAAATCACTGCACTGTAAACTGGATCACAGGCTGAATTTTTCCTGATGGAAGCTTCTGCTCCCCCCTTGATTTTATCCAAGACCATGGCCCTACTGAGAGCCCTGCTCGGCTGAGTTAAGGGTGGGAACAGATAGCTGAGGTTGAGAAGGAAGGCGTGGAAATTTCTAAAGCTGGTTCTGCTGATAAAGTCAGCATGTTGAGGAACTACATCCTAAAGCAAAAGGTTCAGAAATATGGAAACGCTAGAATATAAGCCATGAAAGGGTGTGGGGAATTTCTTCCACATCTATTTTATGCTGGAAAGTAAAGTTTTGATACTTTTTTTTTTTTTTTAACTTGTTGATTTTAAGATGCTTATCTGCTGAATTGCATTCTTTCAGTTTTGGTATGTACACTATGGAATTTCATAGCAATCTGTCCAAGCCTGACTAGCTAGAAGAAGGTAATAGAGGCATATATTTCAAACACAAACACGTAGGGAAGTGAAAAAAGTTTTGGGAAAAAACATGATGTGAAGGGAATATGAGCAAAACAAAGTGACAAAAGAATAGGACGCTGGTGATCTGTGCTGGCAATACGTAACGAAAGCAAGGATCTCATTTGTGGTCTGCAGACTGGTTTCATAAAGAGCGATCTCCTGAAGCCAGGAAGAATGGCTGGTAGAGATCAACCTCATTATTCCACTCTTAAGTACAGGGAATTCCTGTTCCTGTCAAGTGTATCAGCATCAGGAAAAGCTATGCAGATCTGAGAAGGGTGTTTTTTTTAAAAAAAAAAAAAAACTAGGAGGGAGAAAATAGGTTATGTACTGAGAAGCACTTTTGTTAGTGTGCCAGATTGCTCAGAAGTGATTGTGACATCTCCTTCATGAAACACATTAACAGCAGAAGAAATTAATCGGATAGAATATTAATTAATCTGTTCTGTCTTACGGGAAGGCAAAGAACAGCCAAGACTTTCTGTCTGATGCTCTCTCTGAAAAAGCATCTTTGTGTTTATGAATGCATTATAAAAGATTACCTGAGGTGATCTGAAAGTACATGGTTTTCAACTTGAGGAGAATCTATAGAAGAGGGGAAGGAGCTTTTCTTTTGATGTATCTGAAAAGATCTGAAAGATCTTGAAAAACTTAATTGCAGGAGAGTTCTGTTCTCATTTTTGTTCAGGGAATGTTGTCTCTGAGCAGCTGAGAGGGAAACTAACATTTAGTCAGACTGGCTCCTGTATTTTGTGTGTATATCAATGTATATTTAACTTGGATGCCTAATCCACAATAGGAAGAAAACCTTTCTTTTCAGAAGTTTTACTGAGACAGGCTTACCTGTGGTTAACAGTCAGTAGCGGCAGGAGTACTGGAACATCTAAATCCTTTCTCTAAGTCCTGGCAGAATTTCACCAAAATGCAAATCATTATTTTTTTATTTAAACAGCTTTCAATTCATCTCTTCATACAAATTCAGAAATAAGGGCTTGTGCATTTGTCAAGAGCAAAGCTAAATTTCTAAAATTGATGAAGAAGGGTTTTTGAATTGATTATGACTTCATTGCAATACTGAGCATTTCTTACATGATACATTGGTACGAAGTTATTTTTCTTCAGCTTATGATATGCAATGCAGGAAGTGATGTCTGTCATTAACATCCTCTAATGTTTTCCTTGATATGTTTTTGCTTTTAAGTTGCATGTAGCATAAAGATTTTGATTAGAATATTCGCTGTTGGATTGTGCTTAAGGATAGTTTTAAGAATCGGGGCAGGGGGAATGGTTCCCTTCATTCCAAAGATGGGCTCTGAAGAAAATTTTGACCAACGTAAATTGGCAATAAGGACATACGTGACTTTGGACTTCTGACTTCCAAAATGGAACAGCGGGTGTTGCCTTGGTAGTAACAACATGCCTGTTGTCCTTTTTCTAAAATTTCTTCTAAATTTGCCTGCAAACCCCCATTAGTATGTTCAGTGAAGATCTGTTAAATGTGGTAGCTGCAATTTGTGATGATCCATCTGCCCTGAGTATGTTCCACTCAATCACAGTCCTCAGTATAAGGACTGGGGGTGCCTTCTAGTTGCCAGTTGTGCCAGATAGTGCTATGGCAATGAATGCAGCTGTAGTAGGTGATTGATCAGCTATAGTATCATTTTTCCAGCAGAAAATAATACATAGGCACAGAAAGCTTGGGTTTTTTTCAGCTGGAAGAGCTGAAATGCTGTGTGCCATTTCTGAATGCTTGAGTTTGAAAACCTCTGTATGAGGTGAAACAGGTATTTTGCTTCCATTTTCAGCTTTTTGGGGCATGGCTTTTTCAGTTGCAATACGTGCAGAATATGGGCTACGGTTTGGAAAATAAGTTTTTCTGTCCTTTTAAGTTAATGCTGTCTTGTGTTTAAATTGAATGATACTGTGTTGGCTCTTAGGTAGACTTTAATAATGCAAGTCCTCAGTGTTACAAAATATCTTTGTTTTTCAGTTCTGAAAACAAAGGGAGTGAAACCATAAATTTAAAGAGCAACCAAAAGGAAAGCACAACTCTGCCTGCACTTTTGAAGGTATGATTTTTATTTACTAATATTTAATTGAGCTAAAGCCTGCCACCTCTGCTTGTGACTACTTGCTACTGTTCCAATACATGTTGGATGTATTCCTGCACTGCAATGTAGCACCTGGTTGTAATTTTCTGGGTTAAGGTCCATTATGCCAGGGTACTAATACACATGCAGAAGACAGAAAAACTGTGCTTCACATTCTTAAAACAAAATTAACGTCTTTACTTACATTAAAGAAGTGGGAGTCTAGTGCTAATTCTACGTGCAGTTAACCAATGAAGAAGGAAGCTAGCATTTTTATCAAATGATGGTTTCAGGCATTCCTCTAAAGCACCATTTCTATATAATTTATGAATATCTAACCAGCGTTTGCCTGCCTGAAGGTCCGCTGGTTGCCAACCAAAGCACTGTAAGATCTTTCTGCTGAAATTTGTATGCATGTTGGCTGTTCTTCATCAGTGTTATCCATGTTAATCATGCTTGTCTTGTCCTGTAAGCATTCTACTGCAAAAAAAGGACACAATTCTCTGTGATCACAGCTTTCTCCTATGTCACTTGACACAAAGTGGTGGTTGCCTATAAAGTTGTGTTTAGATTTGGTCAAATATCATAAATAATTATGTACAGGACAGGGCCTGGTGATAACAGCCGTCTTTGCTGCTGTCACATCATGTCCCGCACAGAGCCATTTTAGTGATTCATTCACTAAGCTCTTCTGCTTGGGTTTTTTGCTCCTTTTCCTAGTTGTTCTAATTTAATGCAGATAGTATCATGGCTGCTTCCCCAAAAGGGCCTTGACTAGTCTGCCAGATTTATTGGGGGATGCAGTAGGCTTTTTAACACACTGAATCTGAGATTTCTATCCTGTGTTGCATTTATTGAGCACTAACGGTGTATGGAGAAGGAAGCGGTCTTCTTCCTGTATGGCCTACAGTCTCTGTGTAGTTGCATCTTCAGTATCTAGGGACCGTTTGTTTGAGCTTTGCCAAAGGTGAAGAGGCATTGCAGTTGCCTCTGCAAAGACCTGGTTCAGTCCAACAGGGTTTTTGGCTCAAGAACAATTCCATGTTGAATGTAGTTTATCTACATCAAGGTGGGAAACAATGCAGTGACATTTGTTCAGAAGCCCTGTGGATTCAAGCCAACTCTGTCAGTTCTGAGCTCCTGGAAAATGCCACTGAACGCCTTCCTGTTACCATAAATCACAGGCTATTGATTTTATGCCTTGAAATGCAGGCAGAAAGGATTCTGATAAACCAGAGGAGATTTTACTATAGTAGAAGCAAATTTCCTGCATTTAAAAAAAAAATCTTGTTTTTTTATGTTAGATCAGTGAAAAAATCTAAAGCAGATTTTCCTTTTGAAGAAGGTGTTGACTGAGGAAGGGGAATCGTTTAGCATATGTGCACAGGACTGCAACACCAGGAATTGCTTAAAAGGAGGTCTCAAGGAACAAGCAGGATGCATAGGTGGAGCAAAGGGAGCATAGCAGGTATAAGTTACCTAAGAGTGTTTCTTTCTTGCCAAAAACTAATTCTTATTTTTTAATTTAAAAAAGCCCAAATACAGTAAAGTCTTCTACTCAGAACTTGTGTTTTTGTAATACTGTACTAAAAGTTGGTGCCAACATTAATGCTGTAAAGTTTTGTTCCAAGTATCTGATTGTCCTGGTTTCGGCAGGGATAGAATTAATTTCCTTCCTAGTAGCTGGTACAGTGCTGTGTGTTGGATTTAGGATGAGAACAATGTTGATAACACACCGATGTTTCAGTTGTTGCTAGGTAATGCTCACACTAGTCAAGGACTTTTCAGCTTCCCATGCTCTACCGACTGAGAAGGCTGGAGGTGCACAAGAAGCTGGGAGGGGGGCACAGCCAAACTGGCCAAAGGGACGTTCCATACCGTGTGATGTCATGCTCAGTACATAAACTGGGTGGAGTTGGCTGGGGGGGGGCTGCTGCTTGGGGACTGGCTGGGCATCGGTCGGCAGGTGGTGAGCAATTGCACTGTGCATCACTTGCTTTGTGTATTAATAATAATAACAATAATAATAATAAGATTATTATTACTACTACTACATTATTATTACTACATTATTATTATGTTGTTGTTGTTGTTATTATTATTTTATTTCAATTATTAAACTGTTTTTATCTCAACCACGAGTTTTTTCTCACTTCTACTCTTCCAAATCTCTCCCCCATCCCAGAGGGAGGGGTGGGGGGGAGTGAGCGAGCGGCTGTGTGGTGCTCGGTTGCCGGCTGAGGTTAATCCACGACACTGATCTGTTTTCTTTGTCTTGCCATAACTTTTTATTTAATTATATTGTCTTTGACCTATGTTTAGAAGTCTAAAGAGTTACAGTGTACATTACATTATCTTTGAAATAATACCTGGTGTTTGTATAGGCTTTATAAGAAAGGTACAGTTTTCATATTACTAGAATGTGCTGGCTGTTCAACTGTACTGAGAGCTTCCTGTCTAACTTACTTCCCTCTTTCTTAAGCTGATCAAAAATCTTCTGATACACTTGAACAGTTCCATGTGCATAGTAATGAGTACTTTTAGCACTATAATTTTATATCTTGTGTGCACTGAAATTACAACTAGATAGTGAAAACTGATTCAGAGGAGGTGGAGAAAGTATTTATTTTCTACTGCTGCCCCCTCCCCCCCTTTTTTTTTAAATGAAGAAAATACTGTTCTCTTTTTTTTTTTCCTACCACTGCTCCCTCCAACACACACTTGCATTGTGGTAACACCACACTGTCCAGCGCCTGACATTGGCCAAAATAAGCTGTCTTGTGGAAAGATCTCTAGAATGTAGCTGAACAGCTACATGACTGTCTCATTGGAAAGGGATAATGTATGTTATTGAAAGTTGTTCTAGTTTTATTTATTGAGTCCTCAAGGTTACTATGGGCTGAAAAAAAAATGTTTTGTTGTTATGGAAAGTGTACTTTGTGAGGAATGTCTAAATCTATATAGCTACATGGATCAGGTTTGGGCAGATTTCCATACATGTCCATGCCTCCGAACGATGCTTCTACCTAGTCGTTTCAGGTGGATGATGACTAAAAGTTGAAACCATATTGCATCTGTCTGTCACCAAGTTAATGAGCTATCATGTTTCTGATAGACTTACACGTAGACTTACATGCTGTGATTTTGTATATTCGTTGGCTGTCTCAGCAGGAGGCCAGGGGCAGAATAGTGGAGGAACTGTTAAGTCTCTGATTTAGTAGCAAAGGTCAGACATCTAAATTATAGCTGACTGGGTGAGTGGAGCTGGGAAACATGCTGAGCTACGGTAGCTCTTTGGCTCTTCTGAGCACTTTAGTTACCAGTTCTGTACTTTACCCCTGCTATTTTTTAACCTGTGGTGAAATATTCATAGAGGGAGGAAAAGATATTTTAATACTCAACTTATGAAAATATAAAGCCTAATCTTTCTGTGCCAAGGTGACTTTATCAATCATCATTTGATCACTTTTGAGAAAATATTACTGAAATATATTTGCCATGAAAAGTACACCACCACCCACCACTATTTATTTACAGATTTTGTTTTGCTTCTGTTTCTTTGAATTAGAGCTGTAAACAGTGCTCTTTCGGAGTAAATGCTCCATTTGAGCAATGTGATTGTTGAACAGATGGTTGTGTGGATGTAAACAGTTCTTGAACTTCATGTTTAGTGTTCTAAGTATCTGCATTACATAGCGTCCAGTACATGTTAGTATATCATTAACCTCACTTCTAGCGCTACAGGGACTTTGCTTTTAAAAGGAATACTGCAACAGTGCTTCCTGCAAAAGTATGTTTCGCATACTTTTGCTTTTGGTAATGCCCTTAAAACAAAAGTTTACAACTGGGACATAGTTATTAGTTGGATTGTGTGGAACAGCTACCAAATAAGCTAACAGCACTACTACAGCGAGCCATGTGCTGGAGAATGTCGTGTTAGTACTGTTTTGAAGAAATCGCACAACACTTGTTGGACGTGCTTGTGCCGCAAGTCTAACCTGGCTCCTACCCGTATCACCATACTGTAGTAGTAGCAGCGGTGATAGGTGCTTGGGTTAGTTTCAGTAGTAGTGAATGGTTTAGGTCCCAGGCTTGCCCTGTCTGAGGCTTTCATCCAAGTGAAGGCTGTGCCGTGACAGCGTAGGCAAATTCACTTGCCTGCTCATTGTCCCCCAGATATCCTTCCTGTAGCGGTGCATGGAAGAAATAGCACATTCTCCCATAACTGATTAGGAAAGAATTCTTAAGCGTCTCAGCACAGGAATTAGTATGTGAGCTCTGTCAGGCAAATGCAAAAGTTTGAAAAAGTAGGTACAAATATGACATACCAAACGTATAATTTAGACTTTAGTATTTCAATAGCATTAAATATTTTATAATTTGGCCCATAGGCTCAAGCCTGCGTGCTAGTTGCCTAGATTAACCAGAGTCAGTCCCAACCTTCATAGAAAACACAGGGACAGAAAGTGCTGCAAAGATTATCTAGTCCACTCCTCTGCCCCAAGGTGAGATCTCTCATACCTGATAGAAGTTTGTCTAACTTGTTCTCAAAGACCTCTAAGGATGGAGATCTCTAAGATCTCTGCAACTTCACCAGACAACTGTTCTACTGATTTCATAAACCTTATAATTAGAATGTCTTTTTAACATCCCATCTAAAGCTTCCTTGTTACAAATTAAACCTGTTGCTAATTGTCCTCTGACAAGTCCTCCTGTATACTGTGAACATGGAGAAGAGATTATTCTGTAGCCCTGCTTTCTCACATGAATTTCATTTCAAGGTAACATAAAGATGGCTGTATTTAAACGGTAGGCAAGGTATTAAAATTTGATGGCAAGGACTGCGATTATGTGATAAGATGGAGCCAGATTCTTTTTGGAGTTGCAACAAATAGGACAAGAGGCAACGGGTACAAGTTGGAACATGGGAAATTCCAGTCACCTATAAGAATTTTTTTTTTCCTCTCCCCCCCCCCCCCCTTTTTTTTTCTTTTTCCCCATTTACCGTAAGAGCAGTCAGATGTTGGAACAGGTCGCCTAAGGAAGTTGCAGAATCTTTATCCTTGGAAATACTCAAAACGCAGCTGGATGAAGCCCTGCTCTAACTGGAGCTGCTTTGAGCAGGAGCTTAGACTACATGACCTCCCCAGCCACATTCCTTTCAGCCTAATTTGTTCTGTAGTCCCCTGTCACATCATTTTTCATCCAGTGTGTGAATTCATATAAGTTTAAGAAAAGTCCCATGAACTTGCTGAATATATGTAGCTGTTCTTATTGAATGTCCCTAATTCTGACTTCATAATTAGTTTTAAGTTCTACAAAAAGTTAGAAATCAAAATTAAGCCCAGTGTCTTAGTTAACCGCATACTTTTCCATATAGCATGTGTTTTTTCTCATATTGTCATGGTTTTATTCTATATTGTCTTTATTTCATATGTATGTTACGTAAGTAATGTCTGCTCAGCCTGCGTGTGAATGCCTGCTGAATGCCTCTGTCTTAGACCTAGTAATTAGAAATCGGAGAGAGGGATTCTTTGTCTTGGGAGTCAAGGGCTATTGGACTTTTACTGCCAACCATGAATTTTTGAAAAACCTGAGAGTTACTTTTAAAAACTGTTGTTGTTGCTGCCTACAACAACAAATGAAAGACAAAACCAAAATGTTTTTGGAGTTTGCATAATCAAGATTTTTCTTGTGGAACCTGAAAGCAGATCTCTCTCTCTCTTCGGCAATGATGTAGACTTTTTTTGAAATGGAATTTTATA
Source organism: Pygoscelis adeliae (assembly GCF_000699105.1). Lineage (NCBI taxonomy): Eukaryota > Metazoa > Chordata > Aves > Sphenisciformes > Spheniscidae > Pygoscelis > Pygoscelis adeliae. The sequence goes on from NW_008824791.1 coordinate 4,038,446, forward strand.
GGCAAGTACCTAGCACCTTCTGGTTTCCCAGGATGCTTTGTTAAATTAATGGTGTTAACAGCTGTATGTGTTCAGGAAGACATTTCAAGGTCATCCTATGTGAAGTCCTGGTAAATTCCTTTGTCATACTGAAGAATTTTAGAAAGGATGATCCTGAAGTGTGCTTCCCTCTCTACTACTTTAGTTCTTCAAAGAAGGGATCTTGAGCAGGAAACTTCATTTCAGGATGGGTGAAAAAAAAAGGGGGGCTTAAACCTTGCTCAGCTTGGCACAGAAAACTGCTGAGGAGGCAGATGAGAAGCAGAAGTGTGGTGCCAGATGCTATAGCCTGCCAACAGAATATAAGTACGCGTGGAAATTGCACTGTCTTGCCCCATTCCCAGTGTACTGCCTGCTTGTGCACACCTTCTGCATTGAAAAGGTGAATTTCACCTTTACTTTTTAATTTATTTTCAAACGTCAGGGAATTGTCAAGTACAAGACAACAAAAATTATTTCATGTTTGTGAAAACATTTTCAGTAATGCAATGGAAGTTTAATACTGGGAGAATTTAGAGGAAAGAACAGAAATAAGACAGTTTAATTCTGTTCTCTCTGGCTCTGTGCTAGACCTTGTTGTAATAAGGCGATGGTTACATACTGAGAAGTGGGTACCAATTCTTAATCTTTAATCAGAGCTTTACAATAATTTCAGGAGAAAATTCAGAAGGGAGAAATTTTGAAGTAACTGCAAATGGTGTAAACAGATTTTTTTTTTTTTAAATGATAAAGTTCACTTTGTCATTCTAGAGACTTTCACTGAGTTTACAATTTCCCATGAAGGTGACCTAGCAGAAACTTTATTTCAAATTGTACCTCCTTCTTCTCTACCTTTTCATTTGAAGTGTTCACCCTTACCACCTTGTTTTGTGTTCTCTTGTCAGGGAAGGTGAGTCTGGATACTTCCTCAGGTTTTTTAGGAGAACACTAGAGTTTCAGAGAACGTTTGTTTCATCTTTTCTTTCTTCATCTGACAAATCTACATTAAGGACTCCTTAGTGTTTCAAGAATTCAAATGGCTAAACAAATTTTTGAAGTCCCAGTGCTGACCTTTCAACAGAGGCAGTTGTTTTTCCAAATTTTAAATAGTCATTGAACTTAAGTAGGTTTATTTTTAAAAATGCAAAACTGATACAGTTTAACTAAAAGTCCCTTCCTGTTATTTAACTCTTACTCCTGATTGTGAAGATGCCATGATTTCATTAGCTTTCTAGTTACTCTTGTCTTCCGGGGTTGTCATGACCTGATTTTTTTCATGTCAAAACAAGCAGAGAAAGGAGGACGTGGAAGGAAAACTTCACAGTATAAAAAAGCCAAAATATTCAGAGGTTCAAAGCATCGGTTATTTGTAGAGATACAGAACTCGCCTTTAACTTAAATCCCCACAAAACCCCAAGGCTGTCTTTGTTAATCTTTGCTTTTTTGCTTTTTCTGATTATTTAAAAGGTATTATTTATTTAAGACTAAACAGTTTTTGACAATGGTGGAAATCCCATGCATCATCTCCATCACCACTCTAATTACTGGCATAAATAGGAAAAACCTACTTTGACTGCGAGTTTTTTAAATCCATTTTTCTCATGAACACTAGCAACAGTGGACTTTGAGGAGTTCTCTGCTTATCGTGTATTTCACTGTCTGATAGTACCTTTTCCTGAATTTTTCTTAATACTATGCCAATTTTCTTAAGTCTTGTTCCTAATCTATGTCTCACTGTGTCTGCTTCTTATTCATTAGGTTTCCGTATGTATTGCCTCCTGTTGGTTGAGAATGTCTAACTTCTTTTCCTCACAGTAGTTGAAAAAACAAAAGCTTATTTCATGTGTGGATTTAATGTACCTCACTGTGTCCCACTCATTGCAAACAAGTGGGAGACTACACCAAAGATGCTTTAGCCTCCCAGAGAAGGGAAATCGCTGAAAAACATGCAGTAGCGACTCATTGTGGGTATGTACTAGTCTGCCAGCAACTGAAGCTATTTCACTGTGCGTTTTGTTTAGCATACAAAATTTTCATACTGTATCGCTGTTCAAATTGAATGAGATGCTCTTAATTGTTAAATGAAATGCAGCCATCTTAGCTATGTTGAAAGGTCAAAGCGAAGGCTAGGAACATGGTTAATTTTCCATTATTATTAGAGGTAGCAATGCCTAAACATGCTACTTTGTGCACTCAACACTTTAATCTGAAACTCTTAAACTATTTCTACATGCTAACAAACAGAAATTCTGGAGTAGTGCTATGACCGTTTATCAGATGAGTAAATTGGGGTGTTGGGGTTAAATGGCTTGTTGAAGGTCCCTGGGGTGAATCAATGATGATCCTAAAATTCTGATGGGTTGCCGTCTTCTCTCACAACTGCAGGTGAGATGGGGTGGTTAAAGTGCACGAGCATATCCATGTGATATGCAGAATGTCCTCCATCAGCGCAGCAGGGCAGACGGTCTGTGAGAGGTCTCCACAGGGCTGTCTGGAGTTTCTGCGTCGTAATGAGTGTTCGTTCATGGGGAGTGAAATCCAAAATGTCTGGCTGTTGTGGCTGGAAGCTAATTCTTTGTTCACGGATATCTGTGTTTTAATGCTGTTAATGTTTTCATTTCAGTCACTTGTTAAGGCAATAAAAGAGATTGTATTCTTGGCAGACGAATGTAACCCCTGCCAAATGAGAACCTCTGGCAATTTGAACTTTTGCCACCCAACTGCTGAGAGATGGCAGCTACCAGGGCGGCTGTTCCCAGCTGGTATGGAAGGCGAGGCAAACCTGGCAAAGCGATCCCTCTTCAGGGTGCTGTTGCTCCTCTGGAACTGCTTTCTGCACTTCGGGGGGCAAGCCCTGCGCCTGACCGCGTAGGTGCAGCTAGGCTTTGGGTGTATGTCTGTGCTACAGTCAGGAGTGGATTACAGCCTGGAAAACATACCTAGTCTACTGTTGAATAAATTAGCTCAGATAAGAATCACGCTTGAGACATGACATCGTGGGCTTGTCTTCTGAGTCCCAGCTGCCAAGCTTCTCTGCAGCAGTTGCTTCAGCAAGTTGAGACCGCACTACCTGACTGCACAGTAGATACAGCTTCAGTTATCGCTGCAGTCTCTTCAGTCACCTGATTTAAGTCATAATGTTGTTTCACGCTCTGCCGAGCTTCCCCTCTGCACCAGCCTCATTGCGTGTGAGGTCACAGGACCATAGGATAATTCAGGTTGAAGGGACCTCAGGATGTCATCTAGCCCAACCTCCTGCTTAAAGCAGGTTCAGCTATAAGGTCAGGCCAGGTTACCCAGGGCTTGCCCAGTGAAACTTTGACTAACGAGTTGCTAAAGAAATAAAAGCTAATTAAAGCTTTATGAAGCATGTCACAAGCAGGAAAGCTCAGGGAGAGTGGGAAAGGGGAGGCAAAGGGAAGACTGATGACAGTTCATATACAAAAGGAGCAGAAAGACAACACTACAGCAGGAAAACACTTTTCCTTGCATCAGCAAGGATCTCAAAGCGGATCTGGCAGGTAGGTTTTCATCCAAAAACTATTGTCTGTCTGGTAAGTCTGAGAAACTGTTCAGACTGCTGTGACACTGGAAGAGGATTTACTTTTTTTTTTTTTTTTTAATTAGCCGATGACATGAAGTGTAACTAATACAAGAGTCACTGGTATTCTTCCACTATTGTGAGTATCATAGATGCAACTGCTCTGTCGAGGTCAACTAAGGGCCCTGACTGTTGAAAATGGATGGGATATACCAGGAAAAGGATTACTTTGCATATACCCTATGCCCTTTTTTTTTTTCTCCCTGAGCATTTGCTGGCGGCTTCTGTCAGAGACGACGACCTCAGAGAGAGGCATGAGAAATAATAATTGAAAGTTATCGTGAAATTGCCATCATACTGCTGCGTTCGTCAGGTGCTTGTGCCTGACAGCTCCTGCTGTGTTAAAGGCTTACTGACTTTACAGATCATGCGCTTTCATCTCAGTAATTTGAATATGGCATTATCTTAAAATACAAACTTCAAAATCTGTAGCAGGAATAGTTTTGTTTGTATAATGCCTAAACAGTGGTGCAAACTTTGAATTGAGATTTTTATGGGCAAATGATAAAACACCAATAGCTCACACTGTCTTTTATAGCAGAAGCAAAGTGGAGCAGGAAGGAGAATATATGGAGAGTAGGATTGATTATGTTGAAAGGAAGAAAGAAGGATTTGCATAGTTTCTGCACTGGGAGTTAATATCCATGTATATCTTCAAGTCAGCACAGTGTAAATGTTCTCCAGGGCTTTTGTTATGCAAGACACTATTTATGGTTAAAGGTATGGAAGGACCCTTTCATATTAAAACTTCCTGTTCTTTTGATTTACCAAAAGTAAAGTAAGGAAAGGAAGATTAAAGAGGAAGGAAAGTCTAAACAGATTTCTGTTTCTGGAAACAGAGACTACAAACAGCTTTTCATGCAGGGCATGAATTATGCTTACAAATAAGAAGCACAGTCTTTACAAGCATTAAGTCTCAGAGCTGCTAGAGGAAGAATTTCACATGTAGAGATTTAGCCATAGTTGAAGTCTCAGTTCCTAATAGGAAAAGCCCACTAGTTCCTGAATACAAATTACTTTAAAAACAACAACAAACAACAACAAAAAAAGCCCATAATACTAAACTGTTGACAAGTTTTGAATGTAATATCTTCTTTTATAGTTAATGCATTTAGCTGTTAACTGCATAGATATTGTAGTAATTAATATAAATGTTTATAGCTTATAATGGTTATATCTGCAGAGAAAATAGTAAGATTTGTGCGCACTTCCTGCATTGAGATATTCTTTTAAATCTGACAAATTTGTGTGAATGATACTAATCACAGAACAAGGGAGAAATGCCCTCCTTCGCTTCAAGTTGAATCAAAAACTGGTATTGAAGAATGCTGAGGTATTAATCAAAGTGAAGGAAGAAACTATGACAGTAGAACTTTGAAGTTGACTATGGTGAATCATTCATGTTTTATCAAATTTTGGAAATTAATTTTTTTCTTGTTTCTGTTTTGTATTTCCTTATGCAAAGTACTTAGTTCCTGTGAGATAAAGTTTATTGTTCAAGAGATTCATCCCAGGTTTGCATGTTACTTGCATAGTTTGCCTAGTACTGAAGATACCCGCCAGCACTGTGGTACATCTGTAAGCTGTACCGTTGTTGTCTTCATTTCCAGCGGTAATTCCAGGGTAGAATTGACTTGTAAAGTAGTAAATCCCTCAATACTACAGGGGTGACTACATCCCTTTGTGACACATCAGCTATTGATTAGTGCCGTATGTGGGGAAGCAGGTGGGATTTGTCACAGGTGGGATGAAAAAAGGCTAGAGTTTGACTTAGCCCACTTCGGAAAGTTTACTTAATGTGGTTTTTTAAGTGTCTTGACTGTATGAAGAAAATAGAGGTTGTATGGATTTCTCCAGGACAGATTAGTGCCATTCAATTTCTATCCTCATGTAAACAATTCCATTTTCAACACATACATCGGATGACTTAATATTAAGCAATTGCATCTACTCTTTGTATGAAACAGGTGACAAAATATTGCTTGAAGATTAAAGACCACTCTCCAGTATCACTAAGTATAACTTGCAAGTTTTTAAGAAATGGTTTTAAGAATCCCCAAGGATTAAACTGTGTTCATTAAAACACTTTTTCCATCATTAATGTGATCCTAGATGGACTATTAACAAATAAGCCTACTCGCTTATTTTAGGTTACTTGAAACAAGTATATCTTCAAGTTGAAATAGGATTAGTGGCCTAATGAAAATAGTAGCTTTCTGCTTAGATTGGATGGGTAGTTATCCAATTTGAAACAATTACTCTTATCCAAAGATACTGTTGACACAACTAAAATTTGCATAGGACTTTTTGTTCATGTTCTCCTTTCCCACTCCTGTTGAGCAGAATAGATGTCATCTAAGAAAAGCTGGGATAATTTTATTCTGTTTTAATAAACTGGATTGAAACAGGGATTGAAATTACAAGGATTGTACTGTAAAGATAAAATAGACAGCAATAGCATATGGCACCCACTACGAAGGGTGAGGATGGGGGGAGGTGGTCCCCAGAAAACTTTAGTCCAGGGAAGAAGCATGTGCAGATAGTGAAGCTGAAAACGTGGTTGCACGTGGTGTTTGTGACGCCTACCAGTGAAGTTGCATAATCTTTTTGGGCAGATGGTCTTGGCAGAAGTAGCATGGGCTTGGGCAGTGGTTCTTGAATCTGTAAGAGAAGCTGACACCGGGGAAATTTAAGGGCATAAATTGGTGAGGAACAGAGCTTGTCTTGCCCCTTGGGGTAGATGCTCAGCTGAGTTGAGGGAAGAAATGAACAGGTGATTTAAATGAGGTGAAGCCCTGTCTTAGTGCTAATTATTTTTGGTTAGCTGATAGAGCTGATTGGCAGTTCAGAAGGTCGTGGGTGCAGGGGTAGTGGTGTGTAGGACTTTGGCTGTATGGAAAACTGTGCAGTTTGAGCACGGTAGACTATGGAGCTGCATGAGACTTCAAATAGATTTGGAAATAGAGCTGTGCAGTTAATAGCCTGCGGAGTTGAAGGAAAGCTGGCCAAAGGGTGCAACATGGGGTTGCTAAGGATAGCAGATAGGATTAATCTCTGGCACGTGAGTTGAGTTCATTTTATCCAAATTCTGTTCTTGATTCTCCTGGGGTTTTTACAAATGCAGGTTACCCTGTGTTTAAGGCTATGGTACGTTTGTGTTTTGCTGTGGTGTTCTTGCGTATACTGGCAAGCTGAAAACTGTTCATCTCGCAAGTGCATATAGATTTGTTTGTGAAGCTGTGCTTTTTGAGCAGATTAGAGTCTGAAGTGTGAAAAATTGTTCCTTGCTTCTTCCTCTGTTTTTTTCTGCCAGTTGAAGCAATTGTTCTCCATCTGTCCTTCTGTACTTTACTTCCACAGCAGCTGCTTTGTGAATCTTCTAGCCTATGTAGTCCTTTCGGCTTTTTGTAGAATAGGGACCTTTTTTAGTACAAAAAGAGAAGAGGAGAGCACAGGGCTTTGATCTTAAAATGAACCTTTAAACAACAGATCTCCTGAAAGAAATACAATGCATAGGAGCAAATTAAAATTAAGGAATTTGGGAATGTGGGGAAAATGACAGGAAACATCATCTTTATGTGCTTCTTGTATTTATCTTAGGTTTGTCAAAATGAAGAGAAGAACCATTCCACAGAAGAACTTAGCAAGTCTGAAATTCAGGAGGAGCTGAAAAAGGCTAATAGCCTTCCTAGTTTGACTCCTGGAATCAAAACAGCACATAAAGACAAGCAACCCCGAGAAGGTTTTTTTCATTTTCTTGGAAGCTTATTTAATATTGCAACAAAAACTTCTTTGGTAGAATCTAAACCCTCTACTTTACAAGATGAACCCAACAGATGTGAAAAGGATTTACAGAACACAAATACCCTTCCGGAGGACATGCAGCCAAAGAGTCCGAAAATTGAAGAGCCTATCTGTTCTACAGCTAGAATAAAAGAGGATTCTGAAAATAAAGATGATGCCATCTTAAATAATATTGGGAAAGATATCTCACAGGATCTGCAAGGAGGCTGGAAACGATCTGCAGATGCACAAAAGTAAGTTTTATAATTTAGTATTAAATACATTAATGTTTGTGCGTGTGTGTGCACAGAACTACCTTGACTAAGTTCTGCTGACTGTATGACAGATGACTGTCATTTCTAAGGATGGTTGGAGTGTCCCTGACTCGATTTTCTGCAAAACTCTAGTAGCATCTACCTTGAATAAACGAGTAGAAGTCGACTGCAACAAAATATAACTTTAAAGAAGGTTTTCTAGAAGTCTCCTGACTATGGAAGTCTCCAGTGTAGATCCGTCTAAGTGCAAGATGTGGTGTTTAGAAATACATTCAGTATTGTAGATCTACTTAAAAAAAAAAAAAGTGTGAAGAGCTCATTTCTGTCCATATTGTGGGCTAAATAAAGGTTTGAATGTTTGTCCTTTTTATATCTTTTTATATCTCACTAGTTCAGTGGTCTTACTTCTGCAAGTAAGGTTTCCTCATTTTTAAAATGATCTTTCCTGGTTTATTTGACTTGGTGATTTTTGCTTATGTGTTTTGTTTCCCCTTGTTCTTTGGGGTTTTCCTGTAATGTAAAAAAGGTTATATAAAATACACAATTAGCCTAAATATGGAACATCCTTAACAGTCCTGTAATATTTCCAAAAAAAGTTTCAAAAAAAAAAAGATGCCAAGGGCACCAATGTGTGTTTGAGAGTAGAAAAGCAAAAACATTGGCTGTGGTCCACACGGTGTATTACAAAAATCTTTCTGACTGTGGCAAGAACATAGGTAATAGTATTCAAAAAACATTTGTAGCTGTTATGTTGAATACTTGACTATATGTGGGCCAGTACAGCATAGGTTTGGAGTTAGGTGTGTATGTATGCGTGTGGTACCTGTCAAGTTTTTGATAGGTGTGTAGAATATGGACTTGTCTACAGGCAATGAATCTGTAAGTAATGTTTACTCAGATTTTCAATACTGCCCAGGATATTTATTTCAAATTTAAACCAAAAGTAATGATTTGGGGTAACCAGTAATTCTATTGCAGTGCTCCTGCTTGTATTGCAGAATGGGAGGATGTACTGAGAAGAAACACCTTTTTTTTTCCTTTTTATCTTTTCTTTAAGTTTTAAAACTAATTAGAGTTGTGCTCAGTATATTTATCTGTGGAATATGAAGTGTTTCACCTCCATATAAGAGGTCAGAGATTCCCAAAGCAGCTGCTTAATGAATTTCACTTCCATATTGGGGATGTCTTCAGCACGCTGTCCTTATTTATTATTCAGTTGACTAATGATTTGAGGCATCTGTCATTCACATTTATATTACAAATGTAATGGCTGATCAGAATATGAATAGGGGATGTGATACCTATTCAGGTGAACTTAAGACTGTATTCCCACCACCAAAGTACAGTACTGTTTGTAATTAATAATAATGATGGTTGTGTTCTCGTGAGTACTCTGGTTTGGTCTGTGATGTGGTCGACTGGTTTTTATTACAGATTCTTATCGTAGTAGCACACATCTCACTGACGCTTTCTCCAAACTGCATGTTGCAACCCAGCACCAGCACTTCGTTGATCAATACACAAGAAAATTCCTCCTTCTCTTGGTTGTTATCTGGAGAGGCCTAGGAACATTATGTTATTCAGTCTCGTTCCTGAACAAACTGTGTATTTCTTAAAACCTGTTGGACAGGCTGGTTTGCTGCATCAGTCTCTTGCTGCTATTTGCTCTTTCTGTAGTATACTCTGGAAACTGGCAGGTAAGTCGTATGCCATTGTGCCAGGGGCTATGCGGAGATAGAAAAAAAGTCACTCCTTGCCTCAAAGAGAGCTTAGTCAAAAAAGACAGACGTTAATAGATCTTTTTCACCTTTTACTTCGTTCCATGTAGCTTCTTCCATATTGTATCTCAGCATACTTTCTGCTGTACTTTCTTCAGTGTCTGCTCTTTTTCTTGCTCTCTCCACCCACAGCTACAGATTGTATTACTCAGTTTACAGTGGTAGTCTGTCCTCTATGCATTTTTTTTTTTTCCTTACTCTCTTCCCTAACAAGGTCAGTCCTCTTATATGCTGTACTCCTCTAACTTACCTTGAGTCTCTCCTGTCTATTCAGACAAATATGAATCTTGGCCATTCAACTGTAGGCCCCATATGTGGTGAACTAAACATGGCAATCGGAGCCTGCGATAAGTAGATGAGAGGCAGCCATGGTCAGCCCATACGAAGTCAGTCTTTCTCTTGTTTTTCTGCAGTCCCCTGACTGATGCAATATGGAGCTGGTGCACATCTTTCCTTCCAGGTAGAAACCTCTGACTTCTGCTGGCTCTTCAAAGTGTACACATGGGCTTTGTTTGACTTTCCTGCTTTATTGATGCCTACAGGCCTGTGAATAGGAGCGGTGGAAGTGACAGAGTGTCTTGGGATTTTTTTGCTGCTCTGCTCATTTTGTACTGCTATATTTGAGTAGATCTTGAGCAGTAAACTGATAAAGTGCTGGGCAGTCTGTATGCACAGTTTAGAGGGTCAGATGGTCTCAGTCTTCATTTGCTTCTTGTGAATTCTTCAGAACAATGTGGATTAATAAGTTTGGCATTAATAAAAGCTTACAGAGTTTGGAAGGTGTGGATATTAACGCACTGAAGTGACCTCCTTGCTCTGTGCAAGTATTTTTGAGTTATTTTGGTTTTCTTGAAATCAAAGTTGCAGTTGGAGTATTCAGTTGACCATATTTTGACATTGTCCTATATTGTTAGATAACCTATGCAAATCAGTGTAGATTTTTCTTAGTATAGTTTACCTGTCTCGTGGTCAGGCAAGCATATAAAAATGTGTGTTGCTAGTTTGGAGGTAGGGGTAAGTTGGTCCATATACAGAATGAAGTTCTTCCGTGGAAAATGACTTTTTTAAATGGAAGAAAATTCGTGGGTTTTTCATTATAGCTGTTGTAAAATCGGGCAAACATTAAACCAGTCATTTTGTTTCTAAACTCATTCTCAAAAGTACAGTGTACATTCTGCCCTTTTTGGCTCAGGATACGAACAAGTTAGACAATCTGTGTAACTTTTGTGTATGTTTTTCTCTGCCTGACTACACAATGTGAACTGTGTTTCTGAGGCAATTAGTAAAGAGAAATTGAAATGACAATGTGGAAGCAGAAGTTTGCACTTTTAAAAAGTTTGAATCAAGGGTACCTCTTTTTTCTGTTGTGGAAGTGATTATGCCGGGTTTGTTCGCTTTTAGTTCATAAAAGTTTAAAGGAGGTAGAGCAGCTTTTTCTCTTCAATACTAGCTAGCTTCTTTACTAAATATTAACTAACTGGTATTAATTTAGCATAGTTAAACTGTAAAAGTGCTCCTGATTGCTGACGATTGACTAGATAGTTTTGTAGAAAGTACTAAGAAGTAGTTGGAAGTGGGTGCTAAAAGCACGTGAATAATGATGGGGGGGCGGGGGGAGATGTAGCACAAAGGAACAGGATGGACCATGGAGACCATGAAGGGACGAGATGCTGTGAACGTGGTCTTTTGCTAATCTCTTTAAGATTGGGTCCCAAAAGGCAGATGAGACATACTAGTGAGCCATATAAATTCAAAGGTACTATTGATTCCATTGATTGTAATGTTAAACTGCAATTTTAGCATTTAATGTAGAGGCAAATTGAAGTTGAGGACTTTACGAATCCTTAAGACCACTGCATTATTAATCTGTTTCCTTTGTCATGGGGAACATTTAAATGAAGTTGTTAATTCTAAACGACTGTTAAATATTAAATTAGAGGTTATCTGTGGTTAGGGAGGAGGTTGCAATGATAAGTGAAAGAGGGACAGTTGTTAGATTGCATAATCCGCATTAGAGTTGTGTAAAAACAAACAAACTAACCAAACAACCTTTCGGAATTAAAATACCTACCAAATGGTCTCAGATGCCTCATTAACCTCATATCCTTAAAGCAATATTTTGCAAAATACAGGGAAATTGGACTGCTCTGACCTGTAGACTGAGGTTAATTTTGCCCTCAGTGGGAGGCCTGGCACTTGGTAAAGACTCAAGTTTCCAGGCCTTGAGCCAGGGAAAGTGGAATTCATGAGCTCAGTCTGTAGAGTACGTGTTTGTGAGGAACAAAATGTGTAGGTCACGTTATTACTCCATCACCCTGGCTGGACAGCTGAGAGGTAATTGTACATTGAGGGCTTCTGCTCCTTTAATCCAGACAGTGGCAAGTGGTAGAGGAGCACAGAGGACAAAACCATGATAAATTTGGCGAAGTCTCTAGACAACAATTACTGTGGATAGTAATATAATAAGTGCAGCACTGAAGATGGGTGAGGAGAGTTGGATTGGCTAACTCTCCAGTTACTGCATCTCTTAGTCTTCCATTTGTCTGGGGTGGTTGAAGATTTCCTTGCCACTGAGAAATGAAGCAAGCAATTGGGCTTGCAGTGTTCTGTAAAAGGTTAATGATGAAGGGGTGAAGTCAGTAAAATATAAAGTACAGTTTTAAAGTAATGCTTATTCAGCTATAAGTGGAAAAGAAAAATGCAAAGTAAGGTATTTGCTACTAAGTGTAGAAAAATGTCTATCTTAGGTAAGATGGCAACTTTTGTGTAGAGTAGTCCCCAGTGGCAGAGGGGTAAGTATGAAAGTAAGAAGTTCATGTTTAGTTTTAGCCTTTGCACTCCTTCTTAATGATGTTAAAAGCCAACCTTTAACTGATGAAATAATCCCTAAAAATAAAATCATGGAACAGTGGGGATGCGCTTCACCTCATTTCGCACCACTAAAAGTCTACATGAGAGGGATCAAGATTTCATAAAGTAGGTGACAAACATAAAACATGGGTTTGCCCCCGTTATCTTTCTTTCCTATAATGTAAAATTCTTTCACTTAAGCATATATTGCTTTTCAGTAACAAGCAACGATTTGGCTTCAAAATTGAGGCTGTTTCTGTAAGACTCCTGAGAATGTACTTCCCGCAGTACATATCTGCCGTCTTGTCAAGAATACCAGTTGTGGTAATAGGCAGTACTCTTCTACAGGTGACTGAGAACACAACTGTGACAACTCATTTTCCTTCCCTGCTCCCCCCCCCCCCCCATCATGCCTCCCCCTCCCCCCCCCCCCCCAATGACTAATGATCCAGATCTGTTCTATTGACTGCTTGCCATTTGCCTATCTTCTAGTAGATTTCTTTATTTTTGTAAGATCTAGTAAGTGGATGTTGCTTATAGTGATGTGCAAAACAATAGTACTTGTGAAACTGCATGGCTTGTTCTGGAGTTGAGCAAGAAGCCTTACTGCATTGCTGAACATGGTTGATGAGATGAAAATCAAAGTTGTACCCACTCTAAATGTTTTAGTTATAAAATCCTGACCACTGGTTAAGATGTTAACCCCAGTTTGACAAAATATTTAAGATCCTGACTTCTCCCTTCTGTTATGAACCTCGTGGACTTGGAAGTGAGAAAACTCCCAACCCCACAACTGCAAGGATTTTCTAACTGTAGGTAGAAGAGGAGAAGGGGTGATTTCAAAAGCAAATGGTCAAAACAGTATGCTTGCCATATGTACCAACATAGGCTTTCCAACGTGACGCCCATCTACAAGAAGGGCCAGAAGGAGATTCCGGGCAACTACAGGCCTGTCAGCCTGACCTCAGTGCCGGGGAAGATTATGGAGCTGTTTGTCTTGAGGGCGCTCACAAGGCAGGTGCAGGACAACCAGGGGATCAGGCCCAGCCAGCACGGGTTCCTGAGAGGCAGGTCCTGCTTGACCACCCTGATCTCCTTCTGTGACCAGGTGACCCGCCTAGTGGATGAGGGAAAGGCTGTGGCTGTGGTCTACCGGGACTTCAGTAGGGGCTTTGACACCGTCTCCCACAGCATTCTCCTAGAGGAGCTGGCGGCTCATGGCTTAGACAGGTGTACTCTGCGCTGGGTCAAAAACTGGCTGGACAGCCGGGCCCAGAGAGTTGTGGTGAATGGAGTTCAATCCAGTTGGCGGCCGGTCACAAGTGGTGTTCCCCAGGGCTCAGTATTGGGGCCAGTTCTGTTTAATATCTTTATCAATGATCTGGATGAGGGGATCGAGT
>NW_008824791.1:4052850-4082806 GCF_000699105.1 Pygoscelis adeliae
CCATCCCTGGAAGTATTTAAAAGACGTGTAGATGAGGCGCTTAGGGGACGTGGCTTAGTGGGCATGGTGGTGTTGGGTTGATGGTTGGACTCGATGATCTTAGAGGTCTTTTCCAACCTTTATGATTCTATGATAATAGTTTAGCGAGAGCATTGCAAGCTATTTCATTCAGAAAGGGAGGTAGCCTTGAGGAGAGACAAATTTCAGACTGTTTACAGTTCTACTATTGTTGGGGGTTTTTTATTTTAAGGTGTAGTAAACCTGTTGCTATACATCTAATTGCATAGTATTTCCCATCTTCATACTGTCAAAGATCCTGTCCTTTTATTTTGCTGGGTTAGAAATACATCTGATAAAATCCTTTAGGTCCACATAATTCTGGTTAACATGTCTGTTTCAGAGCTTGTCATTCACCTTTCTGTTACTGGTCAGATGCAGGCTTGTGGTGATACAGAAACATAGCCCTTAATTTGTCTGATGGATTGTATATTGTGATTTTGATTCAGTCAGTAGTGGCAGCATTCATCTTTCCCTGTCGATGCCTTTGGCAGACAATCAAGAATAAATGAACGGAAATTAAATCACTTAATTCCAAGCAATGGTCTTGCCAGGTAATTCCTGAGGAAAAATGCAGAAGAGTGGGGAAGCTGCTGCTGCTGCATTTATTGAAATCAAACGTGTCTTGTGGTCAGAGCTGTGTCCTTCTCTGCAATTGCCTACCCAGGACCTATTTTACATACAGGAGCTGAATATTTAAAACCATAAGTGTACACACAGCATGGCAGTGTCCATCCATCTTTGAAAGCATCTGTTAGGTGGTGACAGTAAGAGGAAAACAAGAGCACTGTGTTGATTACTTCTATTGTAATAATACCTGCATAAAGATTCCCATTGTACAGACAAATATATATAGTTATATAGTAATATACAGCCCATGAGAGATGGGAGAGACAACTGCTTCCCTTTGTAATAAGAGATTGTCTTGGTGGTGGCTCTGGGGAATACCAGCAGAGCTGTGGATCCCGGGTCATCCTGCTTGGATGGAGACCTTGGCACATGCCCTGAATGCCTACAAGCACTGCTGTTTGGACCTAGATCGATTACTTTTGGTCTTAATTCCCTGATGCGATTTGCTACACAGACACTTGAAGCAGCACAAGGAGGAGTGGGGGGCAGAGGTATGCATCCTGGGGTGAGGAAATGGGGAGGCAGGAGGGGGACGTAGTGATTTGTCTTCTGATAGCTTTCTGGCTTCTACCTTCAGAAACCGACTGTGAAAGTGCAGTGTTATTCAGTTGCTGGTGCTCGGATAGACAGGGAGTCATTGCTGAGAGTGACCTGCTACTGCTGAGAGGGGTATAAACTCTGTGGGTAGCTCCACCCTTCTAGGACAGCCAAATATGGCCCAAAATTGATTTAGAAGGCTGTCCTGGGGAAGGATCAGAATCATCCTGCCCCTAATTCTCTTGGTGACCTGTGGAGGGAGGCCTCCAGCAGTGATTGCAGGGGTATACCCAAACTCCCATGGAAGGATTTAGTTAGGTTACTAGAGAAGAGGGCTTCATTATTCTTAAATCTTTTCTTCCAGACACATCTCTATGCATACCTTGATTTGAACAAGCTACCCTTTAACACTACTCACAGACTTTCAAATTTTGACGAGAGCCCAAGCCTGTGTGGGTCAACTGAGACCTTGTCAAGATAGGTGCTGTGCTGAGATTTAGCGACCCATTCCAACAGTGGGGTGGGTGAATCTCAGGGCTCCACTGTAGGAGAAATGCAGGCCCAGGCCTGCCTGCCGGAGAAGGGTACCTGCCCAGAGCTGGGATGTGGGCCAAAGGAAAGGTTCTTGTTGGCACCAAAGCAAAGATTTCTGTGTTTCTGAAGGATGAAAGCTTCTTAGTTTGAGTAATTCATAACAGATGCATGATGCAAAATTGAACTAAATTAATTAAGCTGAAAATTAATTCACTGGGTTGTTTTTTCCAATGAACTTTTTTTAATAGGGTTGTTCAACTGTGCAGTGTATTCGATTAATTGAGACTGTTTCTTAGAAACAGCATTCTACAGTGTGATTTGGAAGTTAAAGAGCTACCTGCAATGTAATTTTTCAGGCCTCCTAGACTTTTACTTGTCAATAAGGACTTAATCCTCACACCTTCATCTTTACTGTTGTTGGGGTGGCAAGTAGCATCAGAGAGAGGGTATCACTGGGTTCCTGCTTTAAGTAGGCAGGTGGGCTGCTAGAACACATAGTCACCTTTGGTTGCCTCTTCAGAGCACACGCAGCACCTGCGTAATGCTCATAGGCAGGTCCCAATATAATCTCCTGCTGATACATCGGCGTAACTGCCCCTAGCGTTGGTGTACGTGAAAGGGAAAAATAATGTTTCTGGCATCCCGAAGTCAAACCCTTTGGTTTCCTTAACGCATCTGAAGCTACACTCTTGCTTGAGAGTAGAGGGATGTCCTAGCTTTAATTCTTTATTACGTATGAGGAGAGGCCAAGAGGAGTGGCTTTCTTCAGCCTTAAGAAGAGAAGGCTAAGGGGAGACCTTACTGCTGTCCTCAGCTCTCTCATGGAGGCCTTAGAGGAGATGGAGGCGGACGACTCTGAGAGACATGCGCTGTTGCGATGAGAGGTAACGGGAACATAGGATATTGGAAAACGTGTTTTCACCATGAGGGTGGTCAAACCCTGGGGCATGTGCACAGGGCTCCTGTCCCAAAAGCCCATCCTCAGAGGTGCTCGGAAGTGGTAGGACGAGGCCCCGAGCACCCTGATGCTAGTTGGCCCAGCTTTGAGCAGGGGTTGAATTGGACAATCTCCCACGGTCCTTTCCAGCCTATATTACAGCTCTGTGCCTGAAGGTGAGCAAAAGCAACTTTGTGCCATCCAGCTTGTGAATGCAATTTGCTTTTCATTGGGATTTGCAGCATCTTATAACCCCTCCTTGCACGTCAGCATGAGGCAGCCCGTGGCAGACTGCTGCAGAGGCAGCACAGGCCATGCTTGTCCATGCTCCCTGGAAGAGCCAGGTCAAAGACATTTGAGCACCTGAATTGCCTTGAGTGTGACAGAGGGGAAAGGAGGAGTAGCTGGCTGAACTACGTGGGATGCGGGGGGGGCAGGGTGGCAGGTAGGTGTGCATGGATACTTCCCGCAGGTATGGGGCAGAAAGGTTGGCTGCTGCTGGGTACTGGGGAAAGACGGCAGCGAAGAGCCGGGAGTGGTCCCAAGCCCTTCGTGCTGGCCTTGGTCTTGCAGCTGCCGGTGTTTTGGGTCAGCCTCGATCTGTGCTTTCTTCCTTCAGACTTAAAGAGTAGGGTTGCTTTCCCAGATGTGGAAGATAATCAAGAAGTAGTACCTTGAAGGGGAAGGAAAAGCATTCCTTCTGAGGTCACAGAGGCTACATTTGGTTTTATTAAAATTGTCGTTGATTCTTAATTGTCCTTATGGAACATTAGCTTTGAAATTTCCTGCAGAACCAACTGTGTGCAAATCACTTTGTTCAACCAAACTTTTGACCTTTTGAAATACACATTGTGAAGTCCCAGGACACTAGGTATTTCAAACTTAAGATTTAAATCATGAAGCTATCCCCTCTGGCTAAAAAATAATTTTCTTTCATCTAAGTTGTATATGGCAACTTTTCAGTTTGCCCACAGTGTCTTTTTTTCAATAACGCTTTTCTTTTTTCCATTTATGAAGATCTGACATGACTGTAGAAACCAGCTGGCTGAGTAAGTTGGATTCCACCAGAAGGTTTTTCAAAGTGACTTTAAGACAGTTGTTTCCAGACAAAGGACCTTAACATAATTTTAAAAAAGTTGTCAGTTAAGTATGCAGTAGAAAAAAGCTAAGTGGAAAAAATTAAGATAAACAATAGCATAATTTTAAAATAGTCAGGGAGGGGTAGATAGGAACCACAAGAGACATACTGATTTAGATCAGTGGTTTTCAGCCTGTAGCCTGCAGATCTCTCTGCTCTGGGAGCTACTTCTGAGGGGTCTGTGAGAGGAGATTAGGGGAAACATGCGCATGTGTGCTTGAAAAAGCAGGAGACTGCTGGGCTGGGGAGAAAATACCTGGAAGAGTGAGGTATGAGGAAAAAAAAATGGCCGTTGCATGTCTTGGGAGAGCCAAGTGTTGCAAGCTGCAGAAACAGGCCAGCCAGCAGTATGCTTATGCTTCGGCACTGCTGAGCCTGAGCTGGTGCGACTGGAGCTAAGCAGTGATGCTGGTTGTAAAGGCTTTCTAGCGTGGATGCCACGCTGTGCAAATGAAGCTGTGCTGCCTGGGGATCTGAGATGCTGTACTCATGTAGTGCTGTATCATGCTGTATGATCTTATGATCTTCCTCCATCTTTTTTAAAAGAGCCTAGGGTTGTCTGCTTTCTGCATGATTGCATGGTACAAATATGAAGATTAGAGGGGTCGCCATCTTGATGACATACACTTGAAAAAGATGCAAACAATGTAGTCTTTATGGATGCACTGAGATGAGGCATTCAAGATAGTAGGTTTCCTCCTGCTTCAGGGCTCCAAAATCAACAAGATTGTTTTATAACTAATGCCACTTTTGGGGCAAGTTATACAAGATGTCTGTCATATGAGATGTTAGAAGATGTTCCCCTCTCTTCCTTGAGTTAGCCCCCCTTGAACTTTTTATTTCTCTTTCAGAATAGAAGAAATCTCTACAAGCATCTACTCTTGACAAATTTAACATAACTCATGTTGACATCCTCTCTTGTTGCTGTCAAAGTCTTTAGTGAAACTGAATTAAGGCTTTATAGGGAATTGAATAGCTTCCTGTGAAGAAGGGAAAAGAAGGAATCTCCCAGTATTTGAAATATGTGACCGAATGCACGCTGGGTTCTGTGTATAATCAGGCTTTCATCTGTATCCTCATATGAGTTGGAAAAAAAAAATTGCAGAGTTTTTAAGGTAAGTTCTGAAGTGACATATTATTTTGGTGATCAGAAATGAATTGTTACTTTAACTGTCTATGAAACAAGTCTCTAGTGACACTTTCAAAAGATTTCTGTCACACAGCCTGCTTCTAAATGTGTTTCATAAGACTTACAGCTGAATTGCTGCTGCCACATGGGAACATGGGTTTTCATTTTTTAAATGTCTCGTTGTTGCATTTGAGCGTTCAGATCAAACACATTTCTACGTGCTCTAAAAGTAAATGCATTAGGGCTAAAAGGTCTGTTGGCAAAATTTTTATGATATGCTGAGCAGCAAATTCTTTATCAAAGGTCAGAGATCCTGGAGTTGCCATGTCTGTGGAGGAGACGTTGGTTCCCTCTTAAAATAGCATCCACTGCAGAAACTCTTGGTAAGGGCAAGTCTGCAGGAAAGCAGAGCTGTGTTTTAGGAGACACTGGCAGAGGCCAACTACAGGATGAGGCTCCGTAGCTGAAGGGGTGCTGTAGCTGGTGCTAGTCAGGATTGGGTTTGTGCACAGAGCTCCATAAGGCAGATTGCTCTGAGTCTTGCTCAGACTTCAAGTTGATCAATCGGAGCATAAAATTCCCTCAGAAGACAAATGGAGAGCAAAAAGAATTGGGAGAAATGATAAAAGGCACCACATAGGCAAAGGGAAATTTCTGAGTATGTTCGTTTTGCCTGACCATGTGTTATAAATAGTATAACTTTTGTTGGGATCTGTGGCTCAAATCAGTGTGAATATAGGACCCCATCATGCTGGGTTCTCCTTGTCATCCCTGTGTAGGCAATATATATTCTGTAAAATTAACTTACTCATCCAATTTCTGGATGCTTTGGGTTTAAGAATAGCTGAGTTCATGGGAGAAATTTGAAGGCAGTTGGGTGTGGGAGACAAACGGAAGGATGTTTTCCAGGTTTGTGTCAGAGCACTAGTTCTCGTCACGTGTTTATAGATAAATTCTGAATTCTTCCCACTGCATATCAGACAAAATATCAACAGCAGAATGAAAGATGCTCAGTAAAAGTTGTCATCAAGCTGTTTATTCAAAATAATGCCTCGATTGTGGTGGAAATGAGTGTTTGGTACCTTGCAATACCATTACTGTGCTCACTTTAAACATGTATCATTACAGTTTTCATTTTCAAGAATTCATAAAACTTGTTTGAGGATTGGTGCCAACCTGTGTTCTGTTGGTTTTCTTGAAAGAAATTTTAGCTTGATTCAGGACAGTTGTAGAGTGACTTATTTTTGAGGTTGGCCAAAGTATGGGAGAGCTGATAGGTTTTGTAAAAGCTTAGTAGTGATTATTTAAAACATTTTGATCCCATTCTGACTTAACTGAAATAGGAGAGGTTACTCAGTAATGTTAATTCTGAATGAGAGCATGATCAGGTCTTACATTCTTAAGACTTACTTTTATTATGGCTGTGACTGTTTGATGATGAGTGAATATAGTGTATTATAGAACTCAACAAATCCTTACCATAAGTTTTTTAGGATCTCTGGAGCTTTGCAAAATATTTTCTAATGTAGAGGAAAGTTTTCTGTGAGGAAGTGGAAAATAATGTTTTTGTTTTTTTTTAAAGGAAAACAAAAAAAATTTATCTTTTTTTTTTTTACTGCCCTTTCTGCAGCTGTGTTTTGTTTTCTTCTACTCAGAAATGTGTATGTTTCTTTGCAGAGGTGTGAATGCTGAAGACAGCAACTTAAACAAATGGGGTGTGTGTTTAGCAGCTACCACTTGGTATCTCTGGAAACCAGTCTAGTGGTATAGAAGGCTAAATGTAGGCATCTAACTTTGCAAATGCTTGGGAGACATGGTGTTTATACACAACTTTCCTGTTCCTCTATAACTTAATATACCTGGCTAATAAAACCTAAACTGAGATTGTGCTGTAGCCTTCATCAGGGATTACGATGAATTTAATCCCAGTACAAACTTAATTTTCAAGTTCTCACAAAGTCTTAAGTTCCAATGTTCAGATATTTTGGCATTAGCCTAAATATACTTGGCAATGTTGTGTTTATATCTCTGTTTTAATGTTTATGGGTATGAATAATTTCACTTTTAGTTCACTTACACTCTTTGCATGTCCAAACACTGCACAAGGAGGGAGTTTACTTGTGATTTTAAATATTATTAAGTTCCCTCTTCAAAATAAAATTAATATCGAAATAAGAATCTGGGCCTCTAAAACCTTGACAGAAGAGAGACTCTATTTTGGATTGGTAAATCCGCTCCATTTTTATATTCTTCTGTACCTATTGAGAGAATACATACTCAAAATCCATACAGACAATATTTGAAGTTACAGTTACTCAATGATACTCAAAGAAACAAAATTATTTATTTTGCTGTTCAGTTTTCCTTAGTAAATTTATGTTCTATTTCTCACTTAAACTATTTGTCCTCAACTCTAGAGCTATAATAACTTCTCAATAAATGTGAACTAATGGTAAGCTGCAGAGCTTTTTAAAATGCTTTTAAGATATTTTTTACCTAGTGCAATGCTTTTATATTGGAAATCAAAATCTTAGCTAACTCTTCCAGAGACTCTTCTGAAAGGAGTCTGACAATTTCTCAGACAGGTGAATGGCCACTTCCCGCCACCAGGTTAGCAGACATAGGGTCAGATTGGGTAAGAGTTTGAAAGGGTTTGTTCTTAGTTTAGGTGGGGGCTGAGGCAGAATGGAGTTTAAGCACAGTCTGAGCATCTGCTTTGTCCTAAGGTGAAGAACGGAAAAGCTGACGGTCACATTCATATTGTCACTGCTTGATTTTTGCGAGAATTCTTTAACCAACAAAAAAATTAGGGGGAAAGGACAGAAGCATTAGAAAGAAAGGTGAGTATTTGTGTTGTCTGTTAGTTTTAAGAAAGAAGAAAAACTGCCTTTTCAGAAAATTGAAAGTGACAGGCTCTGAATTTATCCTTGGTATATCAGAAAGAGCAGTGAAGGATCACAGTTTTTCCATAGTGATTCTTCGTTAGTTTTTGCATTCACTTTTTTTGCTACTAAATTTAAGACTGATGAATGGCTAGACCTACCAAGTCCTTGTCACATTTCTAGGCTTCTCGTTTTGGTATTTCTTCCAGCATTCAAGCAGTCTTGATTTTTAGCTGGTATACGTTCATTCTCTTTCCATAGTACCCTGTGGTTCAGAAAGCATTCCATGTTGTATACTTTCTTTTCTCCACGTTTTGCTTCTCCTAGTCCTGTTCCTTAACAATGTATTGAGAGGGTCTGGAGAAGAAGTCTTATGAGAAGCGGCTGAGGGAACTGGGGTTGTTTAGCCTGGAGAAAAGGAGGCTGAGGGGAGACCTCATCGCTCTCTACAACTACCTGAAAGGAGGTTGTAGCGAGGTGGGTGTCGGTCTCTTCTCCCAAGTAACTGGCGAAAGGACGAGAGGAAATGGCCTCAAGTTGCGCCAGGGGAGGTTTAGATTGGATGTAAGGAAAAATTTCTTTACTGAAAGAGTAGTTAAACATTGGAACAGGCTGCCCAGGGAAGTGGTTGAGTCACCATCCCTGGAAGTATTTAAAAGACGGGTAGATGAGGCGCTTAGGGACATGGTTTAGTGGGCATGGTGTTGTTGGGTTGATGGTTGGACTCGATGATCTTAGAGGTCTCTTCCAACCTTAATGATTCTATGATTCTATGATCTGTTGGCAAATCGCAGTGCTGCAGCCGGAAGGTGTACAAAACCATGCCGTGTGTTACCACCACCAAGAAAATTAGAAAAAAAATCATAGGGAGTCCTCAAAAACAAGCAAGCATATAAAAGAGCAATTGGCACAAAATCTAAATTTGGTTTTCTCTTTATTTGCTCACATCTGCTAACTGAACACATTGCAATTTGATTACATAGCCAAATTACCATTTCCTCACACAGCCACTGTTGAGAGATTAGTTTCTTCCAAGTGTGAGATTTTGTGCATCTCTGCAGATACGCTAAGATAGAATGAATGGACATAAGCAGTGCCTGCTGCCCTGATGGTTTCCCTTTGTAAGACAACATTATGAGAATATAGCAAGATTGTTTTATGTCCGTTTATAATAAATGTATTTAATGACATTTTTATTAAAATTGCCCACATTATATGTGTAAACTGTAGGATATTTTTCTTGGATTCTTTTTAAATGCAATAGGAAAATCTGGGTATGCAATAACTAAAACAACAGAATGCTATCTTATTTTGTGGCATCTACCCTACAAAAATATTTTTATGTACACTGAATCTACAGTCAAAATATACCAAAATTAAGTATTCATGCTAAAAGGTGCTATAGATTGAAACAAACAGATTCTTTTGCTTGGTCTATAAAAAAATCTACTCTTTTTTCAAATACATCATCTGTGGAAGAAATAATGTTACTAGCATAATTTTTATCATATATTTTCATGTAACTTTTTATGATCTTACATAAAACACATTTCTAAAACTTTGTATACATTACTATTTATATATTTAGACATTAAAGATAACTTACTTGAAAAGAAATGAATTTAACAATCCCTGTCATTATATCTGGGGAAAATACTAATAGGGAATAATCTAATAAACAAAACCTTTTTCTGAGGATGCTATAAGAAATTGTGCAAATAGACTTCTTATGTATCTTTTCAGGAGCTGAAGACATGCGTAGACAAATGCTGCAGATAATTCATTTCATTTAATGTTTGTTTATTCATTTTGTGGGACTGGCCACTCAAGTCACGCCTTCTAGTTTCCAGATACCTGAAACTTTTACTCATAACAAAGCAGTGTATCAGTTTCTAGATGGCCACTTGTACTTTTCATATTTTCCCAGGCGTTGTGACTCCCCATAGGCCTGCAGTCTGGAATTAGCTAGACAGCTCAGTCTAATGTCTGTGAGGATTTAAAAAGTAAATTTTCCTCTAAGTTCACAAAGCAGCTCAGTCTGATGTGTGGTCCCGGAGAATGTCACAAAAAGTAGTTGACGCAGGTATTTAAAAGACGGGTAGATGAGGCGCTTAGGGACATGGTTTAGTGGGCATGGTGGTGTTGGGTTGACGGTTGGACTCGATGATCTTGGAGGTCTCTTCCAACCTTAATGATTCTATGATTCTATGAGAGCTTGGGTAAAAATTTAAATTTCAATTCTATATATTAATGAACATTAGTACAGTAATTTTCTTCAGTTTTAAAGTATAGGCCTACTTTAGTAGGGTATAACATCTTCACAAAAGTATGCTTATTTCTGTCACTGCAAGTGTTGACTTGCAGTGGCATTTGTAAATAATAATTCCATTGTCTAGTAGAAAGCAAATGATAGAAGTTGTTTATAGCAACATCTACTTTTTGCTTATAGTTTAAGTTGGCTTTTTCAGTAAAAGGTAGTGTATGTATCATTTGTCACACAAACCCATATTTAGGAAGAGCAGATAAAGGAGGAAAATAGTGTTGCGTGCAATCTACAGTTTGTGCTAACCTGTGGAGGAAAACAGTATTGTACATCACCTACAGTTTGTGTTAACCTTTATTATCACACTAGCTATTTAGATAGTCTTTTTTGTGCTGATAATGATGATCCTTGTTACAGGCGGATGCAACGGAAGCCAGAAGCGCCCGCAGTCACTTATGCAACATATCGAGGTTCTGCAAGGATTAGGCAGCTACTGAAGAATCAATCAGAAATGGCTGGAAAAGGAGAAGAAAGTACTGAGAACAGAAATGGTTCAATGGTCAAAGAAAATGGAGAAATCCAAACAACTGTCTCTCTGAAATCAGGACACTTAATAAAAGAAAATGGAGAAGATGAGGGTAAAGATCACAAAGATGATGTCATAGTAAATTCTTCTGCAGTTAAAATCGGAATGAAAAAGTCTGGTAAAGCTCAGCATTGCTTGGGTAGCAGTAAACATGAAACAACCGCAAAGACCACAACTTCATCTATTGAATCATCTCTTGAGATAGACTTAAAACATACACCTGCTTTAGCTGCAACAAAAGTTAAAAGAACATATTCACTAGATTCATTACTGTCATCTAGTAGTAGAAATAATGAGATCCTAACCAATTCCACTTCCCAGATTTCCAATTCCCTTAACATGAGTTCTGCAGGCGATTTGGTTGGAAAAGAAGTTGGACTGCTGGGAGAAGCAGAAGCTCAGTTTCAGGCAGACAAAAATGCCACTTCTAACTTTGATAAAGAAAATCATTGTAGTAAAGCAGCTAAGGATTCCACAAAAGAAATGCAGGATGATTGTTTACATTCACCCAAATCAAAAAATAAGACAGTTAATGAAGAACTACAGGTGAGTAAGGGAGAATATTGCTGTAATCAGCAAATGGATAGTCACTCGGAGCTAACATCGGATGTCCAGATGCTTCATTCCAGTACCACTACATTTCAGCAGCAAGCAGATCAGCATACAGGTAGTGCAAATAAAGATAGTGATCCAAGAAAAAGCGATGCACAGAAAATTGTGGCAGCTGTAGAAAGAGAGCAAAATCCACAAAACTTTCTTTCTGCTGCTCTTTTACCTTTTAATGAACAAATACCCACTTTGCTTAGCGTGGAGTCCAGAGGAGAATGCATAGCTGCAGGTAATCTAACTGCTTCAGTGTCATCTATTAAAAATGGTGAAGATATAGTCACGGGCAGGGGGACTTGTAAGGAAGAACTGAGTGAGTTAGGGAAACCAATGCACATAAAAAATGATCACCAGTTAATCCTTGTGGAGAATTCTAAGGATACTGTCACACTGCAGAGTGGTTTACCTTGTCTAGAAACAGAGGGTGTGGAAACAATGAAGGTTTTATCTGAGATTGCAGTGGAAAACCTTGCCAATGTGTCGTCTTGCATACATAAGTGTGAGGGTGTGAAATCTAACTTCGATGAGCTGACAGCACCTCTCCCTGTTACTTACGAGTCTTCTGTTGAAACTGGAGGCTGTTGCTCAGCTTCTCCTCATCCTAGTTGCAAGACCAAAAATAAAACTATAGGGAAAAGAGAAGTCAGTTTAAAAGATGTGAGAGAGGCTGTTTCTTGTCCTGATCGTGAGTGTGAGAAGAGCAAATCCTTTGAGCCTGTAGAGATGAGCCTCTCGGAAAGCTCAGTTCCTGTCCACAACTGTGGTGCTGTTTCCCTTGAAACTGTTCAAGACATTCCTGCCAAGGCATTAGTTACACTCACAGAAGATAACACAGCAAAGCCTGCACCTTGCCCTTTAATCAGCATTGATAGGACAGACGATTGTACTCCTGCTGCTTCTAAAATCTATAAGATTGATATGACTGAAGTTGCTCTTGTTCCTTCTGAGAGTAAGGATTCCACCTCTGAACTTTCCTCTTGTATTTCTAAGTCACAAGAAAACATTCTGGAGGTTTCTCATTCTGCCTTGAGATATGGAGAAGGACCTTTGACCAACCATTCTGCTTTCATCTGTGAAAAAGGCGTTGATGTAGACATCATTTCTGAATCTCCATCTGTTTCTGAAGATAGGCATATTAATTTTTCTTCCAAGAAGGAAAACAGTAATAAGCCTAGGATATCACCCACAGCACTTGATTGTTCATCTGACAACCAAGGAAAAATGCCTTCCTCTGCCACTAACTCTGAAAATGACCAGATTGCTAGATGGTCTGCTGCTTCTGAACAGGACAGCTTCATTTTTCCAGCTGCTGAGTTTAGGAGCATAATCCTTGAGGACAGAATGACTGAGGTGCCACTTTGCTCAGGAGACCTGAGAGCTTCATGCCCGGCTGGTTCTCTGGAACCTGAGCTTACTCCAGCTATGCTTGATCGCTCTGCTGCTGGAGTAGAGGTGGGGTGTGTTTGCATCCCCAGGTCCTCTTCACCTACTCTGGGATCCAGAGAAGTCTCCAACCTTTCTGTTTCTGCCTTGGAAACATCGGGTGTTGGTCAGGGGAACAGTTACTCCTCCAGTCACAGAGCTGGTGATGGGGCAGAGGTGGCCTCTTCCGCACAACAGGCTGGCGGCAGTTTCTTGGCAGAGGCAATGCCATCACCCATCTGTCCTTTGAAATCTTTGGAAATGGCGTCTGAGTCAGCCTGTACTGAGAGCGTGTGCAGAAATGCTGTGGGACAGGTGAATCTTGGTAACTGTGCTTCTGCTATCTCAGAAGCCCCTTCTGTGACGGATGATCAAACAGCTGCTGCACCCGCGGAGTCAAACAAGCTCTGTTCTGAGGAAGTACTGGAAGATACCGATGTGAAGGGACAAGAATGTGCTAAATTCCAAGATGCTGCTGCTTTGTTTAAAAAAGCTGAGGAAATAGTGGACTCAGTTTTACACTTGGCTATAGAAGAAATAATAGCAAAACAAGCCATTGGTGTCTGTCAGCTTTGTGGGAGCAAGGGTGGTTTAATAAATACAGATATTCTAAATTATCAGAGAGCTGGAACTGTACAGCTGGAAGCAGAAGAAATCCAGTCAACTGTGCAGTCATTAAAACATTTTAACGAGAGCAGTGGAGGAGGCTCATCTTCATTTACAGAAAATGAAACAGTGGATGCAAATAATCAAGATGAAAAGATACTACCTTACATCCCTGATAAAATGGACCTACATAGTGCGCTAGCACTAAAAGCAAAAGAAATAATTGATGAAGTCATTAATTCAGCCAAACAAAAACTGACATCCAATCAGTGGCAAGGCAGTGAGAGTAAAAGGCTTTCTGAAAAGGTTGAGCCTAAACCTACGGCTGAAACCCCAAAGATTTTAAACCTGGATATGAAGTTACCTGCCAAAACACAGGAACCAACAGAGGAGGCAGAAACTCAGAGTGTAGCTGTAAACCGTGAAAACGTAGATTGCTCAGGTCCTCCTTTACTTCCAAATAGTATGGAAAATGGCATAGATTGGCCCCAAAGAGGTGAAAAGATACCAAATAATGCATTTATATGTCAAACAACTGGATTTCTACCCACAGGTAGTTCAGCAAGGCCAGAATCAGATCTTATGACACCAGCCAAAGAGAGGCACGATAGAAAGGTGTGTGAACATCTGGCTGCAGCAGAGTCGTGTGGCAAAGGTGGAGTATCAGCAACTAGTAGAAAATCTGATGGATCTTTACATTTAATACCTAGAGATGCTACTGTGACTGAAGAGATGCTTCTGTCATTGCAGTCAAGAGAGTCATGCAATAATACAAATATGCCAGAGTGCACATTGCTGCCCACTGTAAATGTTAATTTGTCATCTTTTATGCCTGATGAAGAATGTATCAGCATGCAGTGTGAATCCAAAGACAAAAGCAGTCCTCAGGGTTCTCTGGAAAGCAGTACAGAGGACAGTCCGTATGAACACTGTGGAAGAGAGGCTGCAGAAGAAGTACTTGCACAAGTAAAAGCAACCTTAGAAGATTCAAAGGCAGTGGAGAGTGAAGAGGAACTAGCAGAATGGGCAAGTGAGATAGCAGAGGTTAATACTGGATTAAATACACAGTTCGCTGTACCTGAATTGTCTGTTATCGGAGAGGACAGTGAAGGGAAAAACTGCTTTAACGCAATTTTTGCCCAAAATAATGAGAATCCAAAGCAGGTACAAATGAAGGATCAAGACATGAAGAGGAATGATCAGCTTGAAGAAAATAGTCTGGACTGTAGTGATGACATGAAGGAATCAACGGATCTTTTGGCCTTTTCTCCACTAATTGAACAGTGGGAAAACAGTTCTTTTACTATCATTTATGAAGGTGCCCTTCAAACTGAGAACAAATCTGTCTCAACTGATGATATGCAAACTGGTTCGCTTTCTTCTTCTGTTCTGCCTTCGGATAATATAGATCATCTAATGTGTGAAAGAGCAAAGACTAAATATGAGCCAGCCTGTCTTTATGGGAAGGATAACAAGTTGAATGAAGCAACAGATAGCCGTAGCTCAGAGTCATTTCTGAGCGTGGAGGCCAAGCGCTATAGAGTATATCCTTTCTCTTTGTCTCCAATATACGAAGACGACAGCTCCCAAGAAGACTTACTTTCCACAGATGTGTCACCAGAAGGCCATCCTAGTGGACTATCTAAAGATAACATTGACCACACTTCTGTACTATCCCTTCTCCAGTCGGTTTCCGAGCGCTTACAGTTTACTACTCAGTTCAGTAAAGAGGATGAGGAGGAGGGAGTGGAGGACGAGGAGGAGGAGGAGGAGGAGGAAGAATCATCATACGAAGAAAATATGCTTGATGTTGAGAGAGAAGAATGTCTTTCCAGTCAGTGGAGAGGCAATTTAAAAACAGCCCTTCCATCAAACGACCAAACTAGATCTTTGTTTCCTGAACAATCACCTCTTCCTTCAAAAGAAAAACTTGACTCTAAGGAGCAACCAGAACTGTTTCCAGATGCGGCTTCTCCTGGTCAAACACCTTGTAAGCCAGTTTCACAGAAAGCTGATGCTGCTCTAAAGCATCCTCCTCCAAGTGTGTACTACCAGTATTTGAAATCTGCCAGCAATTGCTCCTCTGAGAAGGGGACCAGGTTTGGAAGCATTCTCCAGGATATGTTGCAGCCAAAGATTCATTGGTCTCAAGACAACACCATGCCAAAACTGGGAGAATTGTCAGCGGTAAGATGTCGTGTCATATAATATTAATAATCAAAGTGATTAGCCCAGATTCAAAATTGCTGTCTCCCTATTCTCCTTCCTCCCTTTTTTTTTTAAGGTTAATTCTTTTATCGTAAACAAAATCAATTAGGCTGTTTGAGATCATAGTTTAAAAAAAAATTCTGCTAAAATAATTTTAAAAGCAGTATTCTGGGTTCAGCACACAGATGAAAGTGACTTAATTGTAAAACAGAAGATGTGAACAGAAAATACAGTAGGAAAATATACATAATAGTAAGTCTGTATAATAGCAAAACACAGACTTGTCCATGTTAAGGACATTTCAACCTGAAGATGATGGAATTGCCTTTTAAATGAAAATTGTTCTTTCATTTCTTCCACTTCTGAGATTAGTAGAGCCGTATTGTCCAAAAAATACAAATATCTGCTTACGGGACTATTTGATTGTTTCATCACAGAGTCTTCTACAAATTGTAGCTTAGTTAGCAAGTAAGTAATATAGCTGCTTCCATAGATTAGCATTTCTTTTTTAGTTTATTTAAAGCAATGGCAGATGAGGGTATGGAAACAGTTCTTCCCATATTCAGAAATTGAAAAGGCCACATAGACCAAATGTGTAACTGAAGAATAAAGTCTTTCTGTGATGTTGGGAATATTTCGGTCTGTGTTAGAGGTCTGTTTTGGTTTTGCCACTGTTAAGACATGCAGTTTATTGTTTGCTGGGAAAGGGTAGTACATTTTCAGAAGTTACAACTTCCATAATAGTTCTTCCTTTCTAGAATTTGCTGCTTTCTGCTGATTGTTTGATTCTGTTAAACTATTTACACCAACTCTGAATGACAGTGAAACAAATCTTGGTTGTTTCTGCTAGTGACAGTTGTATACATTTATAGGAATAATGGACCCAGAATAATCTGTCTATGCTTTGTGCTGCTGTTGTAGATGTCAATAGTTGCTTTCCATGTCCTTTTAATTTCAGAACCTCATTGACAGAGCAAGTCTCAAATACAATCCAAGACCGGGAAAGGTAAGCAGAATTTGTGTCACATAGATCAATATGATACATGGAATAATTTGTTGTACCAAAATTTTAGAATTGCCAGCATCTGAAGTTGTTAGTCTAGTTTTCTGTATTTTAATGGTGCATATGCTTGCACATGCTAACAATGAGTTTATATTATTAAAAATCCTGCCACTAGTAGTTTTACTGTATTTCTGTCAGCAGCTGCTGTTTTAGTTCAGTAGAGTGTTTCATAAAAGAAGAAAATGTGTAACACGTCAGTTGAGTGGGCACAAAGTGAAGTAAGTTTTATTCCAAGCAAAAAATAACTGTCTACACTGTATGTTGAAATGGGCCCTCATTCATATGCATTGTATGTTGTTTCAGATTATTATTTATGATATTTCTGGTGACAAAAGTAAACAAGAAGTTCATTCTGATGTGCTAGATACCACGTCCTGGATCTTTCCCGTTGGGGCATTACTGAGGATAATTAGAGGATGGTAAGAAATCCAGGTCATATTTAAATAGAGTCTTTCCAAAAGACTGTCTATGTGTTTCTCTTGTGTTTTCATTTCTTTTATTTATGACACAGGTTTGATCTGCAAGAGTGTCTTTTTCTTTCTTTATAATTAGACTGATACAATGAAAAAAGCATGAAACAAGGCTTCAAATGCTGCAGTACAAAAAAAAAAAAACATTGTTTCTCCTGGGAACTAGCTTCAAACAAAGTTTCTAATAGAACCATAAGTAAGTTTAGACTTCTTGCCTGAAGTGCTGAGACAGTACAGCCATAATCATCACTAGAAGCATGTATGCCAAACAAAATAGTTTTTTTTACAGTTCAGTTTCATTATACAGTAACTGTTGCAAAAGGACCATAAAATGAACAATCTCAGCTGCTGTTTGTAATGTAGCATTTAGAGGAATGTGGATGCAGAAGGATATACAAGTACCTTTAAGGTAGATTTTGCAAGTGTTTCTCGGTTTGCTTTGGGAAGCTGGGGCTGGGACCATGTCAGTTATTGTATTGGAATGTAATTGGTGGCACTTACAGTGAATGTTTCTGACTGTCAATCATGGTAACAATACATGTCACATTTATGCAGTTTTGAGGCAGCCTTGTTTGGTTTTGCATACATTTCTTTCGTGTCCTAAGAAATATGGAATGCCATTATTAGTGTGTATGTGTTTTACGCCTTGCATAGTATCTGCCTGAACAGGACGTGTTTTGATGTGTCAATTAATATATTTGTTCTGGTAAAATAAGGCTTTTTATTTACATTGTGTTTTAGCTGTATTTTTATACAGTTACTATTTTAAGTTACGTTAGGCTACGTCCTGGAGGAGAACCCTGTAGTTTACTTTTAAAGCACAGAAGTACAAGCCCCGTATTTATCTAAAGTGAATGTGACTACTGAGGGACAGCATAAGAAAGGTCTGATAGTTGGCTTGATAAAAAGAGCTCATTGCTGAGCTTTCCAACAAATGTGCTGTATAAGGACAGTCTTACCTAACAGCAACAACTCGGTTCATTATATCATTATTACAGTTGGATTTTTTATGAGAAACCAAAGTTCCAGGGTCGGAAATACGTACTAGAAGAAGGAGAGACTGTGCTGGATCACCTTTGGGATATTCCGGGCGTGAAACATCGTCGAAGAAACCTCACAGTTGGTTCAATCAAACATGTAACAAAGGTATAGACTTTATTAATAATATACTCACATACATAATTAATTTCTGTTGGCAATAGTGGTGTGTTACTAGCAATGGACAATGTGTCTATGCTGTGTTTCTGATTTTATTCAAATTTGCCATGAATCACATTTTTCACCTTCAAGATAAATTCCAGGGCTTCTGCTGCGCTAAATTTTCCTTTCAGCATAGCCTCCAAAAATTACTATTGCTCCCTCTACAGCTTTGTGCCATCTGTAGGGGTTCCATGTGGACAAGTGGTACACCTACAGCATCTGGCTCTACGTACAGTCAGAAGTTTAAAAGGCATTTTGTTGAAAAGATAGGAATCAAATGCCTAAATCTAAATATAATGCATCCATTGTTATTCAGTGAATGAGGAATATATTTACCAGATCTTGTGATTTAAGAAGACTTAGTGCTCTTGTTTAGCATAACATTCCAGTTATTCACAGGGCAGTGGCCCTTTACTGTGAGTGAATTGTCATTTGTTTTGCAATGTGAAAGTTTTTCAGAAAAAGTGGTGTTTCTCTGTTCTCTGCTGGTATAGAGGTAATTTTAAAATTGATAACCTTTTTGTCATCAGTACAGGGGCATAATGTCATAACAATTAGAAATACTTTTTCATTCTCTTAAAGACTTAACAATAAATAAATAAATTCAAAAGAGGCTGGCTGAGGGCATGAATAATGAAGTTAACATTTATTTGAGCTACACAAGTTAAAAGCATTTGACCAATATGGAATATGAATATCGATCAATAATGTGGAAGGCAGCTAAGTAATTAAAGAAATACCACAAGAACATGTGGAACTATGGTCTAAAGCTGAGGGAAGCTGGGTGTGTCTTGGGTATCAAAGAAAAGAAAGCCTTGGATTGGAAACACACTGTGGTTAGCTTCATCATGCTTGATAAAAATCTTCGTAATACAGCTAAGTAGGTTTGAGCATTGTTCTTCTTCCAGTATGTGGTTCATTTGTATGGAACAGATGGAAAGCTTTGCTGCAGTACACTAGTTCAGTAATCAACACTGTTTCTCATGTAACTTAAACCTCTAGCAGATATGGTTGGTTGGGAGGACTTTTGCTGTTAGTCCATAGGGCTGTATGGAGCTAGTGTGGGTGTGAACTCACTAAGCTGGGTTTTGTCTTCTAAACCTTGATTCGTGAAAGCATCCATCTTTTTTAGGTTGTACTTCAGCTGCTGTGGAACTACTTTTAGAAGGTAGTTTGCCAAAGTGCTACTTTTTTTTTTTTTTTTTTTTTTTTTTTTAAATATAGGCATTATTTTTAATTGACAAATAGCTGTTTCTTTTCCAGGCAGCTCATGTGTATGTGATCTGCAGGATCACATGTTTTACTGTCATTCTCTTTTTCATAGGCTGGGTAGCTCAGTGGCTTTTTTCCTGCCTAGTTTGGTCATACTGGCTGTGTGTCCAGGCTGTCTGGCTTGTCTTCTGATTTTTCAAGTGGCTTTTTATGGTGCTTGTTTAACAACTGCTCAGATGCCTTGAATTAGCAGATTTGAAAATTGGCTAAATATTTGAGAAGAACATGGCTTGCCAAGAAGAGAAAAACAGATGTTTACTAAAGAAACTGTAGGAGGTACATTTAATATTATTTTTAATTTTTGCTGGCAGATGTTAGGTTGCTGAGAAACAGTCTGCCAGTAGCTTCATGCTCTGATTTGGCTTCAAGCATCTACAAAAAGCAAAGGTTCTGTTAGCTTTGTGGTTAGCTTGTGGCTTGACTTACTGTGGACACACAGTATATGTATCCATGTGTGTTTAATTTAAAGGAACTTTGCAGGGGAGGGAAAAAGATCCCAAAGGAACAGATCATGCAACTAGTAAAATGACGACCTATTTGAAGTAATGAGGCGTCTGAATTCCACTAAGGCAAGTCAACATGAGCCTAAACTAGCAAAATCTCCCTGCACTCGGGTTCAATGCAGCTTCTGCAGCACAATCTGTTTAGCCCAGTCAGTTCTCTGGTCTACTGCAAATGAATATATTGATCTTATGGAATTGGAGAGCTTTTTCTATCTGTTTCTGGAAGCCCGAAGAGGGTGCTAAATGTTACTTTCCTAAAAACAAGAGCTGAGAAGAGTTGCTGATGTTTCCATTCTGGTGTAATCTTGTAAACCACTATTTTGCAAGGTGACAAGAGATCTGAAACAGCAGTTTGTAATCTCTGTCTGCAAGATGGTTAGGCAGGGAATAACTGGATTCCTTGTGGACTGTTCTTAAGCAAAGCTCTTTGTAATGGGAATGTTCACAGTATTACAGGAAGGGTGTGTTTCTTTTGTTTGTGTGGTTTGCTAGGTGAAAAGGAAGTTATTAATTCAAACAGGGACTACTTTGTCAGATGCCATAGGAAGACACCCAGGAGCTTCAGATTGTCTCATTTGCTAGTTGGTATTTAGAGGATAGTAATCATTCATTTCTTTACTATTATTTTATTCTACTACCAGCCCTGTTGAGTTCTGTAGTTTGGTTTGGTGGTGAAGGGTGGTAGCAAGAGTGGTACAGAGAAGGAGAAGTGGGAGAAAGAATTATGAATGGGTAAAAAAGGCTGGACGACCAACAGAGAGTAAGATTTAAAATAAAAAATGATGCAGAAGCTGACATGTCCTAAGGACAAACTGTGTATCAAAAGTAAGATGCATGTCTAGACTGTATTAAAAAGCAATCGTGTGAATGCCAGAACTAATTAGGCCTGGTTTTCAATAGACTCATCATTGTTTGGGCATTTAGCTTGAAGACTTTAGTCATTCGTTGTCCTGTTGTTGACATAAAAGGTTACCTCAGTTAAATAGGGTATTTTGATCACTTCAGTCACCACAGCTTACAGCTCCAAGGAGAAGACCTAACAGTGCTGAAATTATTTAGCCCTGCTGGTGCTGTTAGGGCTGTAACCCTAGATTCGGAAGAAGGGTAAACAGCCAAGACCACCTTGAGGGGGTTGAAGGCTCTGGGTCTCTCACTTACGGTGGAGCTCTTGGTTGGACTAGAAAAATGTCAAGAGATGCCACCAAAGAGTAATATTTAATGCTAAGGTCTTTGAGGGTCATCTTAACCCTCTTCAGAAGAAGCCTTAACCTTTCTGCTGAGGGGCGTGTTGCTGTTTGGAAGTGTCCATTCTCTGCAAGCTAGTGTAAGTATTTCCTGTGCTTTTGTAACCATCTCTGCTCCCAAAAGACCATGAGGGAAGCAGAGGCACTCCAGGGTGACTCTGTGGAGGTAGGAGGAGAGTACCGCAGAGCAAAGGAAGACAGAGTGGGATGCCTGGAGGCTCTGACCTACCTAAGCATTTGCTGGTTGTGTGTTATCATTGGAAATGAACACAACTACTTAATCTGTTTGCTGTGGTTTTTATTCTGTTTTTGCCTGACATGTCAGTATGTTGATGAATATGGCATGAGTTTTGACTGCTTGTGATGGGGGTGGCAGGGTCGGGGTGGTATAGGGAGGAAACTTTCCAGTTTTGGATCTGGCCTGAAACACCATGGTAATAGTTTTACATGGTAGTAGTTTTGCATGTGGCTATCTTATTTGAAAATCTTGACGCCTTGCAAATGAAAGGGCTTTGGACTGAAGGATCTAGTTCTCAACTTGAATGCTATCATATTTGTGTGGTTTTCATTTTGTTCTAAAGATGGTGGCTTTATTACAAATGTTTAAGAAGCCTCTGAAAGTAATGATGCCTCTTAAATATGCTCAGGCAAATATGAACATGCTGGGGCAAATATTTACCAAGCTAAAGTTTACATGCTTAAATTATATACATTAATGGCATAGTACTTGAGTGTACGTCTGCAAATACGTAGTGTTCACCTCATACAGCAATACTAAATTTTACCATTTTCTGCAGTCTGTAAATTAATATCTGTAAATTGAACTCAATATTTAAGTCAAAATGTATATGTGATTTTTAAAAAAAAGTGCTTAGAAAATGTAATGTACTTCTTGCTCGAACATACTATTACCTTTAAAAATAGATATTTGAATTGCTTTTGATGAAGACCTCGGTTTACTGTGTGACACTTTATGAAAGCATTTTGTGGGCTTAATCTAGTACACACAAAAATGCCATCGCAATGAGCAGAGGTTTTTTATGACTGTGAAAATCTGTCTGGAGAGAGATGGTGATAAATAGGAGAGATTTTATTATGAGTGCTTGTGCTTTACCTACCCTTTGGAGAACTGCTACATTCTTCATCTCTTGAGGTGGAGCCTGCCTCGTGAGCTTCAGAGTCAGGAAAGCAAACTTGAAAAGAGAATACAGACTGGCTTTTTCTAATCTTCAAATGAAATACCTCCTACTGAATTAAAATTAAACATACTCCGTCTCATATTCAGTCTGAGCCCGCAGGCAAAGATACTTTATTTTGCCACTTGTCTAGTCTTGTAGGTACTTTGCTTCAGAATTTACCTGAAACCATTAAGAGTCTAGCATCATTATTTGTGGAATTCTTAGAAGTGCAACTTCTGATTTTACGTATCAAGCTTTGTTGTTGGATTCACAGATTTTAGCCATATCACGTATCAGGTATTATTAGAAAAAAACCCAAACTTCAAATATTTCTTAACTGTGACTTAGTAAGATTCATATACATGTGAAAACTTTGAGGAGACTTTTTTTAAACTTGACTAGCAATACACTTAGAATTGAAGAATGGTGTTCCTTAGCACTTTGCCATAAAGTAGCATTGTACTAGAAAGTCTTTTTTCCTAGTCTTTCAGGATTTGCTCATCTGAAAATAAAAATTCTGGTATTGCAGTTTTTGTTCTGAAAACGAATAGTGTGCATTGTTTGCAAGGAACAATAAAGAGGAAACACAATTGTGCGTTAGGGAGAGTTGCCAAAACAGTATATACTGTGTTACTTCAGGTCTCAGAGGAAAGTGAAATAATATCCTGGAGTTCATCTGTTATAATTGCCACATTTATTGCTGACAGTTAAATAACTGCTGAAAGAACTTTGCTAACCAAGAAGAGGTGTGTTTCTCGGTGGGATGTTACTCCATCATTTGAAAGCTCCACTCAAAACCTGTGTGAAAAAGGAGAGCATGCAGGTGTTGTCATGAGATGAGGTACTGTTACTTTAAGAGCTTTTGTGCCTGGTTGCTGGGTTTCCCTGCAAGATCTTGTGTTTTGCCTGTGAGGTCTTGCAGAAGCCACAGGCCGTGTGGGTTCTCTCTCATGGTGTGACCCTGCCTGGGTCCTCAACAAATCCAGTAACCAGGTGCTTCTCTGAGGACACCCTCAGGGACAGCTTCTCATCCCTCTTCTCTAGTGCACATGCAAGGGGCATCTTCGTCCAGCCACGTTTAGGGCTTTCAAGGTCTTTTTATGCTGTCCAAGCCCTTTGGGCTAATGCAAATGGACC
Source organism: Pygoscelis adeliae (assembly GCF_000699105.1). Lineage (NCBI taxonomy): Eukaryota > Metazoa > Chordata > Aves > Sphenisciformes > Spheniscidae > Pygoscelis > Pygoscelis adeliae. The sequence goes on from NW_008824791.1 coordinate 4,076,453, forward strand.
TGTGGGTCAGGAGGATAAGGGGAAGGGTGCTGTGAAGTTATCACTGAGAACTGAAGGTTTCCAGCTACAGCTGAGCAAACTCTGTAAGCACGTGAGACGTCTTTCATTGTAGCAGGAAGACTGTTCTGTAACGCACTGCTGAAGCAGGGCCTTATAGAAGATCCTCATTGATTCGTGATGTGTTTGAATGCTGGGAAAGAAAGTATTGGCAATGCATTTTATACAAATATTATCAAATAAGTGTGGTTCAATAAAATCCCTGCAAATTCCTGAGAAGATCATGTGTTCAACAAGTAGTTCTCCAGCATGGTATCTATTAGTAGAAAACCTTAAGTAAGGTAACAGAGGTTGTTGTTCTGTAGTAACAGGAAAATTGCTAAAGTGTCTACTTAACAAAACAAATGTTTTCTAGTACTGTTCTTTTTCTTTGTCTAAAATGCTATAGATTTATTTAGAATGACAGAAAATTGAACTTACATGGCTTGAAACTGTAGTCGGATATGTTACAGAACCTAATTATCACTGAGGGAGGGAGGTGGGAATGTAGTAGACATTTCTAGAAAGTTTTAGTTATGCATGCATCATATTATTCTATGTGTGTTATGGAAGCACTGTCTTAAAAAAAAAAAAAAAGCAGTATTATATGCATGGTTTGTCTATTAGTAAATACTGTCAGATCCTTTACTTGGAGAGTATTTAAACTGAGCTTTTTGAAAGTAGCCCAGCAGGCGTAAATGCATAGTTCTTCTTTGAAAGTTAGTGGGAGCTGGAAATTTACTTCCCTTAGCTTTTCTAAAAATTCCAGTCTTAATTTAAAAAGACTAAAACGCTTCCATCATATGAAGCCTGGAGTTAGGGTAGAAGGGTGAGAAGACATGCAAAAAAAGAAGGAAGCATCCCCGGTCTTTCCTCTGCTGCGATGGGGCGGGCTCTGCAAGCATGGATAAGCCTTACCCTTTGATTTGTTTCCGCAGGACTGTGGCATTCCAGAGGTAGAGTTCTGCCTGGCAGCTGGTAGTACAGAGGGACTTCCTATCTGCATACAGAGTGCAGTTGCCAATTTAGAAGAACTGGATGTTGAGAAAAACCCTTACATAAGAGTCAAATCAGGAGTGTGAGTACTGAACCTTTTTAATAGCATATTGCCAGCAGGTAGAGGGTAACATCATGGGATGAAAGTCATTCAGTAATAGGAACAGTATTTGGGGGGGTTTGCTACAAATCAGTTAACGTACAGTAGATATTCCTAGCTTTACACTTCAGCATTGTGCTATGTGGGCTTCTAGTAGTGGAACCAAATGTTTGAAGGCATTTTTCCTCTAGGTGCTGGCAGAAGTCTTCTATAATTCCATCTTTGAGTAGCTTTATAAATAGAAGAAGCAGCTCAGCTCTAATTAGCTTTTAGTTCGTTGGAGAATAGATACTGTCTCCCTGGTCACCCACCCTGTTATAACTATGACACTGTGGCTGAATACCAGCAAATTAATATTACATCATCCAAGCATTTCTCAAGCTACAGCCATATCCTGACTTTCTGGAGAGAGGTGATGCAGTATGATACAGGCCCCTTGGTAGCCCCACATTTCCTGTATTGAGCAGAATAGTCTGTTTCCTGGGTAAATGGCTAACACTTCACAGTTCCTGAAGTTTGGGAGTTCTGTGCCTCTTCTCATAAATCGTTGCAGAATAACATTAGCTATTCTGTTACAAGAGTCTTGAGTTTGCCTTTCCACGTGAGCCAAGCCTTCCTTCCCACAATCTCGCAATATGTCTGTGAAGCTTGAGGTGGTGAAGGAATTAAAAACAGAGTCTTGTCTTAGTTTTGATAGAACTTGGTGTAACTTTTAGCTGCTTATGGTCCGTGTTTGTGTTGTTCTAAGAAAATAATTTTCCATATGGCTCAATGCCTCTTCCTCCATTCCATATTTGGTCTACTAACCCTGTGTCCACCTTCTACATTCAGCTTTCTTTTTGATTTAAAACAGTCTGAAGGAGTCTCAGCATTTTTAATCATCATGTCAAAATTACAATAGCCTGCTTTCCAAAGGAGTGTTGTAAATCATCGTATTTTAATAACTTCCACAGAAATAATGAAGTGGAATTGATGTTAGAAGCCTTTTAATTTCTAAGGTGGCAATCCTAAGTAAAATTCGATGCAAGTGCCTCATCCTCAGCACTGACATTGGTTTTGTAAACTCATAGTGCAACAAACTGGCTTCTTAAAGTGAACAAATTGGTAATTTTCTTCTCTTTCATTGATGTTTAGTTTGGACTGAGCAAAAGCATGTGAGATCTTCTTAGCATTGATTTTTGCCAGTGTATTTAAATATAGCTTCGTTTTGATGTGCTGGCAGTATCTAAAACACATTATCTAGCTTTTACAAATACAAAAAGGAAAATAATTTTAATAAGAATTTTGTATTTGTAATCTATCTAATCAGATTAATAAGTCCTTTATCCTTATTGTTATAGATGGCTTGCTTATTCAGACTTTAATTACAAGGGAGAGATGAAGGTTTTGGAAGAATGCGATTCACCATCCGAAATTCCTTCAGCAGATGTAAAATCTCTGCGTCCCTTAAAAATGGTGAGGACTTCACAATTCCCTAATAAGTTGTGTGCCTTCCTTTTCCTATTGTTGCTCCCCCAAAGGTTTTGATCTAAATATAACTTAGGTTCTAACATCCTTTCAGGGTTAATCCTTCTACATGTAACACTCATCTCACGCCACGGTGCATTTGCAGTGTTGTAGTGGCACGGCAGTTGCTGTGGCTTGCTGGGCTTCTGCGCCTGCCCAAGTAAGACCACGTAGTCAGAGGGAGCACCTGATTCACTAGGACATCTTCCTGGGAAACTGCTGTTGTTAAGTGGAGATCAAATGAAACAGAACTGAAAGGCTCTGAATTGTATTGCAGCTAACACCAATTCATTAACTACAAAAGCTCTGCAGAAGTTGATTTTCTTTTTTTTTTAATGGTACAGCTAGAGTCTACTGGGAGTGGAAGACCAGCTGAGAAATTTCTTACCCAGTAGTATTCCTGTGACCACACATTGCGCAAAAATCTTCGGAGATGCAGCTAATTTTTGTTTTGATAGACAGCATGTAGATCTAAATATGAAAGAGATGTGGAAGGGTGTAACACATAATTCTACTGTATACATAGCAAGCCTACGGAAAGAGAGTTTAAAAGCCACAAAGGCGTAAGACCTAACAGCTGTCTTTTTAGTTGCTCATGGGAGGTAGGTGTCTTATTCCCTCACAGAACATCGTTCGCTAACATTTCCAAAGAAAATGCATTTATTGTATTTGCTCTTTGACCATAGACATGAATATGTCAGCCTATATTTTCTCTCTTCTGGTGTTTATAGTTTCTTAGTGTTCCACCATTTGTGCTTAAGAAACTTGAAATATATACAACGAAGCTTTAAAAGTTAATTTTGCAAATTGGCCAATACAAATTAGTTAAAAAACACAAAGTAAATATTTACTTTAGATTGCTAATAGACAATGAAGGAATATTTTTAAATTGCTTGCACCCCTACAGGCTTGTCAGTGCACTGATTTGTTTGTAGGTCAGGTTTATAGTGTCCCTGGCCTTTACGAGTTATCAGAGTATTTAAACTAGTGTTTGATTTGGCCAACACTGAAAATGGTGAATATAATTACAAAGACTTCATGCTCTGATAGTACTATAAAATACATGTCAAAGCATAACTTTAAGTTTTATATAAATATCTTCCCCCCCCCCATCTTTTTTTAGGGTGGACTAAAGGTACAAATGCCAATGAATGTCAAGGTAAGCACTGAGGACATTGAGAATAAAATATGAGCACATTGGAAATATAAAACCTTTATTTAAGCTATTTTCTTTTTGTTGGGTATGTGACGTTTGATTAAGTATTCAGTGTTTGCTGCTGAAGAAAAATTCACTAATGCTGTCAAGTCCACTTTCTTACTAGCGTTTCATGAGATGTAAAAGTAGTAGTAGTAGTTTGTTTTTTACATATTAGGAGAATGTGAATTTGCTATAGAAGAATTGTAAAGCTTTTACAAAACAAAATTAGTTTTCCTGACTGACACATCAGTCACTGTAATGGAAAGGGATCAGGAGAGATTTTCCCATTTAACGTACCAAGTTTAAAAAAAAAAGGAGGGGGGAGGGGAGGAAGGGGGCAGGAATAGGACCCTTCCTTCCTATGCTCGATCCCAATACAAGAGTTGTGAGTGAGACCATGATCCTTCTGTGATTTGAGGAGCAGAAAGCTAATCTGGAGTTACTGCTCCTTTTCCCTCCTTTTTCTAGTTCTCCACAAAAATGCTAATGCTTTAGGTAACTTTTAACTATACAAATACACACAAGACTCAGGTGTTTTTCTAATAAATATTCGGCAGATGTGGAACCTCAAGGGGGTGTTAACTGCAGTCACTGAAATAACTTCAGCAAAGTACAGAGAAAGACCTCTTGTCTACTTTTGAAGGATTAAGCTCAGTGTGTCTAGCTGTGACCAGGTAGGTTTACCTGCAGGCTATATACACTGCACAGGCACAGGATTACAGGACAAATCACAGTCATGTAGCTGCAGAGTGCGTTTATGTGTATGTAGTTGTGTGAATAAGTATCCTTCTGTGGAAATGTCTGCAAATAGCCTGAGAAGCCTATCTAAATCCAAATAGGGTCTCTTCAGCTTCAAGGGCACTCAAGAATCAGAAGGGCTGAAGAATGCAACCCTGAATTTTCTTCATAGTGATGGCTTGTTGGAGGGGGGGAAAAAAGGTGTCTTCCACAGCAGTACACACACCCAAACTTCAAATTACTATTCAAGGCATACTCAAGGCATTGTTCAACATCATGTTTTCTAGATAATAATATATGAGAAAACCCACTTTGGAGGATGGTCCAAAGAGTTTTCAGAAAACATCGCTTCTGTCCCAGCTCTGTTTGGTAGTGAAGAGGAGTTTCAGGAAATTGGATCAATAAGTGTAATTGGTGGAGTGTAAGTATATTTCACTTTTATATGTATTTACTTTAAAATAGGAAATCATAACTAAGTGCTAAGAAGTGCTAACTAAGGGGTGATTAGAATCTCTCACTGGTAAAATATTTTGAAAAGAAAGGTATATATATTTCTTTTGTCAGTTAGCAGCTTTGGATAAAACCACCTCTCCATATGGCTTATCTATTGAAGGGAATATAGGAAGATAAAACTAAGTATGTGAGAGGTGTGAAGTCAGTGTTTACCATTTGGATGCCAATCAACTAGGCCATTTTGTTCCTTAATGACAGCATTCACACAGAGCTTTAATTTATATTGCTTTATATTTCTGATAGTCTCTACTTAATTTACTGAAATGACCTTGGGTAGGTGTGGTCAGTCTTCAATTTGACATTTTAATGCCTCTGAAATCTATAAACTGTTTTATTGTCTCAATGGTTTTCCTTTGCCACCTGTTGCATGTTATCTGGAATTAAGAATCTGCCCTTATTTTCCTTTGCTGAGGCCTCGGGTTGATTCTGTGTTGCCCTGCCCCTCTCTGTCATACACACACGCACACAAAAAAGAGTGTATAACACAGTCCTTAGGTGGACTGCTTGTGAGGTAGGCTCAGTGCCAGCTATTGTGAAGAGCTACCAACCCTATGCGTTGTTCTTTCAACCTCTCCCAAGACCCAACAGGATAGGACTGTTTGAAAGCACACAGGATGGTTACTTCTGCCGAACAGCTTAGCAATAAAATAGTTTTCAGAAACTTTTTTTTTTCTTAGGGGATTTCAATGCTAATACTTCAATATAAAGATTCAATAACATACATCCTATCAGGCTGTTGTCAGAATCTTACAAGCACTAAATTAAAAATAAACTTAATTGTGAATACTCAAATAATCTACTCATAAATACATTATGTATTCGCTATCTGGGAAGCCTCAAATTATTAAAAATCATCCTTCTGTTTCTTGTGACGGCTTTTATTTTTAATACTGCAAAACTTAAACATCTGAATTAATGTAAACCAGGTGGTACTAAAAGTAAAGCTATCCCTGCCTGCCAAATTTCAACGCTGACAGAATTTGTACAGCAGTTCTAATACTTACAAGGGAGCTTTAATGAAAGAAATGCTTACAAGGAAGAAGGAGGGGGAAGCACTTTTTCAAATTAAGATCCATTAGAGCTGTCAAAGTTGATGTGGAAATGCCTTCTTTTAATCAAGCCTTATCTATTTGTTCAAAGAACTTTCAAAAAGTTTTATTCCCTTAGTGCTAAAACATATTCCATATGCAATATATTGTATACGTTCAGTTCACTTGTCTATTCATATTCATATATGTTTTTAGATTAGAGCAGGTAACAATGTAGG
>NW_008824791.1:4082839-4086209 GCF_000699105.1 Pygoscelis adeliae
ATCCATTAATTTTGTCACCAGCTCCAGCAAGGGTAGAATCTCATCATTTATTAATACACTGAAGAGATCTACTGCTTGTTTTTATCATTGACAGTTGGTGGCTTACAGTGTTTTGGCCACTAGATGCGTACTAGCCCCTGTAGTACCGAATATTGGTATTGGGAATAGGGCTGACTGAGAGGAGGTACATGGAGAAGCGTTACACCAATAAACTGTTGTTGGAGAAAGAATCACATGGTGGGAATTTGATTCACAAAGAACACTTCAGGGGTGACTGTTGTGATGTCAAACAAGCATTGCTTTGTTCGTTAGCTGAGTCTGTGATACTCATTTTAGTGTTCTTAGGATGTTCTCTTCCCCTTTTATTTGTTATGGAAAATCATGTGTGCAGTTGTTTTGCTTTTAGTTATTTCTCTTTCTTTTGTTGTGTTTTGTTGGTGTAGATGGGTTGCCTATGATAAGGAACGCTACAAAGGCCGTCAGTACTTGCTGGAGGAGGGAGATTATGAAGACAGACACTCATGGGGGGGAACTGACAGTGTCCTCCTGTCTTTCCGGTTCCTTCAGGCTGTAAGTACTTTTATGAATTTCACACAAATTACGCACAGCTCTATACATAAAGAGGAAGGTTATTCTTCGTATATGGTACAGCTGTCTTGGGTTTAGTTGTTCCACGTTTTGCCCAAGTTCACTCTCATTCTTTTCCTACTTGCTGAAATTTAGACTGCACTGCATACATGCAGCAAGTATGCAGGCAGAAGCAGGTTCTAAATAGCCTTTGTAATGTTCATACAAAGAATGTATCATGCAGAATTCCTTGTCTACCTGCCAGATTTTCCAAGTATCTCACTTCTGCACTTCAAGCTATTTGAATCTCTAGAACACAATTTTCTTAAGTTTAACATGTGTAAGTGTACAGTGTAGTTCTTCATTAAAATAAAAACAGCTTTTCAACACAGCAGCTGTTGCAAGCCTTAAAACAGCATTACCCTCTGTCTCTGTGATTTCTGTGCCAGAAAATTTTGGCAGCAAAAATAATCATGGTGAAAAAATCCCTGCTACTAAAATGTGTTTAGTGGGGACAAAGATGAAATGATGATAAAAACTATATCAGAGTTCAGTAGTGGAAGCAAAGTTAGACTTTTCAGTGATGGGGAAACATGGGATTAGAACTACTTTATCGTTTCCTTTGGTTTGGGGTTTTTTTTGTTTGTTTGGGGGTTTGATTTTTTTATTATAATAGGAACTCTGTGAGCTTTAAATACAGCTGCAAAGAGTGGCTCCTTTGGAGAATTAGATTGTTCACTCTGAGATTACTCAGTCTTGTATACTCAGATTACTCATCTGAGGAGATGTGATATTTCTGAGCCAGGAAAATTAATGTGAACCCAAAAAGGCCATGCTTAAATTCACAATTTGCAGTTTTGATTTTTATGAAAGGCATCTAGGAAAAGCTATATTTATAATCAGAATCTATCATATAACTTAAAATAAAGATAGAATAAACTGAATTGAAGAACAATGTCCTTCTCTAAATAATTTATTTTCAGGTTTCTGAGAAAACCAGGCAGGAATTTTCTTCTAACTCCTTGTTTTGAATGTGCAGAATCCTATTCAATTACTGACTCATCTTAGTTTTTCTTTCTTTTCAAGCTATACATAGGATACTTGAGTAACTTCCGGTGATCTTTTTAAACCTTCCTCTTGGCAAAGGACATGATTACAGGCTTAAAATTGTGCATGTGCCTAGCAGGGATGACCTTCCACATATATGCATGTATTTAATTTGACCCACGCCTAGAATAGTCAGGATGCTCAAGTCGTTAACATCTTAAAAACATGTATCATTCGCACTCATATATCAACATGTATCATTCAAATTGGCATATAAATTTATATCAATATGTACGTATTGATAATAAAAGTGTAAGTAATACTTGCCCTCAAATTGTAGCATAACTAAAGGCAATGAGCTAGTTGCCAGTAAAATGACTAATGGCACTAGCATTTTGTTGTTTGGCTTGACCAACAGATTGACCACCTCTCTCTGATGTGCGATACATAGGTCAGCGTTCAGGCTTGCCATATGCTCTCTTCGTGACTTTGTATACGATACTTAAGGTCAGGATTTTAAAAACATTTTAGTACCAAACTCTTGTTTTTGGGGGGACCTGGGCAAAAATCCAAAACTAGTTCTGTCTGCTTAATGCATCTCACTGCACAGCGAACGTACTAACTCTTCTCCGTAATCTCAGAAATTCTGTTAGGAGAAGTGCGGTGAAGGTTGCAATGGTCTTGGACTCTGCGGGGGTGTTCCTGGATATCAGATCCGTATTGCTCTTCCCTAGAAATTCTGTTTTAGTCAGATGAATTCAAGAGTCTCTGTAGAAGATTAAGGACTTTGTGAAATGTAGCCGAGTTGCATTATTCATGGTCAGCTTAGGTAGGGAGTGGGGGCTGGACAGTGGCCCTGCTCTTGTATGTGCTCAATGATCCAGCTAGACTTCCTGCCCTCCCCCGCCCCCACCACCCCTTCTCCTTGGGTGTGACACTAGGTGACCTTGACTGTGTTGGCTTTAAGGCCAGCACAGACCTGAAAACAATTTAGCCTGGCTCACATGGCATGAAGCTGAAGCTAATGAGCCCTGTGTACCTGAGTCAGCTCCAGGCAGAGTTGGATCAAATGTCTTCGTGCCGTGCTCCCAAAGCAGGGAGTGTGGTACAGAAGCACGTAAATGGCTCTGCAGAGAGCCAGGCTGGGTACGGCATGCCTCATTAGCCTGTGTCAGTACCAGCTCTGTCAATGTGGCTTAGTACTATGCAAAGCTATTCAGTTGTTCCTGCACCACAGCGCTCAACATGACAGGTTTCACCAGAGCTTATTAGTGCTAGGAAAATCCAACCCATGTTTCTGTACACGTACCAGTGACTGCAGTTGAGCTGAGGCATGAATTCAATTTCCTGACAAATCAGAAAGGTTAGACATCGCACACAAAAGAGGGACTGTTACAAGTCACCCCTCCCCACCCACTGGTGAAGATGTACACGCACGTAGGCATACTGCAAGAGCTTTCAGTTTTTGTCTGTCTTAAATATTTCTGCTGTGAACAGTCACAAGTTCTAGTGTAGGGATGCAGGGAGTGTTTTGAAAGTGGAGGTAGAAGGACTTGTAGAATTGTTTTTTCCAGCATACTGCCAGCTCTGTTATCAGCATCTATATTGGACACACTGGAGTCAAATTATACAGGGCTTGTTCCTGAGGGCAGGCAGCAGTTTGTACTGTGTGCTGGTTTGGGGAACAGTTGCATTTGCTTCTTTTCTGCAGTGTCAGATGAGAGAATTTGTGAAGTTGGGGGTTCCTGTGGCTGTC
>NW_008824791.1:4086241-4113080 GCF_000699105.1 Pygoscelis adeliae
GAATTTTCTGAGTCTCTTTCAGTGGAGCAGAGTATGTTCCCTTCGGAGCTTTCCTACTAATGTTTTCAAGTCTAAAATGATTTGCCTTGGTCTGAAAGTCCATTTTTAAGTATTTCTCCTATTGCTTATTGTAAGAGAAGCTGTATTGAAAATTTAGGGAGGAAAAAATGATGGCTGAATTTGAAACATGTTTTAAATGTAATTACAATTGTGGATATATTTCAGTATTTTAAATTTAGTCAAAGAAATTATGTGCAGATTTGATCTAAATGGTTTTTCAGGAACTCTTGCAAAGTCCTTGCTTTAGGACTGTTAAGAGCAGCTGTTTTTCATTTGCACTAAAACTGCACTAGCTCCACGCTCCACAGCCGCCCCCCCCCCCCCCCCCCCCCCCCCCCCAAAAAAAAAAAAAAAAGGTAGTCTGAAGCTGCAGTTTTTCATGATGATTTTGCCAGACCTGGCACTTTAATTTGTAGTGTATACCTGAAGTAGTTGCAACTTTTTAAATAAATGAGAGGAGGAGATGGTCAACATAGTAGGAAAACCAGTTTTACCACAGAATTTGTTCCGTCACTTTTTAGTGTCCTGTAAACAATGCAGAGAGGTTGAGCCACATCAAGTGTTCGTTCTAAAATTGGTTTTCATTATTCATTGTGATTGAATGCTGTACAAAGGCATGGTACCCTCTAAAGCGCCTGTTTGATCAGGTTCACCTGACCAAATGAATCTGGCTGCATGATTGGCCTGGCCTTAATTTCTAAGTGTTCTTTGATTGTTGTAAGTCTTTGTTTTCTCAGTGTAGCCTTCAGCATACTGCTTCTGGTTGGTAGCTACAGTGCTACAGCAGGAAATATTTAGGGTAATAATTCCTGTGATGGTGTCCTCATATGTTTGTGAATCTGTGTCAGCTCCTGTATTTGCTTGATAGCCTTTTCTCTTGTTTGCAAGACTGACTTATTTTCAACTTATATAACATTGCTGAATGTTTCAGAAACACTGAAATTGAATTGAGTTCATGCTTTTTGTTAAAAGTTAAAGGAATAAAATGAATGGATTGTTGTTTTCCATTTTCCCAAGCAGTGACTGAACTGTGTGCTTAAAATTGCTAAGTGGTTAAAAAGTTGGAGATTTGAAACCCAAATTCAAATAATCTGAAGCTGTGCAAGTAATCTGGTCAAGCAGCTATGCTAGCTGAAAGCATAAAGCAATGTCACACAGCTATACAAGAGAGAACATGATAGCGTCATGCGGGATTTATTTTATAGATATAGTGATTAGTCATACAATGGATGTATCAAAAAAATACAAACCCCTTGTGCTGGAAAGGTGATCTTGCCCAGTCTTTTCCTCTCCATGATTATTGCCTTGTCGCTGGGAAGGGATGAGGAAGGAGAACTTGAAGTAAAAGACTATAGTCATGGTAATGCTTGGAGTAGTCATTTGTTGAAGCTGCTGGAAGATGAATGCTATATCCCCAACCCTTCTCTTTTCCACGCAGGTATCTTTGCACTCTGTCATCCTCGTAGAGGAAAGGATGGTGCTCAGGGGCAGCAGATTCTTCCTCTCTTCAGTGGAAATCATGGAAGGCCATATCAGATTGCCAGGCTTCCAGCTAGGCACTTCAATGCCAAAATATCCCTTAAAGATCCACACAAGGGACCTAAGTCCCTTCGCTGCTTTATAAAACGCTATCTTTCAGGCTACAACTTTTTTCCAAAATGTTTTATGTTGTGAAGTGTCACTGAGCTGTGACAGCCTGTCTTCTAATTCTTGTGCTGTCTCTTAGGATTTCATAGAGTCATCAGTGGCACTTTTTCAGTCTGATGATGAAGATGGGAAAGCATTAGACATCGTCAATGAAGAAATCCCTGATTTGGAGCAGGGTGGATTTGGCCCAGAGACGAGGTCAATTCTTGTGAGAAGTGGAGTGTAAGTCTGCTGAAATATATGGATCGAAGTATTAAGTATTTTTGTGCACAGCTGGGTTTGGGTACATCTTTGACAGAATATATTTCACATGGTACAGGTGGTAAACATTTGGGGGAGAATGTTTCAAGATCTTAGTTTTCTCTAAATCTCATGCCTCCACCTTGATTTGGATCTGGGCATTCTTGTTACTAGAGAAAGCTTGTGGTGTCCCTCCAGAGTTCTCACGGACTGTAGTTTCACGATGCAGGAGCTTTGGCAGTAATACAGAAGAGGGATTTTAGGTATGTTAAGAACTGGGATACCTTTTGGGACACGTGGAGCCTGTACAGAAAGGATGAGCTGTGCCTTATTTGTACTGAAGTCAGGCTGCTGGCACTGAAAATTAAAACAGTTTTTAGAGAACTATTTAAACTAAAAACAGGGGGTTAAACCAACAGGTGTGGAATAGTACCCGGTTCAAGCTGATACAGCCTACAGGGTGGACTCTGCTAACTTTCGGTGTGCATATGTGAAGTCCAGGAGGAAAATAAACACCACAATTGCAATAAATAAGGAAGGTAAATGAGAATGCCTGCAATGTCTGTCGATGGACATACGTGGTATTAACTGATGGAGCAAGGACAAAACTTAAAAGTGCTAGAAGCCTAAAAAATAGTATGGGAGAGCTAGAATGCTGGGCATGAAATAACAGCTCTGATATAGCAGATAACACAGAGATTCACAGGAAGGATAAGCAGAGGAGCTTCCAACTCTATAGGAATGGTAGAGTAGACTATTATAGGCAAGGGAGTGGTACTGTACATGAAGAATGGTATCAAGTGCTAAAACATAAAAAATGTTATGGGAAAAGAGCACTATGGAATCATGTGGGTGGAAATCCCAGACTTTAATAGTAATTTTAAAGTGCAGTATTAATGTTGTCATACCTACCCTAATGGTGATGGTGATAGGGACCAACAACCGTTAAGTGAGACTAAAAAAGCTTCAAATTTAGGACAGGTAGCAACAGTGGGGAATTTGAACTGCTCGTATAGAGACTGGATATTAGTGTCTCATGAGGATGAGAGACAAGGATGAAAGGCTGGGACTCAATTTGGAGAAGAGATGGCTGAGGAGGGATATGAATGAGATCTGCAAAATCCTGAAGGTGGTAGACAAGCTTAATGCAGCAGCATTCACAGAATCCTGCATGACAACAATTGGGGGATGCTTTACAGAACTAGCTGAAGATTGCTTTAAAACAGATTTAGAGGTGGGCAGCAAAAAGCCTTTTTTACACCGGAGGCAGTGAATTTCTGGAACTTGCTGCTGAAGGAGGCTGTGGTAGCAGATAGCACCAGGAGGTTTAAAAAAGCATTAGACAAATTAATGACAAACAGATTCATAAATGGGTGCTAAAAGCTCTAGGAAAGGAGATGCCCGCTAATATCCCTAATATAACAGTCCCAGGTGCTGGGTGACTAAGAGAGGAACGCACCACCAAAAGCAGCTAAGTTAGTGGCGTCTCTCTAACTGGCCTCCATCTACTTCTGCCAGTGCCAAAGAGCGTGTGCAGGTCTAGAGACACCCTCGGTCTCATGTAGTTGGGGGTTTCTTTCTTCTTAAATCACAACAGGGAAAGCAGGGTGGGAGAAGCTTGAATTGCCAACCATTGCAAGCTTTTGCTTTATCTCATCTTACCAAGGCTTCCTCATTTACTTCTCTTTCTTCTTGCACCATTTTTCTTAAACCCAACTGGAAAAGTTGGAAGAAAGCCCTGCCTGGGGGGATGCTGAACAGGTAAAGATTCAGCTGAGAGAGATTCAAAAACTCGTCAGTTAAGTGTCTTTCCTCTGGGCTTCTAAGCAAGGCATCATCTCATGCTGAATGTATATTTGATAGAAAAGCAGAGACCCGAAGTTGTGTGTTTGTCAAACTAATGTTTGCAAAGTAAAAGCAGAAAATCAAGTGTGTGACAATTATGCACCTCTCATTGGGTTTAATGTTACACTGTCTGTCAGATGGACTTATCAAGAAAACTCCAAAGAAAATTGTTCTATTTAACTCGTTAGTATTTTCACCAAACTGCACGGAAAAATGTGATGTTTTCAGTTTAATTTTTGTGTCATTCTCCAGGTGGGTCGCATATCAGCAGAAATATTTCTGCGGAGAACAGTATGTGTTGGAGAAAGGAAAATATAAATGTTTCTTTGACTGGGGAGGATCTAGTAAAATCATCATGTCAATTCGACCTATTAAGTTGGTAAGTTACCAGAAATTGTTAAGGGGAAAACTTAAATGAGACCTTTGGAGTTCAGAGTGTACAATAATGTTATAATGTGGGCTGTGCTGTTTAATCAATTTGTCTGTTTACTTGGAAACAATTTAAAGACCCTTGTGAATGACATAATGAGTCTCTTCAGGATGGAGACTGAAATGGATGCTCTGGATCTTTAAATCTGTTGAGAAAATTGTCAGGGAAACTTCGTAAGAAGAACTTCCCTTTGTCAGACTGTATTCGTGGAAAGAATAACCTGGCCTGGAAAGATTAACTTGCCTTAAAACATAGTAATTTATAATGCCTAACTGATAATGGATATAAAAATACTTGAGAATTTATCTGGCCCATATTGTTGTTTTGTAATAGAGGTCTGATTTTTTTTTTTCTCCTTATTTTAATGCTAAAATATTTATAATACATATAGCGAATAAAGACAGGAAATATTTTTAATCCATAATTAAATCCAAGGTAGTGCAACTTGCCCATATAGATTAGTGCCAGAACTGTCAAAACCCTAATGCAAAACAAAGACAATCCTCAGTAATAAGTATATAATAAATGATACTACTGCACTGAAAATAGGAGAGGAACATTTAACCTTATTTTGAAGAACACGTATTGAAAGAGGTGTCGCAGTCTTCTGTTGGTTTTAATTCCATCTTTCTTTTTTTCAAGAACTAGACTCAAAAATAAATGCAGAAACATTTACGTGGACTCTAATCCACATTATGTGAACTAATTAATGCTAATGCAAGTTCTCTGTATGAAAGGCACTGAACAGTCAGGCAGGTAGTCATGAGCTTACAGGCAGCTGATGGCAGAGGCTGGGGAAGAGAATTGTGTCAAGAGCCTGGGAAGTGTGGTTTTCTCTGCTCTTGAGTTCATAATTAACAAATTTCAGGAACTTGACATGTCTTCTAGGAAACTAATTGTAATTAATGATATTTATATGCATGTGTTTATATTTATTATTGCAGGAACCGCTTGGAACGAATGAGCCTCCACATTTGGTATGTTGACATTATATAACAGTGTCTAGTACTAAACTACATTTAATAATTAAATACAGGTAATCTTGAATGTCTTGCTTTGTTACTTCAGATGATATCTCAGTATTATCATCTCCATACAGCAGACCATTGATGGAGGAAACTGGGAGATGTCTAAAGGTTAAGTTTGCTAATGTTCTGCTCTTTGCTGTGTTCCAGATCATACCCTTTAGTATTCTGTCCTTAAAAATGCAAGCAGTTCATTAGGTTTTGAGTGACTTTGGGTCTCTATAGCTACTGATTTTCCTCTTCTTTCCTTCCTGTTTCTGGAAACTCACTATCACGTGCATTCATCCTTCTCTTTGTGGCATATTTTCTTTCCAATGTTTTGCATTGTATCTGGTTTGTCACTATCTTGTTCACGTATGAAGTGAAGAAGAAAGTATAAACTGCAGAAAATTGAACTGCACTCTTCAAACCTGCAGATGCATCAACAGGGGAAGATGGGTTTTTTTAGTCTTGTGTGTATGCTGGTAGCTCTGCTTTTTGTAGTCTCCCAAGCATGTACAGCTGCTCCTTAAGGAGTAGGCACCACTTGCTCCGTGCTTCCCTTTTCCTCGCAGTAACATATGACCTTAACTGAACACGTCCTGATTATAATAAATCCATGACAAATCTCTTCTACAGTACATTCTGACAATTTCCCTGAAAGTTGTGTCTAACTTGGTTACAACTTATAAAGAGAAAACAGTCCCTATAATTCACTTTTAGTCTCAAGAACGAGTTAGTTTAGGGTTTTACACTTTTGGTCCTTATCTTACAAGGTTATGTTCCATTAATGTACCTTTGTGATATCTTTCTAAAACAAAAACCTGCTCAAAGTGTTTGTGCTCATCACCAGCTATGGTCTGTCTCTGTCGCAACAGGGCTCTCCTCCCTTCCTGCATTAGTTGTTTGATTTCTCTTTTTCTGTCCTGGAGTGTGCTGCTAGCAAGGGTGATGATCTAAGTGGTTATATTGCTCTCTCTATGACATGCTTTTAGTTAAGCAAATTTGGAAAACTTTATTTCAAAAAACATGACATTTTTTCAGACAAAAGAGGCTTTAGAGCTCAATGGTTCTGTCTCAGAAAACTGAAGTATTTTGTCATCTGGACACAATTTTGCTCTTTCTTGCTTGGATGGGTATAATAGCTGTAAGCACGTGGGAAATACATTGTGTTACTTAGCAGGTTGACCACACCCTTCTTTTTCTCCAAGTATTCTAGTTCTACAATTTAATGATTAACCCAGGACTACAGGAAATATTTCCTGTCTGAAGACATAATTGGTGTATTATTTTAGTCTTAAACACTGATTTCCTGCCAGACCTATTCATATGGCAGTTTGCGGCCAAATCCAAAGACTTGCAAGTACGTTCACAGTAAGGCCTTGGTAAATGATACCAGATAAAATAACCGACTCAGAGGAAACCGGTGGGATCCAAACAGTTGAACATAATTTTCTCTCCATCTTCAACTCTTCCGGTTTTTTTTCAGGATCTTCCAAAAACTATCGAGTGCTTTAATCCAGGTTTGCAGACCTTTAAGATCAATTCAAACCTTTGAAGTTTCAATAAATTGTGCTTACAGTCTTTTTATTTCCAGTAATATGTGAAAAAAAAAACACCTGTGTGTGTGTGTATATGCAGTCACCTTTACATACTGACATGTACTAGATTGTGTTTTGCCTTTTGTGTTCTCTAATAGCAGTCTTAACACCATTTGTAAAAAATACTATCCTGATTTATCACAATCCTGGTTTTCACAGGATTCTGCCCTAAAGCTAGGAAAGGAAGAACATCATTCATATTGCTACGGTTCTTTTAGGAGGGGAAATATTTTGAGTAAGTTTTTATGGGAAAACATTTAATCACTTAGGATAAGTAAAGGATGGTCTTTTGGATAAATATGAAGAATTTCCCATTCAGAGTAAAATAAAAGTTTCCGTGTACGCAACAGTCTCTTAGTTTGGAACTTCAAAGCATGTTGCGTATGAGTTGGCAAATCCTTAAGCATCCTAATGTTTGACCCTTGTATAAGCCGTATACCGGTTATTTTGAATGATTATACGTTCTTCCACCTTTAATAAACATATGTCTGAGCTAAGGGAACTGTTTTCACTGTCTACAAGAGTGTGTCTGTTTTTTCACTTCTGTTTTTAGTTGCTCGTCAGAAATTGAAAAGCAGCTACATTTTCCTAAATCTCTCAGTAACTCCCCTGACCTTTTCCTCCTGCCAGGCTCCCTAATAAACAAAGTACATATAATGTAAGAATGCCTGAAATCACCAACTCTAAAAAGCCATTAATTTTATTTATTAAAAATAAAACTTGGTTTTGCCCAGCAAGAACAAAGCCTCTTTCAATAGCAGCTGACTTGTACAGATGATTTAGGAAGCAGAGATAATTGCTGTGATAACTTGTATTTGTATTTTAACATGCTGTCCGTTGACTTTTTGGGAAGCGAAACCTCGTATAGTAATGTCAAACCCTGACAAGCAGAGATAGCTGCAGTTTGAGACTAATCGCAGATATGCAATGTTTTCACCAAGAATCAGTACTTCACCCCAGCTTTTGTCAAATGAAGACCATCGTTCATTAGTAGATATATTCTGTATAAAAGTGAATTACAGATATTTTTTAAAAGCCTTGCACAGCATCTGGCTTATGTAAGAAAGACTGTATGTATATATTCCTTTATAAAGAGCTTTGAGATACGTGGGTAGAAAATACTATGTAATTACAGCTTAAATAGATGCTTTGTGACATAGCAGTGCAATTACATTTACAGAAAAATCAGCTACACTTTATTCATTATATTGTAGCTGATTTGTGTTCTCCAATTTGCAGTTACAGCATGTAAGGCCAGGTTAAGCCTTTCTTGTTCTTTCTAACAGGAAACATACTAATTTCTTTTAAAAACATAGACTGAGCTTTTCCATAAAATCACTCGCTGATGCTTGTGTTTGGCCTTCTCGCTCTGTCCTGGCAAAAGCATTTGATTTCTTTTCTTTGGCAGGAAGCTAGGCCAATTTGGGGCATGAAGGGGAAAGTAGCTCTTGCAACAGCCATCGTGTTTTTCTTCCATTACAGAATATGAGCTGTGCTCTTTATCCAGTTAAATTTTTCATTCTTTTCCAGCCTCTCTTTCAGGCTTTAAAGTGAAATTCACCTCAGTTACACAGTGGCAGCCCAAGGGTGCAGAATTCTAGGCGACTTTGCTATAGATCATAGGCTGTATCATACTACTTTTTTCTTTTTTTTTTTTCTTTTTTTCTTTTACTGCAACACTTTCAACCTTATTGCTTTTTCAGGGTGAATTGATCACATCTTACTGGGGGGGCATGGTTCAATGTGGCTTGAAGTTCTTCACCATGGCATGTAAAAACAGCTTAGCTGAACTTCAGAAGTTCATGGTGCATCTACCAGGCTGTACCCAGTTCCCCCAGAAACTCTTCTGCTAGTTCTTAAATGCGAAACTACCTGCGATCACTGTGGTCACAGATTTCAAGGCACTTTGTCAACAGTAGCCTTGTATGTTTTGACCAACGCTTCCCCGTCCTGTTTTGAACACTGGATTGCTGAGCTGTAGCAAGAGTTAGCTGCAGTTCAGGAGTACTTTGGATGGAAGATAACGTCCTTCAGTCCTAGCCTTCTCTTTTTCTCTGGGCCCTCTCCTGCTGCAGTTGAACTTATGCTTGATACCACTGTCTTAGCATCACTGGGAAGCATCCTGTACCGGGCCCAGAGATAATAAAACACTCGATCTTTCTAAAAATAAAGCAGCTGTAGAAATGTAAAAGATTCCTTAAATGAGAATTCATTCTATTTATTGTATCTTTGTGAACTGAATGGATACTTCTCTTAAGAGCACAGCTGTCTCTGTTTACATTAATGATAATGTGTTTGTTTTCCTTCTAGTCATTGGTTTTGTTTTGTTTTGTTCTTGTAGCTCAAAGCTTTCAGTAATACACATTTCCAAGGAGCATGTATAGATTTCACAGCAGAAGTTTCTGATTTTACATCATTCATACCATGTTCTTTTAAGGTTCTGCGGGGATGGTAAGTCTGTTGTTTTACATGCCATCATTTTAAGTAATATGAAAATTTTTTTAAACTCTACTAAATTTCAGACAGCTGAAAAGTGCATAACACATGCCCATCATATTCCATCACGTCTTAGACCCTTTGTCTTGCAATGCATCTCAGTAACTGTCGTCCTGTCATTGGTTTGGGTAGTATGCATTTTGCTTTCCCTGTGGGAAGTTTGCATAGTTACTGTGATTCTTTTTTTAACTCCAGTTAGAATTTATTCCAGATTTTGAGAACTTGGTACAGTAGAAGTGTCTGCACTCCACTCGCGTCGTTTGATTCTGGAACTGAGATTTCTGTACCACATGATTTGATTTTGCTGCTTTGGTTGCTTTGTCGCGTAGCCTTTCAAGTCATCTTACTTTTAAGCTTAAGAAGAACAAACAAATTTTTTATTCCTTATTTCCTTAGCAAATATTAAAAATAAGCAGCTAGAGCAGCTGATCTTTTCTGTTACATTATTCTTGCAGTTGGCTCCTGTGTTACCAAGGGGAAATCGCTGACAATCACTGTGTGCTGGAAGAAGGCCTCTACGTTGACTTCAGTTCCTGTGGCTGCCCGACTGCTACAATCAAATCCCTCAAGCCTATTCAATATGTAAGGACTTTATTGAAGAAAAAAAAAAAAAAAAAAATGCTTTGGAACTCTTTTCCTAGTCAGATGTCTGAAGCAAGTGCTTGCACTAAACAAACTCCCACTCAGGGAAAAGAGTGAAGTTTGTGTTCTTAGCTTACGGGATTTTTTGGGTTTGGAACAAGCCAGGCTGCATGCATGCATGCACATGGTCACTTGTAGGCACACGCACTTGGGTGTTCTGGGCTCAAAGTTGCTCTCTTTTGTATGAGTTGCATTGGTTGGCATTTTTCTGACTGGTCTTTATAATACAGCTCAGCAAGCTTAGTATGCAGTGAGACATTTTGTCACGCCATCTAAGCAAACAGGGCTTCTTCTATTAGGCCTACAGCCAAGGTTCAGTCTTAAAGCAAAGTACACACAGAAGACATGAAAATTGAAGTTACAAGGTAGCATATACTTGCCATAATGCTGTTTAATTTACTCACTGTTTTACAGAAATATAAAAAAATGTTTCACCTCCTAATGGCATCTCAAATCATGGGTCAATAAAGTGGTATAATACACCACGCATGTGGCCTGTGAGCTGTGTATGACGCATCAGATAGTCCAGTCCAAAGCACATGTGGCCATCCTCTCTTGGTGACTTCTGAGATACAGGACAAGTACTTATTACACATGCATATAGTCTTCATGTGACTTTCAGGTCACGCTGGTTGTACTACCCAAGCATACAACTTGCAGTCAAGTGACCTATTGTAGCAGTAAGGTGTGATACGAGGTCCTCTATGGCCAGGAGATTGGACAGGAGTGCATTGTACTATCAAGTACAAGATAGATACAGCCTTTTGTACATCCTGTTGTAATCCTGCACACGGGACATATGCCTCTGGAGTCTTGCTGTCATGTCTGTGCCTTCGTCCCATATCTTGGTATGCTCCTATGCAAGAGCATCAAAGATAAGCTGGCCATAATGCTGTTGGTAAAAGAGAAGCAAGTGGCTGCTCTGCCCACTCCTCTCTAGCACTGACCAACTTCTCCAAAACTCTTCCTCCTTCCCTGTTTACAGAACACAAACCTAGTCTAGGTGATGTCTGCCCTTCAGTGTAACTCTTGCGAAACTAGACTTTGAAGATTACTCAATTCACTTTTATTCCAGTATTAAGTCCTTTTTTCCATTTGTGAACAGATTAAAAAAAAAAAACAAAAAAACAACCAAAACACACACACACTGCCCCCCCCCCCGAGCTGGTCTTTTCACTAGGTTACATAGATACAGTGACTTCAGTGGAGCTGTAGCTTCCCACCTGCTGTGAGCCTGGTTTTCAGATTAAAGATCTCCTTTTCACATTAGGCTTTTGGACTCTGCTCTGCTAAATAAAAAGTGAAGTTTTGACATGAAATGGTAGGCCTCATCCAAATCCCCCAGCCTGTAATCTCACAGGGGGGAGTAACTATGCAGTTTGGCATAGTAGGAAGCTACTGGCAGCCCTTGATTACCGAGGGCCAAGCCCTGGGAGAAGTGTGTTTGGCAGGCTACGTGTGGGAAGCTTACACACATTTTCCTGTACTTTGTAAGTGGCTTGCACCTCTTAGTTCAGTTCCTTTCTTGCAAATAGGAGCCCTTGTATCTCACAAAATTGAGGCACTAAACAGCAGAAAATGCTATTGAACCACACCTGTTTTACAAATAGAAATGCCCTCATCGGCCCCTAACACATTGTGTATGCTAGTCGAACAGGACAGTGCTCAGAGGCATTGTGTAGTACAGACGTGATGTTAAGCACACAGCAGTTAAGTTTGGTCAGTGGTCACAAACAGCCGTAGTTAATTCTGTGCATTGTCCACAATGCGCTGTTCTTGGAACAGAGCCCTTTTTATTACAAGATATTTCTGTTAGCTCGTTCAAGAGAGCAGCAAGCGTATTCCCAAATGGAATTGTTGTATGGGTTTATTGAATTCAGTTGTGACACTGGGAACCCCTTCCATTATTCGGCTTTAAATACCAGCCCAATTTCAGACCTAAGGTGTGTATCCCGATAGCTCACGTGTAAGAGGGAGAATGTTTAACCCCGACACCAAGCCCTGAATGTGCATTGTCTCCTGCTCTTCTTTAAGTGAGATGTATTTGCTGCAAGTGTAACTGTTGGAAGGACTGTCACGCCGGGGGGAGCCATGTATTGCTTCAGCGTGTGAGGTTTCTGCATCCCAGATGTTGACTAGAAGTAGAGGCCCATGTGTGGCACTGGCAGAGGGGAAAAAAATATGCTTTTAGCAGTACAAAGGACTCATAAGGCTAGCTCGTTACCAACCTTTGAAAACAGTCCAAGTCTGTTGACTGTTGTAGGTGTGGTCCAGCTATATATATTTTAGAAGTAGATTGTTTCAGCTGGTCCTTTGGGATAGGAGAACAAATCCGCTGGAGGAAATGGGGACATGGGATCTGGGCATTCCCTTTCTAATTTGCAAGACTGTAATGGTAATTAACTGTATGTTACCTTGATATTATACAGCTGAGTGAAGTCCCAACTCTGGGCCTTTATCTGTAGGATGTATGGAAGAATATAGATTCTTTGGGCTAACTCCAAAGTAGCTGTGAAACATAGCAGTCAGCACAGGCCACTGACACCTGCGGGGTGTGCAGCTTGGCTGGGCATCCACACCGATTTCTGCATGTGACCCTGAATCAAGGTTCCCCTTTCTGTTCCTATCTGTTCTAGTAACTAAAAGGAACATCTAGCAATGTTTTTGTTATTGCATGTAGCAATACCTTCAGTTTGAGTTCTCACTTATAATCTGTAACCGTTTTGAGGGGCTTTTTGGATGTTGTCAGCTGCCACAAGATTTCTGGGCTTTCGTTTTGGAAGGAGAATTTGAGGATTAAAGTTACGTATTTGTAGTACTCTTTCATGGCATGGGTGTGCTTTTGTGACCTGATGGAACAACACTGTAAGGTGACAGTGGGATTTTTGTGACTGAGTGAGGTAACAGTAATGCCTTAATCCATATGAAACAGCTAAGAACTTCTGCAAAGCCTTGACTGATTTTTTTGAAAATAGATTGACCAGTTGAAGATCAGGAAAGGATTTGAGGGAATAGTTTGTTCTCTGGAAAACGTAGCTTTGATGCAAACAAAATATTTGCAAATAAATATAGCAAATGTTCTAAATGAAAAAAATGAGGAATTTTTTTTTAGGAAAGCAAACTTTTGAGTTTTTAGTTTGAAAATTGCCAGAAATATAATTTGTTTGTTTAAGAGCTTAATTACATAACAAAATGAAAAATATCTTTCTAAATCACTGAGTTGGCCCAATTAAAATAGAAAAAACCCAAAACTTTCAGAGCAATACAAAATGAATTTGGATAAGAAAACAGGCTTAGACTAGCGGTGGTCTGATTTCTTCACTGTAATGACAGTACTTTAGGTTGGCTAGCTTTTGTTCTAACCTTTAGCTCTTGAAGGGATGTTTTATGGGTTCTTTGCTGAAAAGTGAAGGTGTCATCATTTAAGTATGGCATGCTACCCCCACGCCCTCCCCACACACACTCCCCCATTTCTCAATAAATTCAAATTAACATGGTTCCACTTTGGTTATTTCTCCTCCGTTTATTATGCACTGGCATCATAGAGGAATTAAGCACATCTTTGTAACCAGTTTCCTCTACTGTTTGTTCAGGAAGTAGCAAAGGAAAAGTTAGGCAGGTTCCTAAGGAGAGTGGGGAAGGTGTTCCCTTATTCCCAGGAACCTCTTTCCCAACTTGGCTTATTCTCCGAGGTGTATAATACTCGAACTAAATCTTTAGGAGACCCTACCTGTATTTTTTCCCTGCTGTTCTATTTCGCTGAAATTCAGACTGGACCGTTCTGTCCTTCTGGGAGCATTTAGGAAAAGCTGTAGGTAGTAAGAGGATACAAAGAAGGAGCAAAGCATATCTGTACCTTGATAATGAGAAAATAATGCTCTCTGTTTTCAAAAATTGTGTTGCAATACCCATGTATTAATCTAGATTGCATATTGAATGTGTTTCATGGCCTCTTCTGAAAAGGGGAATGCTTCTGAAAGACCAATGAGTCTTTTTCATGTACTGTTTTGTAAGTGGGGAAAATAGGCTAAAAAGCGTATCTCACAGGAACATATTTCTTTAAGTGAACAGGCAGCTACACGCTTTGGAAGCCCACTTAACGTTAGAAGGGTACACATCTATTTAAGTAGTGGTAGGAACACTGGAACTAATGTTACTTGCCTCTCATCATCTCCTTTCATGTAAAAATCCCAAAGCACTCTTCAAGAAAAGCTTGTTGAAGAAATTTGCTGGCATTGTTAATAGCCATTCTGCAGGCGGGTAAAAGCATAGCACAGATAAAGGGTTGCTGCATTTGCTGCAGAGGTGCAGGTTTCCATGCCTGCATCAGCAAGGACTTGCCTTTTGCAGTGCCATGAATTCATGAAAAGGAAAGCATGGCCGCTCACGTGGCAGCAAGAGGGCGGGTGAAGTCAGCTGGGCCATTTATAGGGCTGTGGTTGCTTACAGGGGCATTTGTCCAGTGTTTGTTGCTTGAAGAGCTTTATCTTTTGGGATAGAAACCCTTACAAGATGTTCTTACAACGGGGAGTTCAGCTCTAATGCTGCCTTTCCGCAGGCATGTTGTTTTCTCAAACTCCCTGTAATATTTGGTGTGACTTAGATGGACAAGAATATCCAGGATTGTTACAGTGAGCAATTAGTTTTCCTTCTAAAATGTTAACTTCAGCTCTAAAGTTAAACCGGTCTCATAGTTTCTAAAAAAAAAAAAAGAGAGATCTGGGTTGTGCAATGCTTCCCCCCCCCCCTTCTTTTGCCCCCTTCTTTTTTTTTCTTCTTATCAAAGGAGATGTGGGTTGTGCAATGCTTCCCCCCCACCCCCCCTTCTTTTGAGGCGTTCCTTATTCTTGCTCTGATCAAGCATGATTGGTCCTGTATTTCCATATTGATTATCTACTCTAAGTTAAATACAGGTGTTAACTAATCTCCCCAGCATTCCTGTGAGCAAAATAATGAAATCAGATACCAAAATTAATCGGTGTTTCCCAGGGCCAGGCAATGAGTCATTTTGTGTAGCTGGGACTGGACCGTGGGCGATACTGTTGTCCAGCACCGTGTTCCTCTCCCTCAGTGAGGCATCCTTCCCACACTGAAGGGAGTAGCCAGGCAAGCGCAGCTTCAGTAAAGACAGTTGTAAATGACGAGTTCGCCAAGACTGAAGAGTAAAGATTTTTCCAAGGATGATGTTGTAATACAGCTGTGGAGTCTCCTCCAGTTAAGGCTCTGGCGAATGCTGTTTGCATAGTAACGGGTCAGCAGGGACGCAAACAGGGAAATGTATCAACCCTTGCCACAACTGGGTTACAGTCATGCTTTAGTCTGGCCCCATGGATTTCTTTCTTTGGCTTTATTAGGCTTTCCCATCAAAGTTTGCAAAATCTAAGTTTGAAAAAAAAGGTGCGAGGAAAAATAAGTTTTGGGGCGAGCCCTTCTCAAAAGGGCTTTATCAGCAATAATTTTCACAAAATTCATAACGAAAAATGATCTGTGTGTTATCCATAGCTAAAACTATACTTGTTTTTATTATAAGCATATGTACAAAGTCACTTGTGCACTTGGTGTTCAGTTGTAGCACCTTTTGGTTAGCTTCTTTGTGTCTGTACACTATTGCTTTTCAGTGAGTCAAGCACCTAAGCCTTGCACTGCAAACAAATGGCGTTTGAAAGGAAGCTCATCTTGCACTGATCTTTGTTTAATATCAAACACTTCAGGCTTGCATTGCATTTTTTTCTGAGCTGGTAAAGTATAAAATTCTGTTCTGAATTGTGAAAAATTTGTGGCGCACAGCTCCTCTCCGTTAAAAAAAGGTGGGAGTCATTGAGGGGAAAGTCTGAGCTGAGTTGAACTGTGCAAGAGATTTTTAGTGTGTTGATTTCCATGGCTTACCTTTTAGGCTCTGAAATCACACCGCAGGGAGGGAAAAAAGCTGTGTCATTTTCATGGCATCACATGCTGTATTAGGCATAGACTACCGCACCTGTTAAGTAAAGAATATCACTGTATTTAACAGTTCACAAGGCTGCTTATATCTTGAAATGCTGTGTAAATATAGCCTTCCTTAATCACCAGCCTCTTCAATACGTTAAATCTCTTCAAGTTTCTCCCTGGACACTGGCATTAAAAAACAAGACAAGCAAAATCTCTTGAAACTTTATTGGTGCTGGTTTAAGCAAGGCAATTGGTTCCTTAATTACTTAACCTGATCTTTGTGCCTTCTTTAGTGCTTTGTCATTCTTGCAATTGGCAAGCTTACCCCAAAGAATGGCATTTCAGGTATTTTCCTTGAAATAACTATGAAAGGAAGCTAAGGTAATCCTGACCTAGACATGGCAATGACTTGCCAGTCGTGGGTAAATGTAGGTGTCTTTAGCTCACCTTTCAAAATCGGGGACTGGGGCCCACCTAAAGCAATGCCACAATCTGAGGTTGTCCCCTCTTGTATGCTCTGCCCGCTTGCCCTTCCTCTGGCTCTCGGAGAGTCCCGTTCCTCCTTGGCCGGTCAGGATTGGGCCTTGGTGAAGAAAGCTGATCCTGTCAGTCTCATGCTTATCTATCGGTGATGACTCTTCAGCCTGAAAATGGGTGAAAGTGCACCTCAGCATTCTGCAAGGAAGGGTGGGAGTGAGATGCCTCTGTAGTAAGGGTAACAGCATAGCCTCAAAACCTTGTTTTTTGCTGTTGGTAGTTTCCATGGAGCTATGAAAACAAAATCAGAGAAAAAAGCCAGGCCAAGTCACTGCTGCCAGCTGTTGGTGTAAAACGGTGTATATAAAGTGAGTAATCAGCTCATTGCTCTATATATGGTTACGGAAACATGAAAGCTTCAGTGCTTGAGACAGCAGCATGTTTTCTTTTTCTGTGCTTCACGTCTGTGCCAAGATCAGTGGAGTCCTTCTGAGGCCTCACTGGAAAGGTGGTATCAGTCCTTGTGATCAGCTCTGTGTGTGTGTGTGTCACAGATGCAGTGTCTGCTGCGTACCGACAGGCTGGGGCTCTGAGCAACTGGACAGGGCTTTCTCAGGCCCACTGAGTTCAAACAGTCTTAACCACATGAGAGCTAGAGTCATTTTAATTGACTTCACCAATTTGCTGTTCTGATTCTTGGTGTATAAATGGATATGCTGGATCAGATGACTTGTCTATCTAGTACAGCATCCCTGCCTCTTAACATACTGTTTATTGCAACAGCAGGATAAATTTTAGGCCTTGGTAAAATGTCTAAGAACAAGGATGCCAAATGGTGTTTCCCATGCTTACTAATGCACTTGTGAAATTTTTCCTTGTTGGACCTGTTCTGGACATGGCTTCTGGTCTCCACTCAGGTGAAAGCCAGTGCCAAGGGAGTAGGCTCTTGCAAACTGGAGCGTGATGATACTGCCTCACTGAGCAAAGCAACCCGAGAAGTAGCTGCCTGCACTAGGTCTAGATTTCAAAGTAAGCCTTAGACACACACTGTAAATTAGACCCACCTCATCCAGCAGAAGGCAGGTGGGAAGAACTGACATTCCAAAATAAAAATGTTATGGGTTTTAATCTCTTTCTGTTTCGTAACATTAGTTTGTTAGGAGTGCGGTGGGCTTTAAAAATCTCTCCGGGTGGATGATCCCAGGCTCTTCTTTAAAATGTCTCAGCAAACTCCCTGTCCGTGCAGTGTTGCATGAGTTACGTTGTCCCTGCACTGGTTGGCAGAGGAAAGCAATTTCTCTGAGGCGGGATTTGAACAACCGGCTACATACCAAGTGCACTGAGTCAGTGCCAGTAAATCCTAAGTCCTGAATCACCACTGAGCTCTTCAGAGACACTTCACTACGATACATGTTCCTCTTCAAACATGAAAGTTATGTTCTCTTAATTACTCAGTGCCTGTGTTGACTTTAATTCAAGATTTTGTTTCATTCATTCCACCTGAGGCCATGTTTTCCCTGCAAAAGAAATCCTACATTTGCCTGGGCTGGCTATCTCAGGGTAACATCTCCTAAGAACAAGGTGACTTCCCCGGAGAGGCTGCTAATTGAAGCAGTTATTCAGACCTATTCCCTCTTCCTTTACCAGCTGCATCAAGATGTAAATTACAAGTGCTAATAATTTTGGTTAAGATACTTCCCTTATGGTTTTAGGTTAAAAATTCTGAAAAATTGTACAAGTGTTCCTTGTACTAGGGCACAGACTTTGTGTATTTAAATCTGTTCCCTCTGTGCTTTTCTGCTGATCTTACAGCTGTACCACATTTTTGTGAAACTGATCTTTTTATTTGCTTTCATAGGCAATCTCTCAACTGTAGAAAAGGACGTTAAGTGAAAAACGTTTCAATTCTACATGAGATCAAAGGGGTTACTAATTACGCTATTTCTTCAAGATTGTCAGAAGAAAAATAGGAATGTCTGTTAAAAACATTGAGAACTTCCTGGTTCTGATGTTTTTAACCTTTTCCAATTTGAAGATCCCTAAGATTTTTCCAGTGAACCACTGCTATTTGAAGTCTATGGACAATAGACTTGTAATTTGCCTCACTACTTCAGATGCAATCTGCAGATCGCCCTGAAAATGACTGTTGTAACCTGTTCCATCAATAAATAAATAAACTGGATTTATGAAAAGGAATCAAGGCCCTGATGATATAAATCGGATCAAAAAGAGATTTTTCAAATGCAAACGGAGGCCTCTCTGCATCTCGAGGCGACTCACTGTGTCTGGCCTGTGTCAGTGGGGCGCTACACTCTGACGGCAAAGCCACTGATAAATCCAGTATGTTTCAGCTCTGTGTGCTTTGTTGGTGGATGTATATTTTTTTTCTTGCTGTTACATTTGCTGAGGGAGCATGATCTAACCCAAAAGCATGTGGAAATTAAACTGAAGTGGGCAAATGTGTGCATCATGCCTAACAACTGAAGTTAGACTATTCCTAGTGAAACTTTGCGCTTTTCTTTTCCTTCCCCCCCAGGTCTTTGCTGAGCCCTCCATCAGTCTGTTCGCTCTGGAGTGCTGCAAGGGCAGAGAGCTGCACTTCAGTGAACCCATCAATTCTGTTTTGAATGAGGACCTTCATTTTTACACTCAGTCTGTATGGGTGAGAAGTGGATTGTAAGTATGGAAGAAATATTCTTGCCAGTTTTGCGTTACAGGAGCTAATACTGAGCATGTGTTTTGTCCCAATTACTGCCTTTTTTCACAGGATGTGTTTTACATTCTAACTTTTATTTTGAGACAATATGAAATCCTAAAATGCTGTTGAATGCTAGACCCACTTCCTGTATCGGGACCCAAAATGAACAAAAACTCTGGGCAGAGGGTGTATTTCCCCCTGTAAGAATCGTCCTTTTATCCCTATACAGTAACGAACAATAGAGACTGTTGTTCAAGCCAGGAACCAAAAGTAAATAAGTTTTGATTGCTGACTTACAAAGGCAGGTAGAGTAAACTCGGACTGCCTTGATTAACTGGCTGTAAAATACCAGCTAAAAACTGCAGTGATTTAACTTAAACCACTGCAGTGGTTCAGTGAAGCTTGACATGCTGATCGGCTGCCAAAGAGGCAGCAACTTCTGAGAGAAGTTCGGGGCGGATCTGACAGCTGGAACAGTAATTTGCTTCTGTTACTAGTTTAACCCCCCTCCATGAGTATGAATACACATCCAGGGTCTTCTGTGAAAACCATTTACATCTGCAGAAGTGACCTTCTAACCTCTTCCGCAGCTTCCCATTTCACCTTTTGGAGAAACTCCCAAATATTCTTTCTCAGTCAGGGTTTCAGCCTCCACATCCACAGCAGCAACAAATAACTGGCAGAGTCTCATCCTGCAACTGAGATTGACTGGAAACTGCTGTTCTTCTACTGTTACATACATTCCCTGTGTTTATTTTTAACCTTTTCCCCACCTTTTTCATATAGACAAGGCTGTAATTTTCTCGAGAGATCTTACGGGATGACACAAAACCACGCAAAATTTTAACTAATTGGGCAAGGAATTAGTGTAGACTGTTCGTGGCTTAGGTATATCACTGTTGCGATTTTTACGATGAATTTTTCAAACGCATCTAGTCTGTTACCACCTAGAAGTCAAAACCCTTCCACAGATGTCTGTGATAACACTGCTGAGCGCTCCTCTGATTCTTTGAGGTTGGTACAAAGGCTAAGCCTAACCTAGCTAATGCTCCAGAGCACCGTGGACTGTTTTCTTTCAGGAATTTCACACAGCGTTTTCTTGAAAGGTTGGTTAAGCATTGAACCTTCCTTTCTTTAGCAGTCAGTGGCGATTGACTTTAGCTGTGGGCCCATAGTGAATGTAAGCTTCCCCACAGAGCTTTGCCAGTTCTCTATAAACTCTAGTCCCTAACATCTGTGCCACTTCCATCCTGAGCCCTTGCTGAAAATATATGAAAAGCGATCATCTGCTGCTGTTGTCTTGAGGTGCCCCAGGTGAGAGTGGCAAGCAGCTGCCATTTGAGGCTGAGAACAGCATACACGCATTCCCCATGATCTGTGCTACTTTGGAGGAGGAAAGGCCTTCTTTGGGAGGAACGCCTGACTTGTTTCTGGTGGGAGCGTGTAAATCTTCATACCTCTGTGGAGGTGTTACAGTCCAAAGTGTGTCCTGTTGGGGAACGCCTCTTTATGAGCTTTCTCTGCCTTCTCATCAGGGGTGTGGAACTGGAAATTAAATCCCTTTGCCCATGCAGTTGGCTGTAGAGGAAGGGTGGTGGCTTTGGGACCACATAGTAGAAAAGCACGGGAGAGTGAGCGCAACAGTCCAGCCCCTTCTCCGTCTTCCTGTTCATTTCTGAGTATCCAAGCCAGGTTAGCTGGTTCCCTGTCTCTGGGAAGGGTCAGGGCAGAATGGCTGGGCTTTCTCTGAGCTCCTTGTGATGCTCCCTAGGAAACAGACCTCCGCAGGCTGTCCCCATCCCACACTGCAGATAGGTGGCCTAAAGGTTGAGGGTGGCAGGCGATCATGGGAAGTCTGTGGGATGTCCTAGAGGGTTGGTTTGCCTTATCTGTGATGAAGAGTTCAGGAAGGTGGATTTAGAGGTTTTTTGGCTCCTTGCCCCAAAGCCTACAGTCAACTTTAGACAAATGACAAAGACTTATGTAAATATACCGATGGCATCTTGCTGCCAGGCTTAGGTACAAGGATCCTTCCTGAGCCAACTGACCACCTCAGTCAGAAACAGCACGAGCCTGGACTGTGGCTTGGCAAACAGGGCTGGGGGCTGAGGTGCTCCAAGGTGTGGGAAAGATGGCACAGCAGAGGCTGCTGGTCTGCCTGAGCTGAGCTGAGTTTTGTCTGTGTCGCTGAATGCCAGAAGCCCAATGTGGCTTCAGATGGTTATTGCTGTAACAGTCCTTCCCCTCCCTGGTTTCCTATATATGCCTGCTTTGGCAACAGAAACTGCATTTCCAGTGAGACTGATGCTCCAAGAAAAACGTTAACACTGAATTCTCAGTGACTTCACAGAAAGCATCGCGAGAAAAAAGTCAGGAATGTGTTAGAAATAAAGGAACACACAACCGGTGGTCAGGCTGCTCTGAATACCTGTTAGTCAGGAGGTATGGGACTTAATTTGAAGAAAGAGTGATACAGCCTCGTTACAAGGCAGTTCACAGTCGGCACATTTTAGCCTCCACGGAGTCCTGAGCAAGGCTGGCTGTCAGTTTCTCCAAACTGCGTGCAATGAGGAAAAGTAAATTACAGGTGCTGTGAGCACTGTGCGTGCATGTTGTCTCACTGACTTAAGAGTGCAGCCATCCCTCATGTTCTTGGCAGCTGACCTGTAAAACAGGTAACGTGGGGAAACCAGTATTTGCTTTGTGTTCAGATGAGTTAATGAGCCAAGCTTTAGGATTCACTGTCTGCACAACAATGTCCTATTGATACAAACCAACCCGATCTGTGATCCTGAGGCTGCCTTTGTAAGCAGCAACACACTACCTACTGAGCGCATGTCTAGGTAACAAGGGATCTACATGTGCCAATGCTTTAACTCTGCGTTAACAAAGTATTCAGCCATGCCTATGGCTCAGATACATTCACTACAGGAAAGTCTGTTGCAGTAATGTATAGGCTTTGGAGTAAGTATTTTGTATGTGTTTTCAGACAAGTGGAATAGCTACAGGAAGCTTTAACTGTAACAAAAGAAAACATTGGACAAGATCCTCTCATAATTAACACGTACAGCCAGGCAAAGCTGGAAGTACAACTGTCTGGTGTGTGGCTTCCTAGTTTCCTAATGCATGCCCACTGAAACCTGCATTATTCCCACCCGGGTTCATGCAGGAGTTCTCATATTTGAGGGAAAGATTTGGGCAGGGAGTTTATAAGTTCCAGGCAAACAAATAGAAAACAGGTCTTAATTTAGACAGAAAACAATTAAACCACTGAAACGGATGGCATTTTGCGGCACAGTAATACAGGTTTGATGTTAGCACTACTGTGGAGAGGTTTGGGGGCTTTCAAGAGCACAGTCCTGAACACAAGCCTGTAGTTTAGTTTTGCTGTGGTTAACGTGTAGTCTTTCATGTTCTGTGTTCTGTATCCAGGTGGATTGCATACGAAGGATGTAATTTTTTAGGAAAGCAGATTCTGCTGGAGCCCAGTGAGATTTCCAACTGGAATGAACACAGTGGCTGGAAAGTAATTGGCTCCCTTCGTCCTATGAAGCAGGTACTGTAACAGTCTATGAGGACAACTTGTTTTTTTGGACAGGGAGTAGTGCACAAGTGTTGGCTCTAGCACCAAGTATAATGGCGTGCATTGTACTCTTAATCAGGCCAAATGATGACAGCCAGAAGGACCTACTGGAAGATTACTGAAGCAGAAAATTCCTCCAGTGGCAGTTCTGGAGATCTATATTAGGCTCCTAAAGGGAAATAATTCCTAGTTTCTTGGAGCCAAGTTTTGTTTTTCTGAATGGCTGATGAGCATGTTCTGTAGATGCCCTATTTTAACATTTTTGCCATATAACAATACTAATGAGAAAACCAATTCTACAGTGGCTTGTTTCATAATTAACATAAATGGAAGCAAGAACAAATTTTATTGTGCTGTAGTCTGGATTTCCAAAAGACAAGCAGTCCCACCAGATTTTCCCTCTCTGCCTCACCCCAAGTAATGCCGATTTCAATCTCATTCAAAGATTCAGGTCTCAAAGCCACCAAGTTCTTCAGAGCTTTGGGAAAGGCAGATAGAGAAGCAAGACTGAGATAAATGCCCCTCATTCAAGGAAAAGCAGGTACAATTCTGCTTCTCTGCCTTTCCAAGACGCATCAGGTCATCAGTGACACACATAAGCTGCAAACCAGTCAAAGCACATGTTGCTGCATGCCCAGCCACGCAGCCGTGGGAGGGCAGCGTCCGGGCAGATAGGAAAAGGATGGGGGAGAGTGGCAGGGAATGCGAGCAGTAACTTCACTGGAAAAGAGTTTTCATGAGCTCTGCTTCTCACAGAACAAATTGTTTCCACTTAGTGACAAATGCTGCTGTACGTTTAAGCACTAGATTCAGCCGGGGAACTGGGGAAATGTTGCAGTGAACAAAAATCATAGAATCATAGACTAGTTTGGGTTGGAAGGGACCTCTAAAGGTCATCTAGTCCACCCCCCCTGCCGTGGGCAGGGACATCTTCCACTAGATCAGGTTGCTCAGAGCCCCGTCCAGCCTGACCTTGAATGTTTCCAGGGATGGGGCATCCACCACCTCTCTGGGCAACCTGTTCCACTGCTTCACCACCCTCAGCGTAAAAAATTTCTTCCTTATATCTAGTCTGAATCTAACCCCCTTTCGTTTAAAGCCATTCCCCCTTGTCCTATCGCAACAGGCCCTGCTAAAAAGTTTGCTGCTAAATAATCATCTTTAGCATTAGTTATGCATTATTCCCCCCCCCCAGTGATTTGTTAGACTAAGAAGTTGACAGCTCCCTGGAATTCTTTGGAAGTGGTAACTACCAAAGGATCCCATTTTAGCTCTGTTTTTGCAAATAATAATGAAAATAATTTGTGCTGATCTTAAAAACAGAATTCTCTCTTCAGCCAGCAATCTGAAGAGCTTTTGTACTGTGTAGCATCCTTTTGTACACTGCAACAGTGAGTCATGTTACAAGGCCTCCTTCAGCTACGTTGCTGGCACTCTTGCCATTTGGGGTTTGTGTGATTATTTTTTTGGTTTTGTTTTAAAGCCTGCAAACTGAGGGCTTCCTTGAGTTTGTACAGTCAGCTACCTGTGCTTGACACTTCTGTGGGCATATGGTCATATTTTTTGAGACCGGAGTAATAATTCAAACCCACACCACCTTATATTTCTTCCTTCTAGCTCCATTACAAATTACAAAAACAGTCGGGTCTGCCAGCGTAAAGGTAGTGCAAGAAAAAGCGAAACATTTGAAACTCATGCAAAATGCGACACGCAAGTTTTGCTCAGTGGCTTCGTAATACAATCCCTTCCTCATAAAGAGTAACTATACACTGCACTAATACATGTTAGTCTATAGATGCTTGGTGGGAGAGAGGCTTTACTGTCTGTACCTTAGTGTTTGTTTTAATATGAAAAAAAGGAGATTCAAAGCTCCTGGAAGAAAAATTATGCTTGAGTTGGGGTTCCAGCAGAGCTGCCTTTTATAACCCACTCTTCTTTATTCACCGAAATCAGTGAACAACAGAGCAAAAGCTCAAACCCTGTAGTAGCCCTACAAAATCTCCTTATTTTTTGAGTAATCTGAGTAAACGGGGATGCCAAGCCAGTACCCTGTTTTCCGTGTATGTTCAAAAGCAATGGTGTAACTTCTTTGCCATATATTCCAGTTAATGGGGGTTGAAGTTGCTGGATACGTGACTCGGGAAGTCTTGTGTCCCGAGAATAAAAAGCTTGTGCAGTACAGCCCATTACCGGCCTTGGAATGAGTGAAATGTGCTGAACTAGAGATATTTGCACGTCACAGGAATTAGTTCTATAGACATAAATACGTTAACAAAAAAACCCCAAAACAATCTGCCATTGCTGCTTACAGCTTTCTGTCTGCATGTGAAAAACACCTCCTCCTGCTTTACATGCACATTTGTTTCCAACAAAAAAATTATTGAACATCCTCATCTGAAACTGGAACATATACTTTAGAAAACTGATACAAGCTGGAGGGGAGGCATTCTCACATTGACTTTCTTAATCTCTGTGTTATAACTATCTTCCTTCACACTATTTCAGCCAGCAGTGTACCTCAGAGTGAAGAACCGAGCCCAAGGTAAATATCTGACAGTTGCTGGAAGCCTGGCAGATATAAGAGCAACATCAGTGTGCGCGTCCCCATACAATGGCAAGAACACCCAGATCTGGCACTACTGTCGTGGACTTTTCAAATCCAAGGTGAGTTTCCAGATGCTGGAAGGGGGTGGGTTGTATCACCTGCTGTCCTTTCACCTTCTCTTCCCGCTTCTACTGTCGGCTAGCATTAACACCAGGATAGCTTTTGGCCTCTCCCGTGCATCTTAGCCAAAACTCTTATAACCCACATGCTCCTGCTGTGTATAGACAGAGTTGATCTGTCTGCTGTGGCAAGTTGGACTACTTTTCACATCTGTCTAAGGGGACTGGTGTTCCTGGAAGTAGAAACCTGGTTTTGTCTAAAGTCGCAAGTTTAAGTTTAGTACCTCTGAAGAGTTAAGAATTTCTCTGAAGAGTAATAGGCAAAGAAAGTAAGTGATTTTGTATTAATGCTGCCCTTGACAGTCTGTTATTAATGTAAAAAGCTGATGATTTAACGTAAGAAACACCTGAAGTAACAACGACCGCCACCTTTGATCAAGCAACTGGTCAGTTGCTGAATAATCTGTTCTAGCTTGCTTGCCAGGCTTGTTGCCAACTGTAGCATGATTGCTGCGATATGCTCGGTGCCTGAAACAGAAACGAGTCAGACACAAACCCGAGGCTTTGTGGCCTGGATCTCTCTTCTCTTCTTGTTCCTTAGGCTAACAATGCCTGTCTGGACGTCATTGGTGGCAGAGATGTGTCTGGGGCCAAAGTCGCGCTCTGGGCAGAACATGGGAAGGACAGGCAAAAGTGGAGACTCAATGAGGATGGAACCATCAGTTCATACCTCAGCGACCAACTGGTGCTTGACATTAAAGGTATTTTAAAAAAACCCAAACGACTAAACCTCACATGTTCAAAGTGCATTTTTGATTGAGGTTAATTGCCGTATTCCAGCTCTTTGTAGTTAAGGTTAAATACCGAATCCTATCTTTCCTGTTAGGTTTAGGTCTGGGTGCTTGACAGTGGGACAAGAAACAACAGGGCAGGGAGGAACCTTACTTGTTTGATCCCAGAGGTTTATTTCGATCAGATCAGCTACTCTACTTGAGGGAGTTCAGTAGCGCTGATGGCAAGAAACGCAAGTTCCGGAAGACAAAATGGTGAAGGAAGAGCAGCCACGGAATAGGTGTGGCTCAAAAAGAGAAGAGTGCTCACTCCTAATGCTTTCGGGCTGGTTAAAATTGTCACTGCTCAAGTCCTAGTCCTTCCAATTATCCGTCCTGGTAGAACTACCTCACTGGGGAATGCCTGTTCCTCACACACCATTTGTTCAAGCCCTGCTGCTGGCGCTGGGGTTTTAATCCTAGGGAAAGGTAGCGGGGCAGCGACTGCGGTGGCTGGTTATGAGGTCGGGGGCTCTGTGGTGCTGTCTTCTCGGATGAAAGGTCTAAGTAAATTAATTGATAGCCTAACACTCCTGCAGGGCTTACAGACCAGGGTAAGGGCACGTCCCACAGGTGAAGTCATCGACCTTTTCAGTGAAGGTCCTACTGGCCGTTACCCATCTGACCTCTGCAGCTCAGACTTAACTGATAATGAATTCTCAGCCCCATGATGCCGAACTAGTAGAGCATTCCT
>NW_008824791.1:4113098-4128209 GCF_000699105.1 Pygoscelis adeliae
TTTAACCACCATTACTGATTCATAAATAGGTACTACGAAACCATTAAATGCAACTGGTCATACTAATGGCAACTCTTAGGGTATCAGAAAGCTGTGCTGCCTAGGTTACTGCAAAATACAATGTGGAAGGCTGGGGTGGCGAGATACCACGTGACAGCTCTTTGGAACATTTATTTCTTTTAGTGGATTTTTATTTATGGTCCAATGATAAAAAAATGCACTGTCACTTCTATGCTACATGTATTCAAAGGAGAGAAGTTTTATTTTATGGACTTTGTAAGTTTGTGGTTGAAATGGACGTGCTACACCACGTAATCTCACATGTATCTGTAAATCTGTGTATTTCTGCTACAGCGATATGCGCCTTAAAATCCAGGCACAGAGCGGGAGCTCAGGATCTGCCAAAAGCAAAGCCTCTTTAGAGGTGCTGTTTCTGTGCAGAGGGGTGCGTTTGAGGGCTCCGGTTTGTGGTATATTCGACTTCCTAACTAATGGAGCTCCTCAGGGCCTAAGCTGCCAAGTGACCGTTTGAAGGCGACAAACAGAGAGAGGCGGAGGGGCAGACACCAGCCCCCTACCTCGTGGAATTTCTGTTTTTCAGCTAATTTTCCGACTTGGTCACACTTTTTAAAGATTACGCATAGACTTTTCTGAGCATTTCTTTTTAAAATTTTTCCTTCACGATTTTGTTTTGTTTTTAAGGAGGAAATTATTATGACAAGAATCACATCATTATGAATCAGCCGATAGACGACAAACATTCACAAAAATGGGATATTGAAATAGTGTGAGTAAAACCCACCACACAGATGGACCTTGTGTGGGTTATTAACACCTGGGGGGGGGCCGGAACCTACTGAAGTCACACACCACTGGAACCTTAAGCAGCAGCTCCTCTCTACTTTCCTTCATACCAACTCCTAAACCAACTGAATTTTGCACAGATCTGGAAGATGGGAGGTTGATCTGATGTCTTTCTGCAGGGAAGCTGATTCTTTAGAGGCCGCTCCTATGAAAGTCACTATTACTCTTCATCTGAAGTACTGAAAGTAACTGCAAAAGACTAGACGTGAGTTTTGCAGGATATGAACTGCAAGAGCTAACACGGGAAAGGCTCTTTAGTCTTTACCTTCCCCTCAAAAACTGACGGAAGCTCACTGAAGAATGAATGCACTAATGAGCTTGAAAGAGGTTGAGTTGGGCTTTTATTTCCCGAGTGAAACTGTGTAGGCTCCAAGCGATCCTGAAGCTCAAATCATGTATCTTGCTAAAATGCAATTTATTTTGTTCATAAAGACAACTTCGAACTGGAATTACCAGCTCAGCACATGAAATGGGGCAGTAGAGAAAGCCTGACTTTCACCCCCCTAATATTACTCGTAGGCCTTTGTCTTCGTTTCTTTTAACAATACCAAATTTCCAGATTCAGGCACTGGTTTTGCTGACCCACGGCCTGTTTCCAACCCATGACATTGTGAGTTATCGCTGAAGGTCACCTTTAATGTGGAGCCGTATGTGCATGTATCAAGAGAGAACAAACGGTCCTGGGTCGCGCTAGACTTCTACAAGGGCTAGCTGCATTTAGAGCAGTAATGATTTTAACTCTAGCTGTATTCTGTTTTGATGTGTATAGCGTAATTTAATACCATGTAATTTGGTCTTGAAACCACGTCTTCCTTCAGAAAATAATTCAGCCTCGTATGTATTTTCTAAGGTGCTAGCAGCCTGCATTTCAGTGCTTGTTTAGTGTTAAAAAAGAACAGTGTAACTGCACGTTAACGTTACTGTGGCCCCATCAACAACATGCACATCTTATCCCGGAGGGCGAGGACTTGGCGTGCCGGTGCTTTCCTCAACCTCAGCACTATGCAACCAGCCATGCTAGCTATCGCCTGAGACAGAGCGAGCCAAATACCTTACTGGACTGCAGTTATCGCAGCCTTGACGAGCACGTTCCTCACGCAACACTGACAAATACAGAAGGAACTCCAGACAGTTGTAGGGCTGTGAACACCTCACGTGGAAGACGAGTCCCTTAGATCACTGGTAACTTCATTTGATTTCAGCGTCACTAAATTAATCTACTTCATTGGAAATGTAGTATTTTTTCCTTATTTGTATATTCAGGGTATGTATTTCTGTAACTATTTAAAGAGTTTAGGTTAGCTAAAGACAGATATTTTTATTTCCAAAAGCTGTAACTATTCCAGTTGTGCATTCAAACAGGATTCATCCCCAAACAAATAAAAACACATAACCCCAAGTTTGCCACAGAAATAAAATATATGGATGTCTATTTTTGTATGAAATGGAGTTCTGTATAGTACTATTTAAAAAAAAAAAACCACAACTCTCTACTTGCACTTACTATTTTACGTTCTAAAATTACCATAAATCTGCTGTTTAAGTAACAGATCTTCAAATGTATGTATATATTTTTGCAACTAAAGCACTTGCTTAGCTTTTTTATGTAAGTCAGGATATCAAGCGTTCTACATGTGACTTGCTTTCCGTATGAAATTTTAAAAGCCTGTGTAAAAAGTTCTAGTCTTTTAAACCAAGAATGACTAAATCATAGTTGGTGTGTCAGTGTTACATAACAAAGTAAAGCAGGCTTTTGTACTTCAGAGATCTTGAATGTAAAATGCTCAGCCGTGTATATTTCAATTGTATAAAACTTTTTTTAAGAGGAGCGTTTTGCTTGTTGGTTTCTTTTTAAACAAACTAAATACAACAACAGGTTTTAGCAGATGTCGAGCACATTCCTGTAAAATGTTTCCTTTCAGATGGACAAAAAAGGGATAAGTATATTGCATATGTGACTGTGCTGTTACATTAGTTTGCATATTAAACATCGATGTTCAAGTATTGAAAGAACTGCACTGCTCCCATCAAAACCCACTCAAGTGAGCACTGAAG
Source organism: Pygoscelis adeliae (assembly GCF_000699105.1). Lineage (NCBI taxonomy): Eukaryota > Metazoa > Chordata > Aves > Sphenisciformes > Spheniscidae > Pygoscelis > Pygoscelis adeliae. The sequence goes on from NW_008824791.1 coordinate 4,116,018, forward strand.
ACACAGGTTCCAGTTACAGCTTTGGGTTACTTTCACACTAAATTGGTGCTGGGGAAGGTAGAGGTTAAATACTATTGTAGGTTTATTCCAGTGGTAGCACCAGCTGAGAGGAAAGGGGTTTTGTTGGGCAAAGTCTTACCCCTTTGGGAAACAACATACACAGCTCTTGCTGAGAAGCTTTTGTTCTCTCAGGGCAAACAAACAAAACAAACGGGTTTTCTTGCTGGTGAACTTCACAAATGAAAAAACAAGTTACTGGTTTTTGCCCAAGGTCCTGGAGCCTGCTCCGTGTCTGCCTTCAGATGTCCTCCACATCAAGGCGTATAGCCAGAGCAAAGGGGATACCACAGCACTGGTGTTAATACGAGTGACTTCATCCATCCACAGCCATGGGGCTGCGGCTCACTGGACGATGAGCAGCTTACCTGTTTTCCCCCGATGCCCATTTTCCCAAAGCTAAGGAAAGAAAAGTAACATTTGGCACCAGGAAAGTAGCAAAGTGTATATATTGCAATGCTTTGTTAGACAGCAATACAAACCAAAGGCTGGATGGATAAAAAAGTGATTTAATAGGCCTTTCTCTCGAGATTCTTAACGGCCAGAAATACTACTTACAGGAGCAGCTAATTCACAAAAGCATCAAATAACTTCAATTAGACATTCAGTCCATAGCGACAAGGCAAGGTTTTCTTTCTCTTCATCTGCGATAAGGTTAAGCTCTTTAACATAAACAGTGCTGCTACTCCAAATCTGCTTCAGTGCATCCAGGTATGACAAAGGAAACCGCAGTCCATGCGTCTGCTGAGGGGAGGGGGGAAAAAAAAAAAAATCCTTCAGCGAAGTGCGGTGTCGCTTATTACACAACAGCGCATTAGGCTGTAGGTACTGATCAGCAGGAGTGGCCTCCACTCCCACATCACACTGGTATTGCTGAGAGCATCCTCCAAAAGATGCTGTGTTATCCTGCCACCTTAATAGAAAAATAGCTGAAATCTCTTACGTGTTCTTGCACGCCTTATGAGGTAGGGAGGGAGGCTTAAGGTGTGTGGCTTCCTCATGTGGTTTCCACGCTGAAGAATGAAATAACTTTAAATTTACACTCTTGCCTAACCCTACCCAGTATTTCTGGACAGTCATACGTGTTTATTTCTGTCTGGCACATGCAGTCTTTGGACATAGTTTGACAGAACCACGGAGGACCTCCATTACCACAGCTGGAGTCTTTCAGGGCAGAAGGTATATTCTGGGATTTGTGCATATTGGACAGGTGCCAGCGTACAACCTCAGCTACCCGCATTCACTACTCTAGAGGACCAGTGAGATTTACCTGAAAAGGTACGTAACTGCCAGGCAGAAAGCCTTGCTGTAATTACTGAGGCAAGAACAGGCTGTGTTCTGCTTTGCCTCTGCGGTGTATTTGTGCAGACCTGTATTCAAGTGCTATGTGTGTGTGTGTGTATATATATATATATAGAGCGTCTTACTATCATAAAGTGGAACAAAAAGTTCCAAAGCTCACAGCCATCCTTCAGGAGTATTTATGATTCGAGCAAAAGCACATTGTACGTGCTGAGTAAGAATGGAGACGAACCACCTGCAGCCTCATGAACAATATAAAAAGTTCCCTCCTTAAATTTCAGTAAAAGAGTTAACTCTTTACTCCCAACGCTGACCCACCCCACCCTAAAATGAACACCCTTATCTTGCAGTACGTTCCAGTGGATACAGACGCTAACACGGGTTCAACGTCACATAAACATGGCGCATGAGGCGCCGCGATCCCTGCTACTACTGCACATGTGCTAGCACATCCAGCAGCCTTAATGAAGGATGTGCTCAAGGACACCGCAGTAAGAGACACTTCTAGCCACTCCAGTAGCTTTGCTAGTTAGGGCGTAAGATGCGCACGAGAAATCCTGTTAGCATCTCAAACATTTAATTACGCATGAGATTACATTACTTGGTTCTACTATTAACTGCCTCTGTGTTGCAGCCTCAGCTCATCCGGGTACTGAGGGGATGGGCAGAAATGCTTTGGGTGCCGAGGAACACGGCAGAACCCAGACCCCTGCTACCAGCTCAGTCAAGCTCTTCTAACAAACGCAGCAAAACCCAACGTGGCACTGTAGCTTTTGTTGTGCATTTGTGGCAACAAACCTGCGATGTGCCGTCCTCACTAGTGGTATCATCTTCTGTCCCCATCATGTGAGTTTCTCTCCTGTTTTTTAAAGAATGATACACATAAACCATCTCTCGGCGAATTTCATCCTAGAAGACAGCGGGAAGAAAACAGTTACATATGATCCACACCCTCAAATTCCTCTCACTCAGAACCTACACAGTCTTACAGCAATATGGACACAAACAAAACGGAGGAGAAAAATCAGAAAGTTACAGTATGTTTTTCTTGGAGGGAAACATTTTACTCATGCAAAAAAAAATTGTACAAGACAGTCCGTCCCGTTTCCCCCCCTTTTTTTTAATTAAGACAACAAAAAGCAATTTCATACTAATAAACCTTCACAGATAAGAAGCAGTCTGAACACAACGTAATCCAAGATGCCAGCATCTGTTTTGTGGAACAACTTCGTAGCGCCCCTGGCACCCACTTAGGTACAAAGATAACTCGGCAGTGAAGAATAAATGCAACCACAGTCAAGAGCAGCGGCAACCAAGAGAATTCCCTCTCTTGAGGGAACCTATTTTTATAACTTATTCATGCTCTTAAATACAAAGAATAATAATTTAAAAAAAAATCCATTATCAAGAGCTACAGAGGCCATTTAGCAGCTGTAACGATCTACCATCTAACCTCAGACAAACGCCATGCACCTACCATGCAGAATCACAGACTAAATGTAGTTCTGTAGCTCTCCGGAAGGCAGGAATGTGCCACATTGCGGCTCGACCACAACCCCGTGATCTCCTAACAAACCCTAGTGGGATGCAGGACCCAGCTAAGTAAAACTGCATGACCCTACTGCAGACCAGTACAACAGAGCAACAACTCGCATACCCCGCGCTCCCACCCCAAGCATACGAGGGGAGGCTTCGTTATACTTACAGAATTCTCTTGATCTGGTTCCACCGTAATGATAGCATGATCTCTAAACTGCAGTCTGATTTTGCTATCTATTTTTGGCAATTTCCCACCTAAGAAAATTAAATTCTCCGTTAGAAAGGAAGGAAACCAGACGAACAGTGCAAATGGAGCCCTCTGTGCACAACCCGCTCTCTTGCGGCTAGAGTTTTTATTAACCTCTGTTTCAACACCCACATGTTCTCAAACGTGGGGCAGAGGGGAGGGGGAGAGAGGTTTTTTTTTTAGTTCTCTCACCTTTACAGTCTACAAATAGCTGTAATAGCAAGCTGGAGCATAAGGACAAATTCTACCAGTTAAACATTCTCAGTACCCAGTAGTTTATTAAAGCTGCCGATTTCAGTCTAGCATAACTTTATTTACTGCACTCTAAGAGAGACGTGTCATCTCTTCCGCTAGACACAGGGAATTAACCAACTGAGGTATGCAAATGCCCACATAGAGCCTAGCAAAACATGAAGCTGACGCTAGACTATAATCTTTGCCTACTGTAAAATACCAAAGTCTTAAGAGGCAGAGTTAGCAACAGCTACCATCACATCAGCCAGTTTTGGTAGCTCCAAAAATCTACCTGGAGTCAAAGGAGCAGAGTCGCATCCCAAGCAAGGTGGCAACCGGTTCATAATGAAATCCTTCTTCATGTCCGATGATCTCAGTTCTCTGGTGTTTTCCAGACGGTCTGCAAGCTTTCTCAAAAGGCTACTCAGTTTTTTTGTCGAGTCAGCTATATCCACCTGCTAAATATTCACACAAGAGTTGCTCTCGCATGAATTCAGGCTAAACAGACTAGCCTAAAGAGAGAGAGGTGCAGTAATGCAGTGAAATTCTGGACACTCCATAAAGAGGTCACAGAACAATTTACAGCTTTGCTAACTTTTAAAGATTCAAAAGCTTGGCCTGACAGGAACTATGCCTGCCTGACAGCTCCAAAGCAAATACCATTACTTTCAGAAGGAAACAAGCCATACAAGGACACTGTGATATGAAAGAAAGGCAGTGCAATGAACTAGGCACTGCTTCAGATGGAACAAACCTCAGAACAGTCATCCTGAAGCCTTCACTAGAAGCGGTTGTGCTGCTAGACAAGATGGTGCCATTGCACTGAGCTTTCAGAGCAGATCAACAAGATACGTGCTTGCCTCAGCGCTGAAGTTTCAGCTGGATGCACTGTTATTCCCTTAGTCCCACCTACTTACCATAAGCAGTTGCCTTGGTATGCTTGCCCGCAGCACCACATCTTCTTTTGCTGTATCAAACACAAGGCCAGGAATTGCATCCAGTAAAAAATCTCCCCAAGAGCTGAAGGACGGGAAGAAAAAAAATAAATTACTAAAATAGTTGCACTGATATAAAACAGACAACTGATGTCAAGGGCTGGAAACGTAGTGCTCCAATTCCAAATTTACTTTGTGCCTTTGGCCCTTCCATTACCTGGCTTCAGATCAGTGGCACTCCTACAGAGAGAAGGAACTGGCTTGCGGAGGGTCCCGATTGTTCTGATTCAGGTGCTTGCCATTTACCAGTGGATTCAGCTCAAGGCCGACCTCACTGAATGAAGGAATTCCTACAGGGGCCATTATTATCCAACCTCACACACGTACGGCCTCACTGCACACAATGAAGTGTGCGGCACTGTGTCATTTAACATGCTTTTGAGACACTTACATTGAAGGAGGTAATGTACCCAGGTTTATCAAATCCAACATGCCATCAGTTCTTAGCTTTGCTACAAACTTAATTATGACCCCAGGAACAAAACCCCTACATACCTCTACAGGGATTTTAATGATACGTAACAGGCACCTCGTAGGTGTCTTGTTTGTGTTAAATCCCCATTCTTAGCCTACACGCTTTAAAAAAAAAAGTGGCCTTTGATCTCTGTGCTTCTGTTCCCCAGTTGTAAGAATAAACTAGAGGAGGGGAGGGAGGACTACTGCCTGCACCTTCTTTGCCTAGCTTGAGTCAACCTCATCAGGAACAGGCGTGCCGCTCACGCAAAAGTGCTGTCCTGTCCACGTGTGACCCCTCTCCCTGCCACAGCCTCAGAGGCTGGTTTAACGGGCAAACAACCAGGGCAAGTGCCCAGCATCCAAGGCTGCCAGCAGACTCCCACCCAACTAGGGCAGGCAGCAGAATGGGGCCTGTCCTCCAACGTACACTTCACCCTCTGCTCTTGCTCTTCCTCAGCACTCCCTGTTTTCAGCACTGATCTCTAGACACTACTTTAGTTTAAAAAAAAAAAAAAAGTATGACTTGTTATAGTCTCATTTACTTTTTTTTTTTTAATCGTCCGCACTCAAGTGTTCCACTGCCTGCTACACACTAGGAGGGAAGGACTCTGGCCGATAAATAGACATCTTCTACTTCTTACTTCTTCCCTTCTCTTGCCCCTAGTCTCCACCTGCCAGCAACTATCTTCAGCTACTCATTGCTTTTCCAAACTGCCCTGCTTATAATGAACTCACACACACACACACACTTCTCTGCCTGCTGGACATCGGTCCAGAGGAACCGTCCTCCAGCACACAGTGGAGTCCCTTTTGTCTTGGTGCCTAAAAATCCCTGAAAGCGCCACCTCCACCAGCACTTCCTCCCCTCCCAGCTCCTTCTTCTGCACGTGCCACTTCCAGAGCAGTCACAGGGAGTCCAAACATCCTCCAAAATAAGGACAGCTATTTTCAAGGAGTTCTCTTCAATTTCCCAAGGAAATGTTTCCAGACCATACTTCCATCTACAAGCCAAATCAAAACAGCACGCTCCCTGACGGCACCACTTCTCAAGTAACTCACTGGGCTGGCATTTGGCTTACGCTGTCACGGAGAAACTGCACTGACTCCACACAGGCCTGTCAGGTCTCCAGCAACCCTGTTCCAATGAACCGAATTCTCATCTCCCCAGCACTACTTGACCAATAACTCTGCACGGATCAAGCTGGACAAACCCTGTTCTGGCATTCAGGAGGACTCCTGCACACTGGTCTGTAAAACATCACTCCAGCCCAGCCTCCATCAACAAGCCAAACACCCACTTATTCTAGTGTCACTCTTCTGTCTGTTCAGTTCACTAAACCAGCGGTGAGAGAAGCGCCAGGTCAACACAAGGAAGCAGCGTTGGGACAAAAAAGGCAGGGGAAGGGAGGAGGAGCAGGACACCTCTTCGGAGGCCACTCACTGCTGATCACCCTGAATGTGCCATCAAACTTGCCAAAGCGGCTCAGCACCAATATTGCCTCCTGCATAACAAATGAAGTCAAACACTCTTTGCAACAGCAGTCAATGCTTACAGAAAATAGCTTTTTTTTTTCCCTTCTGAATAAAAGAATAGAACGTGAGTGTAAAATTAAAATCAGGTGAACCCAACTTTTATGAAGACTCATCTTCGAGCGGCTTCATCTTAACCCTCTCTCCAACTTGGAGCACTGGCCACATTAAGAGTTACCAGCAGTACTGACATCCTGGGCTTCCAGAATGGTACAGCTAGTGGTTAGAGATTCATCTTACAATCATCTAGAATGTGCCCAAACTTGTTCTGCCCTGTTTTGTGGCTAACAGAAATCCTTCCCAATTCCTAACTCAGGCCAATGACTCCAAACCCAGCATCTGAGAGGCTGATTAGGTGGCAACAGCATTTCCCTGTGTGATGACAGTGTTTCAGTGGGCACAAGGATCAGATGTGCGTCAAAGGAAATCTGACTTCCATGCACGGGGTAGGAGATGAAAACCACAGATAAGGAGAAAATACTTGTGAAGGAAGAATTTGCAGCGAGTCTGTCAGAATAGGTGTGGGTGACTACCAAATGCAGGAGAAAACACGATGAAAGGAGTAACTCGTGACTCTATCTGGGTTACGAAAGGAACAGTAACTTCAGCCACTGGTGAGACATTTTTTAAACACAACAGTGAGTTTGCAGTTGTAACATTATCTTCCACATTAAAGTCTACAGCTGGTAAGTAATAAAATACCCAATGACAAAGCAATCAAGCTTGCTGCACGAAAACCTCGTAAACAGGCTGCTTCAAACAAGGAGGGTCTCGCTCCCCTCCTTCCCCCAAACCCCAGAACTTCAATTACTGCTACCCAAACACTAGCTCAGATTCTGATACTAACAGCATGTCACCACATCTCTGGGGGGAAGGTGACATGCCCTATCCCTGTATTACTCACAGAAAAACAAACCACACAAGGACTAAACAGAATGAACACAGAAAAGAGCTAAGCAGAGATCATTACAGGGTGGGTTTTGCTTGGTTTTTTTTTTTTTTTAATTACGAAACAGGACATCACTTCTTTGAAACATTGGTTTCAGGCCTGTACTATTCACACACATCATCTGGCAGAGGAAAGCCATTTTGAGAAAAGCCATACTAAAAAAAAAAAGTAAAGAATAATTACTTGTTTTGGTAGGTACTGATGGTCACATGTGTAGAATAGGAGATCCCAGGAGGAGTGTCAGCTTGGTGAATAGTCCCTCTTGGGAAGTACAGTAAATCGCCTGGCTGCAGGAAAATGAAAAAGAATTTATATATTTAGGGCACCTGGTCAAACATCATTGCAGTCAAAATAGAGAAAATACTCTCTGAGCAGAGAGACTGACAACGTATATTTTTTAAAATCACAAAATAGAGAGATCCTCCATTGTACACTTTAATAACATAACATAAAGCACTCTAAGCCAGGAAGTCCAATACCTTAAACTTTCCAACTTACTGTCAATAGTTACTATACACCTGTCTGAAAACATGAAGCAAGCTTTTAACATTATAGAACATGTACACTCCAACTCAGCTGCGTAAAGGGTACAAAGAAGCAGCTGAGGTAAACCTGCTGACAACACAGCGGGCTGGCAGAGGAGCAGTGCAATGTGAATTTGGTCAGATCACGTCGAAAGAAAAGGCCAGTATTCCACAAGAAAAGCCAAATATTCTATAAAGACAGTAATCTGTTACAATACTGTTGACTGAAATTTTCAGTTAAAACACTTAAAAGACAAGTACAACCTTCCTTCTCCCCATCTTTCTTCTCACTTATCTAAATTAAATCTCCACACTGATAAAAATTTAGGTTAGCAAAGTCAAGATAAGAGAGAAGAGCAAAGCACAAGAAATTGCCTCCAAGAAGGAAAAATCGGTTTACTTACAGCTTCTCCTATAAACATCTATGTAGTTGGATAGCACAGTCAAAGAGAAAATTCATAAAGCAACAATGATGAAATTGGATTCCATTTTAATTTTACCGTTCCTTAAATTTGGTCACATCACCTTCTTCTAAGAGCCTACCAAACTGTCTAACACAGATATATTTCAAGTGAATACTACTTGATTTTTCACTGAGTTGAAAGGTCTCTTTAGATTATGAGGCTTCTCACAGGACTTGGCAAGATCAAGTCTCTTCACCCATTTATAACAAGCTGTAAAGCATCATAGATCAGCTATGTACGATTTACTTGTTCTGAAGCAAGCCTCTCTCTGCCGTTAATAAACTGCCTGCCTTGCCAGTGTAGGGACTACACTAACCAACTAAGAGTATTTGGAATTCTCTTCATTTGCTATGTTTCACATCCCCAGCAAGAAAACAAACTGGAGGGAAGGTCACATAGGAGAAGGGTAAGAGCCCTGAATACCTACCAGAGTGCTGACAAACTAGTCTGCAAAAGAAATTATTTCATGCTGTAGCACCCCACGCCTACCACTAAGAAGCCAGGATCATGATTTTTCAAAGCAGTCTTTGCTGCAAAATCCAACTCTTATTCCTCTTATCTGCTGGGTATTCTCATCAACACCATTCACATGAGCCAGCAAGCACAACACTCTTCAGTTAAAATAATCAGAATCTTCACAGACTGCAGGTGGCAACACCCAGATTGGGGCAGGTCAGAGCATTTGACAAGAGACAACGCAGATCTGATCACTTTCTTCTGAATTGGAGGAAGGAGGAGCACAAAAGGGAGAAGTACCAGCAAATTAAATGGAAAATCATACATGACGAAGGCTAGATAGCCAGCTACCAAATAAGCTCCATGCTTGACATCAGTAACAAACCAGCCATGGCCACAGCCTGATGCAGTGTCACCAAGACACACTGCAGCTTGGGACCTTATGCGCAAAACAGCGTGCCTTTCCTCTCAGTCAACTACCAGTTTTCGGTGGGAAGGGAGAACACCACCAATATAGTCTCTAACTGGTCCATCTGTTCTAAACTGCCCAAGGATGGCAGGCAGCAGACAGAAATGCAAAAAAGGAGAAAGGAAATATTCTAGAAAGATATTTAGGGAGGAAATAAGAGTCATCTGACAGCATCCCTGTCAGAGACAGCTCCAGACAGACAACCAAAATCTGACAGCGGCCACCCTAAGAAATGGGTCACGGGAAGTGAAGAACATCGAACAGAAGAAAAATAAATTAAAAACTTAGATCATTTTTAAGCCCTTTTCAGAGGCCGGTATTTTCACTCCACTAATGTCAGTAAAATGGCTTGTGGAATACATCACTATTCCATAAAAATCAAAGGCATTGAAGTCCTGCCCAAAATGTTCCAGAAATTAAAAAAGGAACTGCAATTTACTAGACTTCGCATCACCCAATACATCATGACAATTGAATATTACCATCTGTCAGACTACACAGCTAGTGATGTCAGTATCACATCCAATGTGTCACACTATTCCTAAACTACCTACACCCAAAGGCAGGTCTGAACACCGGGAAGAGCAGAGACCTTGCAGAGAGAGGCCCCAAGACAGGACGCAAGGCAGAGAAACTAATGAGGCTTCAGACACAGAGCAGCCCTGTCTGCGGGATAAATAACACGCTTCGAAAGCACAAGCATGTGAAACAGAACGGGACAAGTACCAGATGCCCTGCTGTCAAGGGAGCTGTATTCATCAATCTTCATGAAATGCTCTTTGTACTCCAAATAACAAAAAACAGCCAAAAGCTTGTTTTTCAGGATTGGAAAAAGAAAAAACAATTAATACAGCAAGTTAATATGGGGTTTAGTTCATGCCTTTGTTTATCAGCCAAGGATAAATATTTAAATCGAATTCACAAGACCAGTGACAACCTTCGGTAAAGCAGTAAGTCTTAGTGCATAGAAGGATTAGCCGAATTCGTTATAGACAGCATGTAAAAGCATAAAAATGTTTCATAACCATATATAAGCCCACTGGTTTTTCTGCACACAACTCCACAAACATGATCCAGGAGTCAGGGTGCCCAACTTGGAGAATATGGGAGAATTTCCAGAAATAACTGGTTTCTTGGTCCATTATTTAAACACTAGAGCAAAGGATACCTTTGAAAAAGGATAGGTTAGACAACTATCCCCCAAATTTCTCATGCTCACAGTGTTTTGTGTGATAACCCTCCCCTCAATTTCACCACCATGATCATTCAAAATACTGTCTTCAAGAAAAGGACCGTTTTAAACATGACTACTTTTCTGGCAACCATAGCCCAGACCAGGTAAAGCAATTCAATTATAATACCTTTAATATGAATTCATGTGTGGGATTCCCAATCCTATCCTCTGATTCAACATTATATTCCCGAGCTAAATGCACCGTTGGTTTATAGAGCCGCCAGTGTTTCTCGCCTTCTAGCTGAAGGATAAACACCTGCAAAAGACCATAAATCCAAATGCATGAGAAAGCCTTGCTGCCCCTCACACATCCAACTGATGGGAAATTTTAAGTCGTCTTCTTACTTGGAAAGTCTGCGGAACCATACCAGAAGTCAGGGATAGAAAGCAAACAGAAGCGACACAGGTTGCTTTTCTGACAACAAGAAACAGATTTCACCTTCCCTGCTCTCAGCTACTCCACAGCACGGCAAACAGGATTCCTCTCACATTAATTTTTAGATGTCTACAATGCAGAAATTTACATTTGAACTACTTCTTTAGGCTCTACTTAGAGACAACAGAGAGAAGAGTTGTGAAGTGTGATCTGTTTTGTCCTAAGGTGAGCATTTGGAAATCCCTGTTTTTCTGCAGTCACTTAATAGGTGCTTAATAGACAACTCACTTGAAAGTCATGTCTGCCACACAGATATTCAAAATATCAGGTCAGAGAGGTCTTATCACCATTCACTGACAAAGAGAGCATCAGAAACATCTAGGGGATGCTGTGAGCTGGGACTTGATGACATACGCCAGAAGATGCAGGTTGTGGAGCTGCTGAACAACGAGCATAAGGGAAATGAAACTCCAGATGCACTTAATGGAAATGAAGAAAAATAAAAAGAAAAAAATACACGTACAGGGTTTTTTTGTTTTGGTTTAAGTGGGATAGCCCAACTTTTTTTTTTAATGCAGTGTCTATTTGAATGTTTCTTTTAGAAGCTAATTTAAAATGCATTTGGACCACAGGACATCATCATACCACTAACTTCTTGAAAACAGTAGGACCAGCAAACGGGAACCAGCACAACCAGTCTGCTTCCACTGCCTCGTTGAAGAAAGAGCAAGTACTTAGTAACGGAAAAAGGACTTCTAGATCCTTGGGGGTCTGAATGAAGTGAAAATGAAAAAAAGGTGCTAGAAAGCTTCTGCAGCTGGGAAAACAAATTCTCTTTTCATCTAATGAAAATAGCAGGTCTGGAAAGCACAGTTCACATGATATTACCATTAGATATTACTATTAGTACTTTTTCAGTAAAATTATACAGGAAAATTGACTATGAAGAAACACTTGCAACCAATTACCACAAGTTTTCAGTGGAAAAAACATTTTTCTATAATAAGTTATTTGGGGGGGGAAGCACACATACAGGTATCCACTGCCACTAGCAAAAGCCCATGCACAGTTTCACAGACAAGGTTGAGCTGTCCTACCTCAACATCATCATAGTGAGGGGGAAGGCCCTGCGACCCCTGGGGAGTAATGTAAACATTCGACCCCACCAGAGACCCGAAGTAGCACTCCAGCTTCTCCTGAATCTTCCACAGCTCCTCCTTTAAAAAGAAATGATGCTGTTACTACTGAAGAGCTCAGCCAAGCCAGGCTGCCGCCCAGCCCACAGCCTCCCCATCGCTTGGGAGGTTTTTCGAGTGAATGATCACATCCCCACAGGGAGACAGAGGCTGGGAAGGCAGAT
>NW_008824791.1:4128247-4133321 GCF_000699105.1 Pygoscelis adeliae
ACTGCAGACGCAAAGGAGGTCTGCCGGGAAGGTAATCGGTAAGCCAAGAAGCCTGATGCCATTTATAGGTTGCAAAAACACACAAACAAGGCTAGACAAAGGAAAACAAACCACCCATCATCCCACGAACAGCAAAACTTCTTAAGACAATAAACACATGCAGGATTTGCATTATATAGGCTAGCATCAAAGAGAGCATACAAAGGTTAGAGACCCTTTTCCAGTGACTCCAACTGTTCGGGCATATTCAAGAACAAACTTTATTCATCCACATCTAACATGTGACAGACGATGCACCAAGGGATGACTCTCATATCAGAAGATGCCAACTACCAGAGCTGCGCAAGTGCAACTTCAACCAGAATTTATGTAGGTTCAGCGCTAGCTCTAGATTTCAGCGTAAGCCATGCAAAGTTTCAACTTCACCTGCAGATGCCCCTGCCCCTGGCCATTACAGCTACACTTGAACTGAGATCAGCCAGCAACACTATACTTGGGACTCAGCTGTGTATTTGGGTCCTTACGGACCACTTCACAATTAAATTGTGTTGACACCACGGGACGAAAAAGGACTACCTACATCCAAGTACCTTTAAACATCCGAGTCCTTTACACAACTGTGTGGACACCGCTGCCTCATTCTCAATACATGAGGATTGCAAAAGCATCAAAACGAACAAAAGAGGGAGGACACTCAGCTAAAATGTGGTGCACCGCTTCTGTGGTGCAATTCAAAGCCAATCCATTGACAAGAACAGTGGAGTGTCCTGGAAATATTTTACGTGGTTTCACACCTTGCCCTCCATTAAAAGAAAGCGGTACAAGAGCCACTATTTGCACAAGGAAACAGTGGGGCAGAAGGGATAATTTAAGCAGACACAGATGCATAATCATCAATTCTGTGCATTTAGTTTTTTCTAAACTTTTATGTGACAAAGCAGATTTTCCAAAAGGAATGCTTAGTATTATAGCATGAATCAGATTTTGTTCTTACTGCAGAGCACGGAAGCATGATGGGCAGTGCAAAAGTATAAACCATGTTTTCATTAATACAGTTCAGGTATAGATTTCAGCAGGTCATCGCTGTCAGCTACTTCCCCTGGATTTACTGGGGACAGAGACGAAGCTGTATGTAGTATGACTCAAGCAAAGTATACCACATTATAAAACATGCATCAATTATATTCAATGAAACGATCCAACCTTAAATCTCTGAGGCTGATGAAACTGTATTGTTGCCTTTTTCTGGTCAAAATCCTTCTTCAGCTGCATGTAATTCACTTTGCCTTCTTTATTTAAAACTTTCTTTTTTCCATTCACACATCTGCAGATATTTATATCTCGCCCATAGTATAGACCCTGGCTGCACAGTTCCTTCAAATCTGACAACTGGAACAGGGACTGGTAGTAAGCAGCCAGCAGGGGATCATTTCTCTGAATGAGCAGTGGCTTTTGCTCCCAGTACTCCCTGAAAAACATCTCTTGTTTGATGGGAGAGATCAAGCTTCCGAAGAGGCTGTCTGGGCTCTCAAAACTCATGACTGACAGAGAACAAGCTGCTTCCACCTTTGCTCGTTTGCATTGTGCCTGCATCGCTTTTCCCATTTCAGCATGCTTCCCGCCTTTCTTGGGCATGTTCCTGTTCAAGAGGAGAGAGAACCAAAACAGTCAACCAGTAACACAATCTGAAAAGCTCATGGGCCCAGAGCAGCTCCACTTGCCTTCTCCAGTGGGATATGAGAGTACACTGGGAACAGCTCTGCGTCCAGATGCTCACTGTTTGCTCCAAGCAGCAGAAAAGGGAAAGCCCACAGCAGGCCTCTAATCCTCTCTCAAACCTCAGCGAACTCTACTAGGAGCCATTGCTCACAGAAGCTCAAATCCCACAGCTGAGTTTGTACTAAAAAACACATGATGAAACCCAATGGCCACACAACAGATCTTTACAAATGCAGGAATCCACCCACACAAAGAGCCTGTGGTAGACTGGTCTTCTGTAGCAAGACCTGCAAATTATTAAAAAATTAACTTGGCTTTAAGAGATTTAATGGCAACATGCAAAGGGCGTGGAGAGAGGGGACACGATCAGAAGCTTGTACTCTATTACACTTCCTTGAAATGCATTAACATTGGGGAAAAAAAAAACACAGTGAAGACTTCCCAATGACTTCCCAGCCAGAGCACGATGGAGGAGGATGTATGGCATTTCAAGAGCAGAACCCAACCAGTTAAACGCAGTGGGTAGGGCGGTGTGTGTCAAGGAAGGCTTTCCTTTCAAGCTGGCTTACACATCATAAACCCAGTGTCTACACAGCTGTACAGTTACCAGGTTAAAGCTTTAGCAGGACCTACAGAGAAGGCAGCTACTGCAGTCAGGGGACTGCAGCAGACTGACACCAGTCCAACAGCACATACTAAGGGCTATGCAAGAATACAGTGAACAGAAAACACACGGAAATGGGGTACGGAAAGAGGGAGGCCAAGTGAAAGAATGAATTGCTGTGAGGGAAGAAGGAATATGTAATCAGGTTCAGTGGGCAAGTATGATTCAATTGGCAGGAGCTCCCAAAGAAACAGCAAAACCCAGAGCAGACTCCCCTGTAGGTGGAGCAGGTTTTAGGAACATGAAGTGAGGGCACCCGCTTGAGGTCTCAGGCCCTGCGAACAATTTTATGCTAAATTTTGTGGCAGTGCCAGGCATCTAGTGATGCTCACCATGCAGTGACAGTGGCTCACATCTCAGCCTCTGTCAGGGTTCCCATACTGTATCTTGAATGGCCAGGTTTAGCAAAACTACATTTACAGAAGAGAGGAACCATTGTTAGGCCTTTCTGTTGATGCTATGCAACTACACCAAAACCTAAAATTATTAGGTTCTGCTTCCGTCTCTGCAGAGCTCTCGAAGTTTGTGGTTTATGTAGAATAAAAAGAATTCTTTCATCAAAGTGCAGACATTTAAGTTTAAAGTTGGAAGTTTTGTTTTTCCAGGTAGCTAGTGTGTTCGTATATCATTATATAAAAATAAAAAAGTTAATTCACAAAGGGTTTATCTGCCAAGTTCTCAAGAAAGTTAAGGCAAAAATCAAGTAACGGTAGGTGTAACACCGTAGTACGTGCAGACATACTTTCATTAACTTTAAGTCTGCACCAGCATTTCATCCCCCAGAGTAGCCCTGAGCGCCATGCAGCAGTAAAAGCCTGCCTGAGAAGCTGAGTTAAGTATCCTATATAAGCTAGCACCAAGTCCTGTAGCACCGCAGCTTGCCTGCTAGGTCTGGGCTGGTCAACTCAAAGTGACTCTGGGCATGTCTGAGCAAGTTTGCGAAGCCAACGCATAAGGAGTAAGAGCATGCCGATGCTTCCATTTGTAAGTAAAAATGACAGCTTTACTCCCAAAAGTAATGGCTCTCATTTATTAAGATGCTTTTACTTACACAGATCCCTTATCATGAAACTTAAAATTCCAGTTCTGGTATCTGCACACAGTACTAAGTTCTCCTGTGCAGCAGTATGCAGGCCACCCTCGCTGCTCCACTAACTCCTGGGCAGAGTGTTTCATCAGTAGTTCCTATAACAGCCTGTACCTCAACAGGAACCCACAGTCACCTTAGTCCTGCAGAAGGGAATCCATATCACCACCTTCCTGAGAGGATGGACATTCCTGGCTGCAGCAAGCTACAGTTCTCTATAAGGCAAGGGAATGCTTAAAAAAAGACTGAAAATTAGTCCCCAGTTACTATCAACATCTCAAGATGCTGCCAGCGCTGAGATCTACAACTGACATCCCCGAATGCCAGCAACACAAATGCAACCAAGTCTGAATTGCCAGTTTTGAATCCCAGACCTAAATCTACAATATCAACTTCTCAGCTCACTCACGTTGTATTTAACAAAGTTAAATTCAGATATGCACTATTCACAGGATGCGGCTTCATTTACACCATCTGCTGTTCTGTAGTGTTTTGTTAGTTATTACAACTGTAGAACCACAGAATGCTTTGGGTTGGAAGGGACCTTTAAAGACCACCTAGTTCCAACCCCCTGCCATGGACAGGGACATCTTCCACTAGATCAGGTTGCTCAGAGCCCCAGCCAACCAGACCTTGAACACTTCAATTACAGGACACCCATGATTTCTCAAGGCAACCTCTTCCCGTGTCTCACCACCCTCATCAAAAAATATTTCTTCCTTGTATCTAACCTAAACCTACCCTCTTTCAGTTTAAAACCATTGCCCCTTGTCCTGTTGCAACAGGACCTGCTAAAAAGTTTGCCACCATCTTTTTTATAAGCCCCCTTTAAGTACTGATAGGCTGCAATAAGGTCTTCCCAAAGCCTTCTCTTCTCCAGGCTGAACAACCCCAACTCTCTCAGCCTTTCTTCACAGGACAGGTGCTCCATCCCTCTGATCATTTTTGTGGCCCTCCTCTGGACCCGCTCCAACGGGTCCCTCATTTTTGTGGCCCTCCTCTGGACCCGCTCCAACAGGTCCCTGTCTTTCTTGTGCTGGGGACCCCAGAGCTGGATGCAGTCCTCCAGGTGGGGTCTCACCAGAGCAGAGTAGAGGGGCAAAATCACCTCCCTCGACCTGCTGGCCACGCTGCTTTTGATGCAGCCCAGGGTATGGTTGGCCTTCTGGGCTGCGAGCGCACCTTGTCGGCTCATGTCCAGCTTTTCCTCCACCAGTACCCCCAAGTCCTTCTCGGCAGGGCTAGAGAAAAAAACCACAGCAACAGAACGAACCTGTTCCTGCTTCAGACAGAAACAATTACTTCACGTCAGTAATTTTCAGCTCGCTCACCACATATACCTGTTTATGAGTTCAGGCCTCTAAACTGGCCCAGCAACTGCAGGGCCAACCCAAAAGCAGTTCCCTCCAAAGCAATGGGGAAGAAAGATGGCCACAGCGATTCTGAGGCCACGCAGCCCCCACTGCTCCCCCTCACCGCACTGCCACACCGGGCTACGATTAAACTTGTTCCAGAAGGGAACCACGCAGAAAACCGTGCTCCCGTGCCCGCAGCGGGCAGCAGCCTGAGCTCCCTGCCGGCCTCACTGGCGCGGCCGGGCTGCC
>NW_008824791.1:4134084-4148739 GCF_000699105.1 Pygoscelis adeliae
GAAACGCGCTTTGCAATGGTTAACGTTTTGCCAGGGCTGGCTGAGGGTGAAGAAAGAGACATCTTACAAGGTGTGGAGCAGCAGTAACATTCACTGGTATCAGCCAGTGACGGTGCCCGGTGTTTCACGCCATTTAACCTCGCTTAGTGGAGAGAATGTATTGCCGACCTTTCCTTTTTACTCCCAAACTAGAAAGTTTTAAAGCAATCACCACTTGAAAACATAATCTGTGCAAGAATTGTTTCTTCTTCATCTACCCACGTTAGTTAGCGTGTACGTGCAAGAGAGAAAAATACCCCTTTTTTTGAAACCAATAGGAAATTGGTTAAATTAGGAGATACAACATAAAACCCTGTGGTTATTTGTATAAAATTCTACTTCATGCACACAAAAGTGCCTGGGCTTTAGCTGCGTTATTTTTTCCTGGACCAAAACCTTATTCCAGAGCCCCTCTGAGGCTCCTCGAAGAAATATTTAGAATCCTCACTGAGCACATGAAAACCTCTAGAAATACTTTTAGTTACCTTTATTAAAGATGCCTATTAATGGTTTAATTTACATTGGCCGAAGGAGCAGAAAAATTGTTCGGTTTTGCTAAAGTTTTGTTCTTCTGTACTGATAGCTTGAAACATACAAAGCAGAACTGCCAGCAAAAGGTGAATTTTGGAAACCTCAGCAGCCTTACAGTGCACGGCTAATGGAAGTAGAAACTTACGTTGGGCGTAAGTCCGTTACTAGAAGGACCTTTCAATGGCAGATGAGCGGGGACTGTGTTCTGTCAACAGCTCATGGAGGGAAATAATAGAGCCTTTCACGCCCAGAATACCTGTTCAGATCCCTCCCTTTACAGAAAAGGTTTTGCAGTCCTGTTCCTCCTTGCGGTGTGGTTGCTGTTCACACAGTAACAACTCCTGCTTCCCTGGCACTAACTGGATCTTTTGGAACAAACGTTACGTGATTCCAGCGGGTTCTGCATTCATGAACGCATCCAGCAAATTCCCACGTGCTGACCGGAGAAACTGGCAAAATGTAATACACAGGAACAGGGGATGGAGGAGAGAAGGCGGCAAACGCTGCTCACCCTGTTCAGTCCTTGTTCCTTTACCGCCTGGACCGCGTTGGTCACCAGCTGACCAAGACATCGTGGCCACTTGATCACGAAATACGGATTAATCGGCATGTGGATGGGTTACCAGGAGAGACATTTTGCCAGGGGTGAGCCTAAGGTTATCCTAATTGTACAAATCAGTAAAATTTAACTTCCTCTATAAAGCATTTTTCTTTCATTGGGCTGTGACTTTCGAAGAAAAAGAAGACATTCTCTGCTTTCTGATTCTGACTCGGTTCATCACGACGTCACTCAACGTTCAGGACACTTTGCAAATTTTATTAAATTGTGAATATTTTAGCATAAACACTCACCTATAGTTGGGATATTCAAAGGCATACATTTTTGTAGCTCTCTGAAAAACAGGTCACTGGCATGAAATCGTGCTTACTTCTTTCATGAGAACTATAAAGGTTTGAAGAATGAAGTAGTTCTCCAGACTTAAAAGTTTGCATCACCTACGCTAACACTTACAGGATGTTTTCTCAGTACGGACGGGTGTAGCAGCAGACGCTAAATATAGGGAGGCCACATCCTGCACCTCAGCTGGTCACAGAAACCATTACAAGCTCTTATTTCTGTTCCAAAAATCCACAGAGTGCTCTCAGCATAACTGCTTGAATACCACTGGGATGAATACACAGACAAGTACGTATTTACATAACGGCTGTGATGTTTTAACTGTCAGTAGATGCTGTGGGACGTGAAACCCCTACATCTGACTGGCTGCCAAACCAGCCACAGATAACAGGAATGGGAAACGCTTGTGAACGCTTTTTTTAAAGAGTTCCATGAGCCTGTCTAGTCAAACTGACTAAAAGTATGCTTTTCCGCCCCCTTCCGGAAGGTAACACAAGCTTCAGAAGAGGGTCCTGTGAGTTTCAGTCAGCCCTCTAACGCCCTCTAACCAAGAAATAATGTATTTAAATACTGTTATTTTTTACTCTTTACACAAGCAATAGATTCTTGAAGTATAATTGATCCTGATATCATCCCCGTCACTGCATTAAGAAGATAGAAATTATAAGCTTGGCTGTAAAAGTATGCACTTAAGTTTCATCATCGTAACGTGCCATCTTCTTCATTATCATAATAAAACTCGCTACGTAGTACTCCCCGTGGGGAGAACATTTTGCCGATGGTTACTTTCCCAGTTGCAAAGTAACTAGCAGTTTCCTCCACCAAAGCAGGCTGTGCAGCGCTCAGGCGCACGTGTAGGACGTGCCCGGAAGGTAAACGCAGGCAGGAATCCCTTTTCCTCCACACTTCCACGTGTGGGCCTGTTTGCTGGACAGCCTGCACGGGGCTTGGGCATGCCGCGCCGTGGGGCTTCTGCTGCTGCAGATCCTGTGAGAAATTTGGAAGAGGGAACTGGTTTGGGTCAAGAAGCACATGGGTATTTTTTCTGTTGAAGGCTGAGGATTCGCTGTTGGCTACAGGACAAATACCTCTACCTGTAAGGCAGATAAAAAAAAAATCATGTGGAAGCAATGGTGCTATGTTAGTTCATGTGAAAAGTTTAGGACACACACACATCTGGAGCAACAAGATGGAATCTTCTCAGGCAATCTGGAACATCTGTGCAGGATGCCTCCATAATGGCAGTGCAGTAACGAGGATGTCACGGTATTTTTTTTATATATCTATATTACACATGTGCTCAGCTTGAGGGCTGGTGTGCTGTTGCCAAAGCCTGCGTGTCCTTTGGCTTTACGTTCCCAGCATTGTCATTCCTGGTACAGTTCTGCTTTCCATGACAGGATTTCCTGGAAGAGTATCAAAGCCGTCTTAGCTCTGATCATTTGTTTGGCAGCAAACTGGCTGCCAAAGTACCCGCTCGCTCCATCAGATTTCAATCACCCGGCATGCAGTGTGTCACCAGCTTCTCCAGCTCAGTAACTGGGAGCTTGACAAATGCAGCTTGTTGTAACTAAAAGTAAAAGGCATACAGTAAAAGACATCACCGTGCTATGAGCAAACGATATTGGAGCAGGAAAATCAAATAAACCAGAGAGGGGTTCAGGCTTCCAAATTTATTCCCGTTTCCTAATCTTGACCAAGCAGTGACCAAGCATTTACCTTGTGACAATTTTTGCCACCACAGATTATCACTTTGAACTGACTTTGTAAATACAAACTCGCTTTATTAAATGACAGACAAACCCAAGAAATTTAAGTGGGAAAGTCGCAAAAATAATCTTGATTCTTTTCTGGAGCTATGAACACTTTTGTCTCTGTCCTTGAACATCCTTAACTCAACCTCCTTAGCCTGAACCTATTTCCATGCAGGATTCATCTGGGACCGTCAAGGTTCCTGTACATGGCTCTGTTTTGGCACAGCTGCTTCCTTTTATTTCCTGCGTGCCTCGGTGTGGTATCTCGAACTGTGCTGGGGATCGATGCTGCAAGCAGGCATATGTAGCTTCTCCTCACTGTCAGATTCAATCTCAAAAGCCAAAGGGAGAGGGAGGGGGGCAAAACCCCAAGCTCACGTATGCGACATAAAGCAGAAGAACCAGATTCTGCAGAAGACAGGGTTGGTTTGTTTTCTTGACACAGTTTTCTAAAATCTCTGCCTCAAAGCCGACGTTTCTGAAATGAACAGTTATGCAGAAAGCAGGTGATTACAGCAGGTCTACACGAGGCACAGGTGTGTGGGTGTCACGTGAGGGGCATGGCTTGTGCAGCGGACGCTAGTCATCCGCCTGGGAGGTGGCTGTAAGACACTGCGTGCATCTGGTCTGGGACATAGTTCCTGTGCTGCCTCAGGGACTAGTGATCGAGAGTTCTCCAAAATAGAGGCCCTTCCCAGTGGTCCCGTGGAAAGTCAGGGACAGCTGACAGGGTGAGGGTTTTTCTTGAGGTGTCGATGATGCACAAAGTACAAAGCCCCATCAGCTTTGCTTCCTGCTTTCTGCTGGTCCCTGCTCCACTGCTAAGCCATAATCACTTTCCCCCTAGTTACCATCCGAGGACAAAGGCTGCTGAGGCGCATACAGGTTGCCCAGCAAAATCGAAATGCAGCAAGTGAAATAAGGATAGGAGCTATTTGAAGACGATCGGTGCCGATTGCCTACCAAAACAGGCCACAAGTGGAGAACAAACAGAAAGGCTGATTAAAGAGGAATGGTTAGAGTGTAGATAGAGACTGGATAATACATCAGGTGGGAGCTGCTGCCTGTTCAGGTGTGTGGCAAAGGGCTCCCTTAGTGAGCACACTGCTTCTACGCTACTGCAGTAGTAGCACGTGCATTAGATTGCCCCAGTGAAGCATTGCACAGTCCCATTGAAAAAGAAACCGGACTCATGAGAGGTTTTCATTAACAGTTTTGCTGCTAACCAAGCCAGCCTTGGTGTGACGCAGAAGTCAGTTTCAGAAACTTTTAACCCTTTCCTCTACTGCTGTTGCATTATTTTTAAAGCACGATGCTACCCTCATATGCAAAATAAAGTCTAGCTTATAATGATTTTTGTTCATATGTACAAACCCCAGTAAAAAAAGTTGAACACGATATACACACTGGGAAATATAATCCTGGAATATGTGTCAATAACATGATTGTTCTGTAAAATAATCCTGCCCACATTTCCCTTCAGAGATCTCTTCCTCTTTATGCGAGTTGTGTCCACATTGGAGACGCTGGCTGCACGTGCCCGAGTGTCATTCTCTTCACAGCGGTCTGAGAAAGCAGTCAGGTCCACGTCCACATCTGTGTCACGAAAGCAGCCGTCGAAAGCCATTGCTTGCACTGCATCAATACTATACATTCCTGAAGCCTGGCAACAAAGAATAGTTATTCTGCATCTAGCAGGAGCCATCTTAGTAAGTTATAAATATATAAAACAGAAAATAAGAAAGCTTTCTCTTCAGTGTTGTTCCCTCTGTGGAGAGCATACAGAGAACGGGGCTACCTCACAGTATTGCTATCTGTGGGGCCTGCCCCCTTGGGCAGGACGTGAGCGAGGCAGGGGATACATGTGATAAAACACACTTGTCTGACTGATTATTGCCAGCTTCTGACTGGCAATATGTGCCCCAGCTTCTGAAATAGAAAACTCAAACTCTGCCTCTCCTGTAGGTCTGCGTTGCTGGAGATGCAGGAAAGTACTTCAAACATTTCCATGCGTAGTTTTTTGATGTGATTATCAAATCACGTGAGCAACATATGCACCATTTTTCTGTTTTTCCCCTTGTGATATTCCAACAAATGACTTTACATGGGGGGATATTCTTGAGGCAAAGTTTTAAGTGAGTGCTTCATAGAAAGCAAATGTTTAATTTGTGACCGTTTATGCTTCAAGCAGACTTTTCTAAAAATGACCTTGTCATTCATCTGGTCTTGGGACAAAAAGGCATCATTAAACCCATCTTCCTAATTGAAAATGGTGAAGCAGGAGAAGGAAAAATAGACTCTGCTTCACAAGAAAGAGGGGGAAATACTACACGAGTGCATGCTGGGGTATATTTCAGGGAGAGGAAAAATACTTTGATCAATAGGTATTTGAGAACAGAATGAAGGCTACCTTCCTCTGGGGGGATGGGGGGGTGGGGGTGGAAATCAGGAGATGTACTCCCTAACCTCTGTCACAGGAAAAGGAAGGGAGAGAAAGCACAGACCTTCTCAAGATCTCAAAGAGGATGATACATTTCCTCCCTTCAGCCAAGTAAAGAAAAGTGAGATACAGAGTGGAGTCACAGACGTGGTTACTGTGCTGTTATCACAGTGGTGTATCAGGATTACTCTGTGGCTTCTGTGATCCTTTCTGAAGGCAACAAAAGACAGAGGATTGTACCTTGCCCCTTTTTTTGAGTTGCTTTCTCTCTTCAATTGTGGTGAGATAGTTCACTGCTGCATATTCGATGACAGACAGGAAGACAAAAAGGAAGCTGATCCATAAATACACATCCACAGCCTTTATGTAAGACACTTGAGGCATTGAGGCACTTACTCCTGTCATGATGGTTGACATTGTCAGCACTGTGGTTATACCTGCCAAGGAAAAAGGGGAAGTTATCATAATACTGGCCAGCTGGTTCTGTTTAGCTCATCACCGTTGCTTGGACAGCACAGCTTTGTGAGGGCATATGATTGACGCTGCCTTTAACTTCATTGCACAGGCTCTGAAAAGTGGACTGAACCATGAAAGACCTATCACATACAATACTGAATCCCGTAAATCATCTCTCTGCTCAGTGCATGCAGTTAGAGCTGCATCCCACCAGGTTCGAACAGCGGGGACACAACACGGGTGATTCAGCAGCATAAGGAACACATTTCTATGACAGCTTTAGGCACCGCTGTAGGGAAGCAAAAGCAGTTTTGTGGTCTTCCCTCACTTCCCAGAGCCAGGGTCTCCACTACACACTTTCTTGTCCCGGAGAGTCACTAAAGAATCACCAGTTTCCCTCCCAACCCCTTCTCAAATTGTTCTTCTTGAGAACATGTATCAGCTTGTATGTCTCTCTCATAACTCCATGGCTCTCTAAAAACACTCTAGCACAAAAATGCTATATCCATTGAAACTAAGAAATACTTTTTGTTTACTTCAGTGTGTCCAGAATTTCACCCTCATCTTTTCAATCTCTCCTCTTGTGCAGCTATTCACCTCATTTTGTTTTGCTCTATCTCAGAAAAAAAACCCCACCAACACCCAACAGAGGCCCTGCTTTTAAAGAAATGAATGGAACACTGAAAGTGAAGACACCTCACTAACACTGGTGAGACAGCGCTGGCTGATAGCACGGCTTTTCAGCTGGGTCTCAGTATAGCCTTTCTCCAGTTTTATGCTAGTCCAAGTCCACTGGAACATACAAGAGTTTTCCCACTCCCTCTCTGCAAGTTCCTTAGGTTGAAGGATGGAGTTCGAAATATACCATATAAGAGGAAATCAATTTATTTAAAATATGTATACTCTAGGCTAGGGAGCTAAGCTTTTTAAACTTTGTTGTTAACATTGCCTATAAATTATGTATGCTTATGCTAACGAAATGTGCATTTTTCCTAGAACTCCTGATGCATGACCTTCTGCAGAAATCCATATATAAATTAAAGAACATGATCAGCAAAACCATCTTGGCAACATTACAAGTGACCTACTGAGAATTAAAACTTTGTTTTTAAAGATGAAGTTAAATTTCTTATAAATAAAAGGAATTGGTAGATGCATCAATAGATAGGAGGTACCATAATTTGTTTTTAGACTAACAAATAGATTTATATCTCATGTATTAATAGCTTTAGACTGTGGCAATAGAAAGGGATCTGAGGTAGCTACAGTCCTATTTTTTCTAGATTGATGTAGCTGTAGATAAAAATTGAGGGCTCCCTCAGTACATGCAAGTTTGTTTCTTAAACAAAGATCCTCAAATTTTCACTTGTCTAAGAAATATGGCAACATACAGTTGGCTTCTGGGACTAGCATCAGTGAGAAGAAAGAACAGGAGCTTCTTTACTAATTCTTAAACCGACAGTTGCAGGACTCAAATGCATTATGGTTACATTAGATATCTTAACAAATTTCCATCAGATCTTCACAGAGATGCTAATCTTTGAAAAAATGTACTCATTCCAAGGCCATCAGCATTAAATTCCCAACAAAGGCAGTTCTTGAAGCGGTATCAACTGATTCATCACTGAGAAAAACAATAACGTTATAAAAAAACCACTGTAATTTGTCTTTCTCTCCTGAGCTGTGGTGTTCAGAACTAAAACTGTGGGCGCAGAAAGATGCCCAACTTAACCTTCGGCTTCCACAGAAGCCTGTGTGCCTCGCACAGTTAAGGCACCAAAGCAAACATTTTCAAGATGCCTAACAAAGAAAGGCTTTGCTACATAGGACAAGTCAGAAAACTGGTTCCAAGTTGGTGGGAAGATATCAAGTGTTTGTAGAGAGAAAGCAGAGCTGCAAAGCTTTTAGATAGATTGTGCTATGCCTATTAAGTATCTCTCATGAACCATGGATTTGGGGAGGGATCTGACTACCTGTTACTTTGCTGGGAAGAGGGGAGGAAAAAGCCAACCCAGCCACTGCAAAAAAAAAAAAAAAAAAAGGAAAAATTGTAACTGTGACAGAGATTCAGAAGCAGAATCATCCCTTTTTCCTTCTGTGGTGTGTGAGCTCTTTTCTAATATAGCAAAGCAGTCTGAACGAGCATCCAACTTCCAAAGGTAGAGGTTGACTAAAGGAATTTGCGGTAGTGACAACAGTGGCAATAATAGTGTTTTTCAGGCAATTACCTGATATACTTGCTCATATCCTGCGTAAATAGAAAGCTAAGGTAGCTTCAAAACCTCTCCCCTATCCATTCGATATTTCCCAAAAGAATATACATTAAAGGTTTACCTAACGATACCCTGGCAGGAACGGCTCTTCTGTCAATCCAAAATGAAACCCAAGACAGCATCACCATCAGCATGGCTGGGAAATAGGATTGTAGCACAAAAAAGAAAATATGTCTCCGGAGTGCAAAGTTTATAAAAAGTCGATTGTACCAACCTATTGAAAAAAGAGAGAGGA
This sequence comes from Pygoscelis adeliae, assembly GCF_000699105.1. NCBI lineage: Eukaryota > Metazoa > Chordata > Aves > Sphenisciformes > Spheniscidae > Pygoscelis > Pygoscelis adeliae. The sequence continues at coordinate 4,142,711 of NW_008824791.1, forward strand.
ATAGGTTGGGGCAGAAGAGAAGAGAGCTGTGTTATTTGTGAGCTCTGTTCACTGGCCCCCTCCTTCCAGTAGGAATGGTATATCCACATCAGTAATAGCAAATGCCTAAGAAATATTGCCACCACCGTGGTTTTATTTAGTGCTTTACCAACTGTCCATCAAACCTCATTAAAATACTGTTGCCTTGGGAATGAAGCATCATGACTGCATTAATAAAATACTATATTATAATTGAGGTTAGGAAATAGAAAAAAAGTAAATAGACTTAGAGTGAAACTGCCGGGAGAATACAGACAGGATATAATTGTCCAGGCCAACTAGGACAGTGAAGCCAACACGCTGTCTCCCCCAAAAAGTAGCCTGCCTTCTCTCACGCTACAAATACCCAGCAACAAGCAGCACTTCTTTTCCTACGGTCAGACCGGTTTGCCTGCCCAGCGTTGACTTTAGAGGAAAGGGTGCCATCTAGTGAATTTTGGGGCGTGCTCTGTTTGTGCAGCAAAGCGTGTGTGCTATACCTCCTGCGATGGGAGAGAAATCCGTTTATAGTGAGGTGAAAAGAAGACAAAAGTGGCTGGCTGCGCAGCATCTGCCTGCCCAGTACAAATAGAGACATCAATGAGCCTGTGTTAGAGCAGTCATGCCATCACAAAGAGAGACTTTATAAAAAAGAATATCTCAACAATAACCCCATCTAATATTAAATATGCTCTGTGTGTTTTCAGTTGTCGAGAGGGTTTTTGGTTTTAAAAAGGATTGTCTCAAAAATTGATTGAAATTGTTGCCCCTTCGGAGGCCAGGGAACTCCAAAAGCCTAAATGCTATGCATGTGTAGTTCACCAAGATTCACAGGAAAGGATATGCATAACCTGAAATGCATAAGGCTGCTTTGTGAGCAGCTTTTTTGTCCATTTTTTTGCCTGAGACTCTTCCGGGGGAGATGGTTCCCATTAGAGTTGTGCTGATTGTTCCCCACTATTACTTGCTTCAGGAGGCAGGGTCTGTGTGTAATCATTTTCTTCCAACAAGAAGCAAAATAGAAGAACCTGGGTTCAGGGGTGGTATGAAGTTGCACTGTTGTGCACAAAGCCGTATTTGCTTGCATGAGAGTTTTTTGATGAGAATAGCAAGGCAGAAAGAAGCCAGCTGAGTTCTTGGAACCCAGTTTCAACACACAGTGATAGCAGTTTGGTGGAAAAAAATGCCAGTCTCCTTCTTGCAAGAAGGACAAATTTGACGTAGCTCTCAGCAAGGCACAGTTATGACAGTAAGGTATCACTCGCCCTCTTCTCACATGGCAGTGGCTCTTGAAAGCTGGAGCTCTGTTCTTAGCTCATACACGAGCAAGAGATAAGGGTGAAGAACCTGATCAAGCTGTGAATCCCTCACTGCTTAGGCTGCATCATAATTTAAACTGGAATTTCTGCATTCAATATCAGTCACTACAAACATGAATCACAGAATCATAGAATAGTTTGGGTTGGAAGGGACCTTTAAAGACCATCTAGTTCCAACCCCCCAGGCATGGTCAGGGACACCCTCCACTAGACCAGGTTTCTCAAAGCCCCATCCAACCTGGCCTTGAACACAAGCAATGATGGAGCATCCACAACTTCTCTGGGCAACCCATTCCAGTGTCTCACCACCCTCATCCTAAAAAATTTCTTCCTTATGTCTAATCTAAATCTACCCTCTTTCAGTTTAAAACCATTGCCCCTTGTCCTGCCACTACAGGCCCTCATAAAAAGTCTCTCTTTATCTTTCTTATAAGCCCCCTTTATATATTGAAAGGCTGCCATAAGGTCTTCCCAGAGCCATCTCTTCTCCAGGCTGAACAACCCCAACTCTCTCATGTGGCGTTACAGCACAGTGGCCGGAAGGAGTATTACAGCTTCAGAAAGCCATCAATCTCCTGATGCTTCAGGGACAATGCAGTAGCTTCTTAGCTGTGATTACTATTTTTGAGCTCATTAGCTAGTGATTTGGGACCTCTGCATGTGTAGATGTGTCTCCCATTTTGGGGATGAGTGGTTGAGTGGAGGAGATAGTAAAAAGAGTCTAGAGTCTCTGCTAAGGGATAGCAAGTTTCTAGGTAAGGCAAAACTGTGTAGTTTTGATTGGCTTTTCTGTCATGCTTTATTCCTACTTGTTGCCTTCTTAAACTAAAGAATTGCTTTGTTATGGGCCCACTTCTCGAGCTTGTCCAGATCCCTCTGGATGGCATCCCATCCCTCTGGCATGTCGACCACACCACTCAGCTTGGTGTCATCTGCAAACTTGCTGAGGGTGCACTCGATCCCACTGTCTGTGTCATTGATGAAGATATTAAACAGTACCGGTCCCAATACGGACGCCTGCGGGATGCCACTCGTCACCAGTCTCCACCTGGACATTGAGCTGTTGACCATGAATGGCTCTTTTTTTAAGTGCAAAAAGAACCTATCCTGTAAATAAAATACAGTAAATAAATCTATTTGCAGCTTTCCTGTATGTCTTAAAGGCTTTTTTCCAAAGTGTTATGCATTTCATCATATTACATGGAATAATTTCTATTTCATTAATCTGCCTTGATATAAAAGGCAATATCCACACTGAAATGAATTGACTCAGACTGGAAAGTACAGTAGCAAGCATGCTGTTTTATCTGGTTAAAAACATATGGTTAGACTACTTACATAGAGAAGTATTTCAAAATTTATAATTGCATGTACAAATACAAAGAAAATAAAACCCACCTTGCATGAGATCAAGACTATAATAAACTTCTAAAGCCTTGTGCAGTTTGCCAGAAAGTATAGTTCATGATCTATAGGGAGAAATAAAAACCTGTCTGGGGCAGATATCTGTATTTAAACAATGTAGCACTGACATAAAGGGATTTTTTTGTGCAACTTTATCTATAAACACAGAACATTAAGCAAACCATGAATTAGACCTCAATAGGTTATAAATGCTCTCATGCAGAAATCTTATAGTTAGTAGACTGTAATGACATTTTACAGCTCCAAAAAGGAGGAGATTTTAGACAATAAAACACACTGGGGTTCCTCTTGTTTGCTTTCTTGACCCTTTAGGGTTTGCATTTTCAAGCTTTTCTATATAACCAGGAACCAAAGATTCCTGTAAATCCAATATTCCGGTGGCTTTCAGAGAAGCACCACAATTTTGCAAGAGCTCACAACAGCATATATTTGGTTGTGCATTTTTTTCAGGTTCTTTTTGTCAGATGTTAAGTTACAAGTATTATTATGACCTTCTAATATCAAGAAAGTGTTACACTGGTAATGTGAAGAGAACCGAGGACCGAGGCCAACAGGCCAGTGTGATTGACAGATCTCATTTTAACTGAGATCTCTCAGCAGTTGCAGTCATTTATTAGCAACAAATTTAAATGTGAAAGACATTCTGCATGATTGTGTCCTGTGCTTCTTCCTTTTAACGACAGGGGCTTACTATACCAGTACTGCTGTAAAAAGCTAGTCCACTGGAAGCACTGAATTCTTCGATGAAAAACTGGGAGAGGGAGATGTGCTCATCTGTCCTCAGGGACTTGTTTCCATGTTTCCAGTATAACATCAGATCATCTTCATTGTATGCATCTATGAGATAGTAAAAACAAAATCACCTCTTCTGCTGGAAAAATGCCTGTTTTCTTTTCTTAGGGGTAGGAGACCACTCAACAATTTGGGAAAACCCCAAAGAAACATTTTTTTCACACCAATTTGCCAGTTAGTTGACATGGAAAAATTTGCAAAGACCATATTCCATCTTGTTCCAAGGGAAGCCCAGTCCTGTGCCCTGCCAGCAGCTTACCTGACAGAAGGGGGACATGGGCATGCTCAGGATCACAAGGCACATAGGATGGGACCTCTGGAGCTGCCACGCTGAGCAGACTGCCTGAACACTGGGGATCTGTTCTCGGAATTTTCCAAGACTAAACAACAAACCAGCATCCCAGTTTTACTCACAATTCAAATAAGAATAAATTCTGAGGTATCAAAAAGCTCTGCAAAACAGAACTACCTTTTGTTGTCCAGCTTTACAGTTTACTACAGACAACTGAGTCAGGGGTGAGAAAGCAGACATTTCACAGTAACACAAGCACTCAGTTTCATTTTTCCATGAGGTCAAATATTGACATCTTATTTTACTTTTAACTTGCACTTTTTTCTCAGAAAAAAAACCATGATTTTTGACAGAGGAAACATTTTTAGATTTAGGCCTTGGTATATCAACCCAGTTGAAACAAAGCAGAGTGCATCATGGTTTTTCTATCTTCCCAAAGCTCACCGAGTTCTGGAAAGATCTCAAACCGGCCACAGTTTAATATGTACAGGTTGAAGGGTTCAGGTCACACACCAAAATAAGTGAAAAAAGTATTATGAACAAGATGGAGTGTTGGTAAGAATGCACATGTGAAGAACAGGTATGAATTAAACTTACAGCTTTCCAGTTCTAAAGAACAGTTCTGAGTGTCCAGCGGAAACCTACTGAAATCCATGAAACACATAGCAGAAACTGTTATTCTGCAGAAAGGAACAGAAAAACAGAAATTAAATGAAAAATTTCATACTTTCTTAGGGTTGTGCAGACATCTTTGTGAGATCCCCAACCAATCGGCTGTTCAGAATCATAATGATTGAGTTTTTCTACTTTTTTTAGACGCTTCTAAAATTGCTTCAAGATAGTGAGATAAAACTAAATCAGCGAGAGAACCATGTTTTTAAAACATAAATAATCTTTCCTATTAAGTACTTTACCTTCAACTTTTAAACCCTTTACTGGCCTGATCCTTCATTAGCCTTTCACACATTTTGCTTTGAAGGGTTACACTTATGAAGATTAACAAGGAGAGATCACATTTCTTGACTGGATTTCTCACAGATTGGAGTAGATAATATTACAGATTAGAGCAAATATTATTCCAACTGCTATTTTCCCAGCTAGAATGGTTATAATATTTAATTGCATAAAAAGATAAGCTGCAATTTCTGGAAGCCTACTCTCCTCTTCAACACCATGGAAATGCCTTATACTCTAAAAAGCTTAGGGAAATCTAGGCAAAGACATTATTTTGCATTCCACCTGCTTTTTCACAAATGTTTAGAAGGTAAATGTGCCTTGACATTTTAACCAATAAACAAAAAAAGGCTAGAGGCATGGTAAATATGGTAAATATTGCCAAATTTCTCTTTCTTGTCACAGCTTGCATGTCACTTAATGTTTTAGTTTGATTTTTCAGTTTTTCCCAAACTGAATCCTACAGGGATTTAAGTGATAAGCGATATACTGGGTATATAAGTGATCTTTGAAAACTTGTGATTGGTAATCACACTGTAGCTGAATTTTTACAAGTGTAAGATTTTGCTGGCTTGAAATGAGATTGTAAGAGTGGTACATCTTTAAAATCATGCATAAGACTTCCAACTATGGATGTTGTTTCCATCTTTTAGCTATTGACTAAAGGATCAGGGGAACAACAAGAAAATGTTGATTGAAAAAAAAAGAAAAACTATTTTAGCAACAAATCTGGATTTTTGTTCCGCTTTGTTTCAATAAAATCCTGGATGCTAGGCACTGAAGAAAAACTGTGGGATATGCAGATTTCTTGCAAATAAGTATTTAGAATATAATCAACCCACTGCATGTAAAACTGGCAATACAAAAAGGGTGTTTTAATGAGCATCTGATTCTTTAGGAACATACACATTAACAGCACTCAGGCTAGAAACACATTGCTTCACCTTAATCATTTTAAAACCTTGGTTCACCAGCCTTTAGGTCACTCCTTTCTCTGCCTCTCAGTTTGATAAGAGCTGATAGAGAAGGAAAGGAACAGGACAGGGCACCTGCCCTTCCTGCTTATGTCCAGTGTCGTGGTTTAACCCCAGTTGGCAACTGAACACCACACAGCCGCTCACTCACGCCCCGCCCCCACGGTGGGATGGGGGAGAGAATTGGAAAAGCACAAGTGAGAAAAACTCGTGGGTTGAGATAAAAACAGTTTAATAATTGAAATAAAATAATAT
>NW_008824791.1:4149299-4167512 GCF_000699105.1 Pygoscelis adeliae
AGCAGAGAGGAAGAGGACAAGGAAGAAAAGTAGAGCACCAGCTTGCAAATGTGATGCAGGACACAGGGCAAGGGCTCCCATCACAGAGGGGATTCTGAGCAATGAGCAAACGGAGCAAATCGATTCACACTGTGTCTGTCCCTCAGCTCTACCTCCTCCTTTTCCTTCCTTCCCATCTCGCTTTTTTCTTTCTCTCCATTTCTGTCCTTCCCATCACATGCTCTCTTTGGTTTGTAACTATTTGTGCACGATTTCTTGCTGTTAATCTTGATGACACTTTACCTCTCCAGCAAGCTGACAGAGTGTGTTTGCCCATCTTATGCCTCTTCGCCACTCTTCCTTCCCCTAGCTGAATGTATGTCATACCCCTCACATGGAGAACCACTGCTGTAAGCCTTAGTGTAGTAGTGTAGTTCCCCTGATCCCTCTCTCTCTCCTGAAGCATGGAAATGAATATAGCAATAAAATGCATACTTCACCTCATTGTTTCTTACTGGTCAGGGTGATTCTTGAACACACGCTATTTTAAAGTGGTGTACAGCTGTTGTTGTGAGGGTTTCCGCATGTCTTCATGAAAGGGTAGATAAATTCATTACTTGTAGGAACAATTATTACATAGCCAAAATCTCAGGTACTTGCATAAATCTTCAAACTACCCAGATTCGGTGAAATATCACCTCTGTGCACAGGCCTAATTAATGTGATTTCTGCAATGCACGGGCCTCAGGGCCTTTACCCTAGGGGGGAAATTCCTCCATTAAAACTATTTCTGCCACATCATCCAAATCGGCTTCATAAAGAAAAGCAATAACATGTAGGTAGAAGGGAGACACATTTAATGACCTTGCTGTTCCAGTCCTGGAATTGCTGTTTCACTTTGCAGTTCCCTGTAGTCACACAACACGCCTATCTAACATTGCTGGTATCAGCACCGATAATCTGCTCTCCGTGCCTATCTGGAGCCCCGATTAATATCAATGGCATGTTTACAGGTATACCAGGGTGAAAGTAGCTGAGACAGACAGTTTTAAAAGACTCAGAGGAGAAAAAAACACATTTGTTTTTTGCTAATAATTTTGGGCTTTACTGTACTCAACAGTAAAACTACTGCAATATTGCTAAAACCACTGGCGATGAATTAACACTTGATAAACTTCATCGCTATTTACAACAGATGAAAAAACTGCCATTATCCTGTGACAGGGATATGTGAATGATAGAAAAATATGTTATCTATACGTTATCAATCCTAAATTTATTTTCCCACTGGTACCCTGGCCACCAGTTCCCATTATCTGATGCCGGGGGATTAATGTCAGTCCAGTATCAGAATCTTAACGGCAAGTATTTCCAGTAATTTCTCGCTGTACAGACTACTGGTCCACAATTGCAGTCATGTATTTTCTTATAAAGGGTATTGTTCTTACCGTAGACTGAAGAGTACATTGCCATCAGGGTATACTCGGAGCATGACGTTTTCCACAGTTGTATCATGGATGAAAGATCTCTTGGAGTGTACAAAAAATACATCAGGTACCCAGATCTTTTTTATCAGTCTTCCATCAAAAGTCATACTTTTGTTTCTGTTACTACGAAATGAAAGTCTCTCATCCTTCCAGTAATGTCTGAGATATAAAGTCATTGTGAAGTCCTTTGTTTAATTAAAAATAAAAGAAGACAATGCTTGTTTTATTCACATACAGTAGAAAACAGCACAAAGTAATCAACTCATGCAAAGGATCAATTTCTTCTCTGGACATCATCTGGAGGATCCTCAATGAGAGGCATCAAACACCACTCCATGAGTTTAAATGTAGATTAGAACTACCTTTGAGATATGGGCTGTTTGCCTTGTCACTGGTGTTTGAGTCTGAGGTTCATACTTTGTTTATACTTACATAAAACTTTTACAGATTTCAGTGGTCTGCTGGATTGGGCCATCAGTGAAGTGATAAAGAAACTTTAAAACCAACTAAAGGCAAATTGAAACAGGTTTCCTTTGGAAATCTTCACAAGCTTTTCCCAGAATGGACTGTGGTTCCTTTACAAAGGGATTAATTTGAGTTCTTCATGAGCATTAAGTCAATTTGTAAAATCCATTAATCTGTACATTTTGGACAAATATTGCACAGGGGGTTTAGATTAGTACATTTATGAATGAAATGCATCATAAAGAAACACTATGATGAATTTCATAAGAGTAAACAATTTGATTTTACAAGAATTAAATTTTTTTTTAATATGAAAGATTGTTACAAATATTTTATCATCCTATTTAGAGAAATAACATGACTGCAAATATACATGTGGAAAGAGATGGAGAGGATGCTGCAAACCCGGTCTGAGCTTCTGCACAGCCTGACTGCTCTGTGCTCACCTATATAACTTTTGCATTATTAGGCAGACATCATTTATCTCAGTAGAACAATTACTTCTGACAAGAATACTGGGAAGATACTTAGATATTCCCCTGTAATATGATTTTATGCCCCTGTAATATGATTTTATGATTTGGGTAGGTTTGCAAAGGAATGCAGGGGTTCATACTGACAGATCCCATTGCAAACTCAACACCTACGACCAGAGCTACACTCACTGTGAAAAGATATTGTAAATGAGATCTCTCTGCAAAGTTAACATGCCCTGCTATTCTAGGACAGAGCAACTTGGCACTAGTGTCTGGGTGGCATCAGTGGTGACAATTTCGGCCAAGGAATGAACAGCCTGCATTCCAGTGCTACAGGTCCTTGACTGCAGTGAGGGTGTCTCCTTCCTAGGACCATTCCTGGAACTGTTTTTTCTGTTTCCATGTGTTATGACCACGGCTCCACCCATGCCAGAAATGATGGGAATATTCAGGTCTGCATAAGCAAAGGAAGCAAAGGACATGAAGCCTCATCATCTAACGTGCAGAGCACTAAGAGCTCATGTGGAAGCTCATGGGGCTTACTGAATGGTTGGCTTTTTCAAATCAGAGCACTGTCCACTCTGATCTGTTCCTTTTGCCCAGGGAGAAATTCAACATGTGCTCCTATATAACACTTACTAGTTTAAATTAGAATGACTTGCATGCTTCAAGGCAAGGTTGTGCTCTTTAAGGGTTTGCTTTCTTTAACTGTATTATTCTATATCATTCAGCTGGATGTTTCTGAGACCCTGAATTTTGGCTGAAATTCTTTATTCCAGTTCTACTGACCAACTTACCATGTCAACTTCAGATATGCTGTCAATGCTTTCTACCTGCACATCAATGCCCACAGGTATTGGCGACCCTTCAATGTAACAGAATGAAAGAGTGATGAGGAGCATAAATCCATATTTTTAAAGGGAAGCCTGTGTATTAGCAACATACAGAGAGTACCCCACCCCAGCATTTACTATGGTCTGTCCACCTTAGTACACTGAATGAGAAAGTCCATGGCAACAAAGTAAAACCCGATGCTGAACAGTTGTAAAAATAAGTACAATATCTTCAGTGATCTTTTTGCAGCCAGACTAGTTGTTATTGGCATTGCAATTTGGACAGCAGTGACAGCTTCCTTGTGGTGCCAAAGCTAATGAACTTCTTGGAGTGCTATTTAGAACTGTCATAGGGAAAAGCTGAGTAAATATATCAAATACATCAAAGATTGCAAAGCTTACTTACCAGTTCCAATGCTTATTCCCACACTTATAAACAAAATATCTATTATGCCTCCTAATTATCTTTAGTTACTTAACTATTCAAAGTTTGGCATAGATATTTGTGAAAAAGGATTGCTTGCTCACTACCTCATAAAGGAAAAGCTGTACACATAGATGTTCTGTGATGGAGTGTTGTGTGTTACTGAGTACATAATTTATTATCAAGTACAATACATACCAAACTGCGCTAGGTGACTTTATTTTATACACTGCCCCACTATTTCATGCCACTGAAAAAGGCTGTGAGTTTATAACACAATGGGATCTGAATGGACAAATTATAAAACCATATTTGCATTTTTACAATAAAGTGACTAAAAATCAGTTAAAAATTACAGCAAAATATAAAATTATTTCCAGTCTCTTCAGTGTACAGTATCTAGAATGAATAATCTAGTTCTATATGGGTTACGTACCTGCGTAATTTTCAGCAAGCAAGTAATTCCTCTAAAGCGATTGACTAATCACTTCCTTAGGGAGGAGGGAGAGGAGAGATGTGTGCATATACGTGTATACACTGCCCCCCCCCCGAATAATATTCTACATTTGGCATGAAAATCGATAGTAATTATTGTACATGGGATTCCAATTACATTTGTTAAAAATCGTCAGTTAAAATATTTTTAAAGTACACATTTAAAATAACCTGGTTCAAAACATGAGTACAAGGAAGTCTGAACAGCAGGAGATAACAACAACTTTTTTAACTTGTCTTTTCCTTTTATCAGTGTCAAGCCAAAATAGTCCAGAAATATCACTCTCCTGATAACCAGCCACAATACTGTGTCTCTTTTTGGAATTATCCTTAAAATAGCAGCCCTCGAGGATTACACAGCTGCTTCCAGTTCTTACCAGTAGAGATCTTGAACTATTTTTGAGGTATTTTAAAATCTGGCTCTGTAATCTCTTGATTTTACTTTTATTTTTTAATGGAGGGTTTGACCCTGCACAGAACAGATGAAGATGCATTGTGCAGGGGAAAGCAAGGTAAAATGTGTTCAGAGTTAGCAGGGCACACAGGAGCGTGTTTCAGCATCGAGAAGAGCTGTGCTGTCTGGCTTGGAAATCACATCTCCCTCTGAGAGGAATGCATTGCTCAATCTGTTGGCCAAAGCTCAAAACAAAATTCAGGACTCCAGTCAGCAAAGTTCAGTCAATTAGTTTATTAGTAAAACACTAGACAGCACTTGGGAAAATGCTGCTTCTTTTGGAGACTAGAGACAACAGGAGACATCCGCCCTAGAGGTTGACACACAAGAGTATCCATGTATATATCCAGCCATATATATTCTTCACACAAACCAATAAAAATTTTTATGCCTCTCCTAAACCAGTTTTGACCACTTCTTGTCTCTGTTTTGACCACATCACACAAATAGTTTACTTATGCTAAATACCAACTTGTACCAAGTATGGGTACCAAAATGCCTGGTTGTAATCTGAGTGGAGTCATCTTCTCAGTATTCCATTGAAATCTAAACTATCTTGTAAACTAAAGACAGGTTTAGCCTAAGTAGAAGTCATTGTGGGATTTACACACGATGTGTGAACATCGTTCACAAATAGCATTCACACATCATTTAAATGCAAACACCGCAGAAAGATGAGGTGTTGTCTATCAAGCTCCTCATTTGCATGATGAAACAGGACAAGCCTACATTGCAGAGCTGACACCTGAGCTAGCTGTACACAAGGCAGGGTGGCTCAGGGAGCAGGCTAGCTGTAGAAGCGGAGGGCTCCAGGCTAGGAGCACGATCAGTACGAAAGCTAACGTCAACAGCATTGAAGATAGAAATCTGGCCTCAGCCCTTGGCTCCCTTTAAAGTCCATGCAGTGTAACAGGCACGTTCTAGATTGGGGTGAGGCGGTTTGTGACTTGAAAATGCTTGTTGGTTACCAGGGTTGCTTAGAGCGACTGCAAATAGGCAGATGAACTGTGTATTATCTAACCTTACCCACCAGGAAGCTTCAACTTCTTGGTGTTGTAGGTGTGTCCGAACTCTCACCCTGGGACTATGGCAGAGGCACACGGTAGGATATCCTGGGTAGGATACGCTCATATCTGGGCGTATATTTGATCTTAACTGCTATTACTAAAACTTTGGGGGATGATTTGCTTGACTAGCATGTTAAAAACAGTGGGTTTAGTCCTATTTATATAGAATTATGTGGGTGGGAGGGGAGGAGAGGGGAGCAGCTCTCTACATAAAACAACAGCTTTACCAGTTTATGAGTCAAGGACAAATCTAAAGCAAATAAAGTTAAATGTCTACCATCAACATTCTTCAAACAGGCAAGGAGCTACCCACAAATCATATCACAGAATAGGATGACGGGCTTTCTAAGCCATATATCATGTGTAGCGAGGAAAAGGTTTTTCTTAGTGACAGGTGCTCAAAATGTGATGATGGCAGTCCTAATACTTTCTTGGGTTTTGCAAAAATTACAGACAATTTCCTACCCCAACAAGCACTATTCCAGCGTGGGCACAATTTCATTCAGTAATTCACCTCATCTGGGCAGATATAAAGGAACTGATCACAGAACTAGAAATTAGTGGCAGCTTATGATTACGTTGGTTACATGCACGCAAACTGAAGTGCCAGTTACACATAAATACACACAGAGGCACTTGATTCTTTCAAAGGACAGCTTGCACTAAGTTGGGAACTGTTATAAAACCAAGTCAGTGGGGACACTGAATAGCATAAAGATCAAAAGCTATGGCCAGGAGAAATATAGTGGGTGGTTCTAAAGTGAATTAAATAAAAAGGGAACTGTTACAATGAAATTTGTTCCTGATTAGGTAGAAATGCTAGAACTGTGGAACAGACTCCTTAAAAAGAGATTCCTGTTCTCTACCTGAAAGGCCAAAGACCATACTCATGCTGCTTAATGAGAAAATACTGTTCAGTCTAGCATTCACCACAGACAATTATTAAACTACACCCCCTGACCCCAGCCCTGACCTATTATCGACAGATCATAGCACCTGCGAGTATTTTCTTCCTATTCTGACTCTACTTTGGCAACAAATATAAGTAGATGATAAAGACGCTAAACACTGCACATATATGCAACCCCGGTCACTTCAGTGTGCCGCTCACTTTTCTAATCTGAAGCTTTTTTATATTTCTGTTGCTAACACCGCCACCCCCACAAGATACATATTGGCCTTACACTGCTCTAGGCCTTCTGAGCTCTGCAGTTTTCTGGGAACGTTTCTTTCTGTGATTAAAAGCCAACTCCACTAGAAACAGTAATAATTAACTTTTTGGAACAGGTTGCTGAGAACTGTAATTTCTTCATCACTTGGATTTGTTTTACCACGATTGGATGTTTTTAAAAAATAGCATTTCAAAAAGCATTGGAAAGGATCCTAAACCAGCCAGAATAGCGAAGTGATTTGTCTACCCCTATGTCTGCACCACAGCTTTCCCCCTAGTATACTGAGAATTTCAATCTCTGGCTGACCATCAGGCAACAACATCGAATTCACTTTGGAAAAAAGTAACCATAGCAAAGCTGTGTTTTTTATCTCCCAGTATGACAAAACTGGGGATGGCAGAGAGGATTTTGTTATTAAATTGAGCAGCTTCAATTGCTTCTGGAGCATTGCTACAAATCATTATTTTAGAGGGATTAGTGATTTTCACAATGGAGGCTCCACAGATTTTCAAGATAATTACTCCTCAGCAGAAAAAACAGAATTGTTTTCAGATGGGTTTATCTTCACGCGAGCCATTTCCAGTCTTTTATTTTAAAGGTTTAAACATAGCAAAAGAATTCCTTGATGAGCATGGAATTTTTTTAATAGGTAGTACAGCAGGCAAATTCTACAATACCCTTTTTAGAACGGATATTACGTGAAAAGGATATCCTTTTAGCATTTTAGGATCAATTTCTACAGTAATAATGACTAGTTTAGTGAATTCTACAGTATTTTTGTAATAGTCAGACCTTCAAACACACAGTGGATTGCACCTGAAATTCCGTTAGATAACTGTTGAATTTAGAAAAACCAGCCACTATATCCCAGTTGGCTGGAAAAAAGCTAGGTCTACAGAAAGCTCCCAGCAGGAGAGAAACACCGGGGAAGGATTACGGTCTATAGGAGTACTTTCTTCTAAAAAAGGCTTTTGGGCCTGTAGAGGAAGAAAACCAGATAGAAATGTAAACAAGCCCCAGGGAAGTAAAGCTATGTGGGTGTATTTACTTTCCTCTGGCAATGAGTGAAACAGGAGAATTACTGGCAATGGTATTTTCTTCTTGTTACTGTTTTGTTTCTTTCTTATTTATGAGGAACAAAGGTGGACTGGTATTAGCAGTAGCCAACTCTTGGAATGGAAGAATTAGCAATGTAAGAGAAAAAAATCCAGGAGAAGGAGCCTATTAGAGGTCTTGCAAATTATGAAAATATTTCTCTCCTGTTCTGGACCCCAGCTATTCCTTCCAGTAACACATAAGAAAAAGCCATTCCACTTTCATCAGAGCGAGTCTTCTCCACCGCAGTGAGAAGATATTTCTGACCTTTCAGGGAGGGCTGTGGTGCAGAAAACAACTTGGTGGCAAAGAGCTATTAGAATTGCAGCATTTTTTGAACATTCATTGGGCCCTATTTTCTTTCCTTTTCCCCCTCTTTTACCTTCAGATGAATTTAAATGTTACTAATTTAGCTTGAGGAAGGAGGAAACATAAGGGGGAGTGAGCTAATGGGATCTCTGATCCTCTGAAAATTTGGAATTAAGATTATCCTTAATTGCAGATTGGGATGCAAACTGTCTAGAAAGACTGTTACCTCTTGACCAGCTAAATGCTACTAAATTCTTTTCCATCATTTCTATTACTTGCTAATGTTATTATCCTCTATATTGGTTGACAAAGCAGAGGTGATAACCAATTTTAAAACTTCTTTAACTAACCCACTGTTAGCATAGGAAATGACAGGTCCTTAAGACCACAATGTAAAAGAAAAATAAAGTTGTCATACTTATATATATATATACACACACACAATGAGAACTTGCATGTACACAATGACAATGATCATATGGTTCCATAATCTTTAGATTGCAAAATAGTTCAGAGAGTGTGTGGAAGGGTTTTACTGTCAGGAAAACCAAGGCACAGAGGAATAAAAGAATGACCTCCTCTATATGGTAGTCTAAGACTTTTTTTAATGGCAATATTAATTTTTAGGAACTGGAGACAGAACTCAGGAAACCAAGAGCTCACACCAATGACTTCTGCCAGTATTTTGAAATAAGATAGTTCAGAAAATAATAGGATCTAGATAAATAGATGTATAGTAGAAAAGAAAGTAACTTTAAGGGATTTCTAAGGATTCACTCTAACACCTCTCTCAACGTACACAGTTTTGGCTGCTAAGGCAGCCTGCATCGTGGCCCTCAGATCTGAGTGGCTAGAAGTCTCTGTTCATTGTCCGATATTGGCCTGTGCTCACCCTTTCTCACTGAGTTTAAAACATGGGGATGGCCATTCCCAGAAGTGCTGGCAATATAATTTAATTTCTTACTTTTTCTCCAGTCCAAACTTAAGCTATCTTCTCACAGATTGTCAGTTTAGCAGGCTACTGAAAAATCACTTGAAGTACTTTAGGCCACAGTAGTACAAAGATATATAAGTCATTAAAAGATCTGACTCTTAGTCTACTGACAGTCTTTTGTTTCCTTTGGTAGGACCTATGCAGACAGACAACCTTACCAGAACTGGCAAGCATTATTATACCATTGCAGGACCCCTAACATACCCGTCTGCTGGTCTTTATCAGTGCTTCTGGAAGCAGAAAGGACTAAATGTAATTCCTACAATGTTCACTGATGCAGTTGGTAAAGCTGTCTGAGCAAAGGAAATGTGTGCTCCTAGTCCAATGTCTAGTGGAATTACTCAAATCACTATGCTAGTCCACACCTGTTTGCATCAGTGGGGGTCCATCTATTGGAGACTTCCAAACAAAAGAGGAGTGTGACATTACATAGAAGGCAACAAAACAAAAAATAAAACCCAAACAAGCAAAAAAATCCAGGAAAGGGAAAAAAACCCAACCCCCTGCCCCCTCCCCAAAACAACAGCCCAAGAGCCTGGCTTAGGGAATAAGTGCAATGTAACAATGTAAGTTTAGTTTTTTAAAGAACGTTTGGGTGTACTGACTTAGTGGTTTGCTTCACTCAACCTCACTGTATAATGAACGGCAGACAAAGTAGCATTTCTATAGCAAAAATGTAGAAACAGCTTGCTAGCAGCTTGCTGGTTTTTCTTCATCTTGACACAGTATGCTTCTCAGATTTTGATCTCTAATCTGTTAATAAATGGACAATGTCAGGACTAAATTTTAAAATCAACAGTTAGAGAGTCGAATTCTGATTGTGCAGCTGGAATGGCATTGCAATCAACAGAAGAATGCCAAAACACACTCACATAGACGACAGCAGAGTTGTGTCCATTTGGTCAAAAAAAGGATCTCTTACCTCCACAGAGCAATGATACACTTTCATGAGAAAGCAACCAGTCATGTGAGCAAAGTCACAATTATTTCCAGTAACACTGCAGCTGGTAGCATCAGTATCCAACAGTTCTACATTCATTTCCCCCAGTTTTTTTCCTGTGCATGTTTGCTCAGTTTACAAATCAAATTCAGCGTGTGCTGTCCCTGTTTTTCCTTTGTTACTTTATTATAAATACTAAAAACTCCGGATCCTGTAGTCTGCCTCATTTACTTTGCATGTATGGGGCTAAATGAAATCAAACAAGCCAGATTCAGATTTAGGAGTTCCCTGAACTGAGGGATCTCCAGCAGTTTCAAAACAGCATGAATTTTCCAGCTGCTTTTTCTCCCAAACCGGTGCAAAGGATGATTGACCTTCTCAGGGAAAGGGGCACAGTGGACCTAGATTAACAAAACCTGTCATTCTAAGTCCCTGACATACGCAGAAAATCGCAATGGGGTATAGGAGAGGGCAAAAAATTGTCCCTCTTCTAAAGGTAGAGAATAATTTTAAAATAGTTGTTTTTCACCCAGCTGTTTTGACCCAGTTCTTTTTTCTCCCATCAGTATTGTGAGTTGATGCATTGTGCTGAGTTGAATAAATCATGCACCATGGCATGTGACAGATACAAGCCCTTCATGAATCACAGTACTGAAATGCTTCATTAGATTTGATAAAAACAAACCCAAAATTTCACCTGCTTTAAATACATAAAGCCACAGTGTTGTAAGTCTTTATGCAGTTCAGGGCTATGTTATGACTGCCATGGCAATGACTGTAGCAATGGTATCTCTAATTTCACCTTCTCCTCTAGTTAAGTTTCCTTCTGCTGCACGCTTAATCATCAGCGTTCTTCAGAGAAACCCATACGCTGTCTCACAATAATTCTGGGTATGTTATTCAGATTCATGTTTCGGTTGGTGAGTTTTGTCCTCTGATGAGGTCACACTTGTGTACTAACTCTCTGCTGCTGCCTTATAGCAATGGTATCTCTAATTTCACCTTCTCCTCTAGTTAAGTTTCCTTCTGCTGCACGCTTAATCATCAGCGTTCTTCAGAGAAACCCATACGCTGTCTCTGCTGTCACACAATAATTCTGGGTATGTTATTCAGATTCATGTTTCGGTTGGTGAGTTTTGTCCTCTGATGAGGTCACACTTGTGTACTAACTCTCTGCTGCTGCCTTATTAACCTGCCCCCTGTGAAAAACAAACCATTCTTCACTACTGTAACATCACTGAAATCAATCGTAAGACAGGAATAATGGACTATAAATTTGGGATCGACATTCATTTCGCTGAGACTTTTTTCACTGTGTGCTGTAAAAATGTTCATGGATCTATGTTTTAGTCTTAGAGAGATTCACACATAAGTATTCCACATATTAAGAGAGTTCTGAAAATTTGGAAGTGTGTGAACTATTGGATGTGACTGAAGAAAGTGCCTCCCATGCCACTATGGCATATGGATGATAGAAGAGAAGTAAAGCTGATGCACTCTTCTGCTGAAAGCTATTTCTGAAAGACAGGAGTACAGCTGAAATCATACCCATGGAAATGTGATTGTTGAGAGGCCTGTGCAATGAAGTCAATGGGAAAACTACAGCTGGCTTCAATAGGAATTGAATGGGCTCTATGACTAGTCATCTGAAAATAAAAGGACAAGGGGAAAAAGCCTGGTACAGATTTGCTGGGTGTAAAAAAATCCTCACTGCCTGTGGAAAATTACAACTGCCAGAACACAGGGTATATTCTGAAAGCTGCTTTTATGTACATCATAAGTATTGCTTTCTGGGATGATCCAGTGATAAAGTACAGCCCAAACTGTTTGCTTTCATGGAAAAGATTAGGCAAGAGGTATCCTGACTTTTGTTGTCAAGAAACAGACATATCTCAACTATTTTTCAAAATCAGACAAGATTTTTGCTCTCTGACAAGACAGAATTTCTAGGGTAACAAGAAACCCTCTCACATTCTCCCAGTGCATCCAGAGAGGCTTTTCTTACCCCAGCTCTCCCTCCTGGCACTCTTGCCAGGCCCCAGATCCCAGCAGCTAGTGTCAACAAGAATAGCTCCACAGACTTCAGCTAGCCTCTGAGATTTATGTTTGTTTACACAGCTGATTATTGGTCCTCATATATTTTATTTTGGCTTCATAATCCAGAGCAGTTCAGCCTATTTTCATGAATCATGAACATGGAACTGGTGACACAAAGGCTCAGACAAAGCTTATTAGTGAACCAGCTTTCTCATTTTACCTTTCATGAAGGAGAGTCAAAATTGAATCCAAACTGTGAACATCCCATTGAATACTCCCTTTATCCACATGCAATTTAGTTAAATGAAGAAATAATCATCATAGTGCCCAACAACAGAAACGACATGGTAATAAACTGAACGCCTGTGGGTAGTTTTTTAATTTTGTACAGAGCAAACAGATTTAGGAATTGATGGTTCATTTCAGTCTCTCAAAACAAATTCGATGACTAAGTAATTTGCTAATTGCTACTAGACTATGCAGTTTACAGGGATACCTTCATCACTGTTCTCAAAGAATCCTATTCTACTAATATTTTTTAAAATTACTTCTGAAAAGGAGACAATTTGAACAGTTTCTCCTACTCATACGCTAAACACAAAAAGGTCCCTTGCCTGCCTTCAAGTATTTCTGGATTTCTTCTTTCTTTACTTCCTGGAGCACAACGGAAGAGGTGAGCTGCAGTTAAGTCTGTCATTCAATTTTAAGTGACACTGCTGGACAGAGTTTAGGTAAACTTCCAGAGAGAGGATAAACTATTAACCAGCACAGCGCAGGCACGTGCTGCTTACCTCCAAATCCAGGTCTCAATGCAAAGTCATGGTCCTCTATGCGAAGAAACTGCTCAGATTTAAGTGGCCGTACTTTGGTGCTGTCAAGTTTCCTCATTTTAATTTCTCGTTTGCTATGTTTAAAAAAAAAATAGGTAAGAAACTTCACTTTTTTTCTGCCTGACATTCAGAGTGCTAGTTAAATGAAGCAGGGACCCAAGAATCCTGGACAGTTGAATCTGGTATGATAAGGGAAACAACTGTGCTAACAAAGTTGGAGAAAGATATATTGGAAAAGGTAGGGAAATCAGGTATGGGGATGCCCAGGTCCATGAGGAACACCAATTATATATAAAAAGTCCCAGGAAGAACATCTAGCTCTTCTTCCATTCCCCTCAGAGATTGTATCCATGATTATGTAAGAGATTATAGCTGTTTGAAAAAATGTTATTATTCACATAACCACTTCCAACTCAGACTTGGAAATAACACCATGTATCTATGGTTTTAAACCACTTCATATGTTATCCATATTACAGAGACAATTACACTTTTTATTATAAATCTTTTTTTTTCCTAGGAGCTCAGGTGAGACAATAATTTTTCAGAAGGACTGAGAAACTGATGGTCCTGGATCCAGGGACTTGTTTTTTGAGATCCTCCTAAACATCATTCAGATTTGGCCAAGTTACTCGTTAGCTCATCCCCTTATTTGCTGCTCAGACATGCAGCATTTCTTTGCATCAAGAGCCCTGTCTCTGCGTTTTTCCCCATGCCACACATATCTGAGCCTCTGCGTAGCACCAAGGCAACACAGATGAACCTGTGCTCTAAGCAGGACACCATGAATTCTGTACTTCTTTCTTGTGCCTGCTGCTAACTTTCTTCCCTTCACAGAACATACTGCACAACATCCCAAACTCCACTGGGAAATTCACACGCCTAAGAATGGACTCGAGCTCTCCAGACAGAAATCTCATGTGCTGGGCCTGCATTTAAAATGAACAGCAGATGCCCATCACAATGCAGACTCCTTTTCCATTTTTCCTATAAACAGAAACTGTGGCACAGGCAGCAGAGGGGTCTGGTACATATCCGTATCACAAAGGTATTGGGTTAAAACACAGACAAGGTCTACAGCCAGATCTGGCAGCTGGGGGACACAGCCTTTAGAAAGAATCCGTTACCTTATTTGGTTCTGCTACAAGGAAAATGCTATGATGCCTCCTTCAGTTTCCACTCCTTGTTGCATGTCCTGCTTCAAGTGGCTGGCCCCAAGTAATAACAGAACTAGCCATAGCTTAGCTGGAGAATTATGCCTAGCTTTGGGCCCCCATTTCAGGAAAGGCATGGGAAGGTTGTAAGAACCCGTGTAATTTAATTTAGAGGCAGAAGACTGAGGGAACACATCACAGCCTTCAGAACACAATGAGCTTTTACAGGGCCCCTTGCACCACGTCCAGTAGGATAAGCAGTGACAACAAGGGAGATCTGTGGTACATATTAGGAAAACCTTTCTCATGGTGAGAATAGTGAAACATGGGAACATATTGCCTGGGCAGGTTTTGAGACTCCTTTCACTCGGGCTATTTAAGAATAGGTTAGACAAATATTTGTAGGAATGACTTAAAATACAGCTGCTTTGCCACAGGCAAGGGACTCTCCCTAGACATAATTTCTTTCATGCTTTCTGTGATTCTCTGGGACTTTGCTGCCAGCAACTCTAATTACCACTTTAGACTGAATGATAGAACTCTGTTCTGATGATTTGCCCTGTAGTCAAACACTGCTTAAGATGAGGTATGGAATACCTTAGCATAAGGTATGCGGCTGTATTTACTTATTTTTTTTCTCCTTTCCCCCCTTTTTTTTAATAATGAAGCCCAATAAATTACTTTTAAAATGCTATGTTACAGGAATGCTGAGGTGGCTCCTGGGCTATTCAGAACCATTGGGCTTGAACAAATTAATTTACCTGGGTATTCTTGAATGTCTCCGGCAGTGTTGTCTGAACCAAATTATCAAGGCAATCAGAACGCCTATCAGGCATTTCAAATACAGACTTTAGTTCTCTAAGTATGAAAATTATGTGGATGCTAAAATGAAACCCCATGCTTCAGAATTAAAATCACCACAGAGCAAGCCTGTATCAGAGTAGAATGGGCAGTAGAACTGAACACCTGCAATGCTCTGCAATAGGTATACAAGGAAATTCTGCTGCTTGGGAACCAGTATAAGAGAAAATGATGAATTATGTTCAGAATGCCATGGCACAGCTAATACAGTTTGGAAGCATTAGGTTATTTGTCATCGGATGTGCCTAGGAAAATACCTGTTTGATGCTCCGATGATTTCACTGGAAGAAGCAGGCTAAAACTACGATACATCTATTGCAACTTCTTACTAGAAGCAAGTATGTGACTGAAGAAGACTTTCCCTAGTCACGAGAGGCAAAACATAAGCTACTAGGGCAGGAATTTTTTTCTTAATGAGCCACTAAGAAGAGATCTTATGGGATTTTGATATTCCTTCTGTTTTTCGGGATGAGGACAAAATAAACAGAAACGCTGCCTATATGAAAAGCATCTTTTGTGCCCACTTACTTGAACAGCCTCTTTAAGCTGATGTTCTATATACAAATGGTAGAGTAACTATAATTATTTCTAGCTGCTATCGAAAGTGGTTGTTCAAGCTAGGCAAGATCTTGCAGGGGTCAGAATAGCACTTTCATTACAGACATGCTGCATCTTTTCTTCAAAACCTTCCTTTGGCAGAATATATTTTTTTATTGTAAAGGAAAATAGGCTTCCATGCAGAGATACATACTCATGGTACTTGGAATTAATTTCATGGACACTGGTAACATTGCATGTATAAAGGTACCAAAACTTAGAAAAATTCCATAAAATTTTCTAAAATAATTAAAAAATAATACACTTCTGCTTCACATTTTTTCTCCTCCTTGACTGCTTCCCCCACCCAAGGCTAAGAAGTGTTCTCCAGCAGATATTCCTTTAACATCAGCATCTGGACTCCAGATGTTGCTCCTTGGCTAAGAGTTACAGTATTAAATTGTCCTTGCTGCAGCATTAAAGTTGTTTAACTGACAACTCGGAGGGAATCACATGTATGTATTTGTTTACTCCCAAGAAATCCTAGACCCGTATCTAACTACTGATCAGCACCACAGCATTGTGAAATCATCAGCAGATGCTTTCTTGAGTGCTCCTTCCCGTGGCACCAATTCCATGAAAAAGCAGAAGAGACGGATCTAACTAGCCTAGGTCTCAGAAAAGCTTCCTGAGGTCAGTCAAGATATACTTTTCATTCTCACAGAAGCACAGCAAAGACACAGATTGTATTTCGGTGGCCTGGCACCTTGGTCTCTTTATCACACAGCTTTGGCAAGCGCCCCATAATCTAGGAGTCTAAATGCAGTCATTGATTCTGCACATTCATTGTATGGCATATATCAGGCTGTGGTGTTTGAGAGGAAAAGCCCACATGCACCTAAGGAAAGGAAATCTCTCTGTACCTACCTGGGGTAGTGTAATAAAGGGAACTTTGACAGACGGCTTGGTGTTGCCATAGGTCTGGGCAATGATAAATAGGAGTCTGTCAGTCTCAGTGAAGCACATGCTCAAGAAACTACTACTTCCAGTTATAATAGCTCTGCTTCACACAGCTGTATTCCAGGCAACGTTTTACATTATGCAAATGAAATGGTAATCTATAATTAAATTCCAACAGAGGTCATAAAAAGCACTTGAAGTGTTTCAGATCACATAGGGGAGACACCCCTGCTGGTACTTATATGGGAAGTTAATGGAAGCACTACCTCTTTGGATGAAAAAAGTGAGAAACACTCTTTGGACACTTCACTACCCAATACTGTTACATGGACTCATGGCTCGATGCCTTGGTATCTGACAGAGCTCTCAAAGACCAGTTAGTCACTGCCTACAAAACCAAAGTGACTAATTCCGAATTCTTTAACAACGGACAAATATGTGGCAGGCTTTTAAAGACAAATTTAGCTGCTCCTGTCTAACCATGAATACCTAATATTAAGAGAAAGGTCAAAGGGCTGCTCAAGGGTAGTTGGATCATTTTTCATTAAAGCATTTAACTGCATAATGCCATCAGTGTAGTTCCATAACCAGCGCATTCATGGGAATGATGTGGTTAGTATCCCATCTGGTTGTCTTTAACTTACCAGGTTATCAAAAGTTTACACTGGTTCAAGGAGAAATCGGACAAGTTCATGGAAGAAAAATCCAGTGAAGATCACTAAATCGGCATCAATTACATCCAACACAGGAAGCCTCTGAGGGAAATCTGGTGACTGGATATGGGGGGGAGTAACCGCAGTGCCTGTTGCTGGGGTTTGAGTAGCCGCAGTGCCTGTCGTGGGGGTAGATCTTTGGATGGTATTCTTAAATAGTTCTTTAACCCTAAACAAGACCTGAACCACATTCAGGAGACATAGCAATAGGAACGTGCTGGTTTGAACATTCCAAGGATATTCAAAATTCTCAAGAGCTGTTTTAACTAGCCTGAAGGAGAAAGGGAAGGTGAAGGAGCGGGGGAAAATGTTTCCCCCACAGATTGGTTCCCTGAGGAGAAAAGGTAAAGACAGTAATTGTTAATAGTTTCTGAAAGGTGGCTCCCGAGGTACAGAGATGACGGCAATGCCGAGTGCAAATACCAGATTAGTCTCACGACCAATAATTGTATCACGTCATAAACCAGCAGTGTTACACAGTGCAGCAAAATTATATCCTTGATCCAGCTCCCAGAGGTGATAAACAGCGCAACAGGGAACATATACAGCAAGCAAGGTGTTACAGAACACAACTTTGAGAGCAAGCACAACAACTTTGAGAGTAAATTAATCAACATTGTGACCAGCAACTAATTCATTAAACCAATATAATGAATGCTTATAACAAATTTGCCTTAAAAAGCTCTGGTCAGATCTGTCATTATCTCAACCCTTTGTGCCCTATGTTGGGCGCCAAAAAGACTGTTGTGGTTTAACCCGGCAGGCAGCGGAACACCACACAGCAGTTCACTCACTCCCCTCCTGCCCCCTCAGTGGGATGGGGGAGAGAATCAGGAAAGAAAAGTAAAATTCGTGGGTTGAGATAAAGACAGTTTAATAGGACAGAAAAGGAAGGGAAAATAATAATGATAAAAGAATATACAAAATAAGT
>NW_008824791.1:4167605-4181387 GCF_000699105.1 Pygoscelis adeliae
AGCCTTCTCAGTCAGTAGAGCACGGGAAGCTGAAAAGTCCTTGACCAGTGTAAGCACTGCTTAGCAACTAAAACATCGTTGTGTTATCAATGTTATTCTCATCCTAAATCCAACACACAGCACGGTACCAGCTGCTAGGAAGAACATTAACTCTATCCCAGCCAAAACCAGGACAGGAGTGCTAGGGGTAAATATCTTATAAGTTTGCCCTGTCCTTATTCTTCCAAACTTGTGCTTACGGCCTTTGTTGGAAACAGGTCATGATAGCACACGGGCCTTTGGTAAGATCCTGTGTGGCTGTTTTTCTGTTTTAATGCCCTGCGTAACTAATGATAAGGTGAGCCCTTGGCAGGAGACTGGAGGAAGGCTGGAGCACCTCTGGGTATTCAGGAAGATATAAACACGTTTCCAGCACCATCCTCATCACGATAGATTTTGAAAAATCTGAAACTCATGTCTCAGGAAGGATAGTTAGGAGAGGTTTTGTTTTCAGTTACACTAATTTATTTTCCAAGATACCACACTTCCTTTATTGCTGCAGTATGGGGGCAGTGGGGAAAAAATTCTCATTGCATTCAAGATGAAACTAGGTAAGTTTATGAAAAGAATACTATGAAGGACCCTTTTATGAAAAGAATACCACGAAGGACCCTAGATATAATAGCCATAAACTTCTTTGCAGTGCTATGGACCTGAGATACTCTAGCTACTACCAAATGAAAGGTACACAAAAAGTAGTAATTACAGAACTCTTGTTCCCAGGAGAGTCTGTGGAGTTATATGGCAGTGTGGTCTCTGAAACTTTTAATGTATTTATCAAATTTTGAAACCCAGATAAATGTAAGCATTAAAATTGCACAGTTTCTCATAAAAATGCATTTCCAAGTGTTCAGTAACATCAGCAACATGTACTGTCAAAAAGCCTAATATTTGGACAGCCAAATGTTTTGCTCTTTGTTGTAGGAAATGGACCACGAGAATAATCTCTTTCTCATGTACTTTTGGTTAATGCTTTAAAATCTTCTTTACAAGAGAATGCAGACAAATAGCTTTGGAGGAAGAATTGGGTTACTCTATTAAAACAGTGGAACTTGTAGTTTAAGTAACATTTTCACATGGGATTCTTTTTAAAATGCCACCCATTTAACCAAGGCCATCTGTCAGCTGTGTCCCTAATAACCCTACTGCTGGCTGAAAGGTTTTTCCCCAGAAAGAAAAAGAGGCTGGTGGAAAGTCAGACCCTGTTGCAATGTACTGGAGGATAATGCTGCCTTTTGAAACAAAACCAGAGAATCAAACAGAGAGAAATTAAACGTATTTGGATCCTTTCCACAGAAAAGTTGATTTGCAGCTGTTAAGCTTTGGCACCTTCTGTGGCTCAGACTCTGCAGACTTCTTCCCAGTTCCAAATCACTAGGGCCTAGGAAGACAAGGAAGGACAAAGCATTGCCTTGTGTAAAGAAGACTGCTACACCAGTCAGCATCAGCTGAGAATGTGGTCCTGCCTGTCTCACAGGACTGTCGTATGGATCCATTTGTAGGTATAAGTAAAGATCTGTGACGGTGGAGGGGACACTGCGCTAGTATTGTTACTGCTGTCCCGTGGCAAGAGGTCAGCAAAGGATGTCCCGCAGGATGCCACAAAATATGCTGTCTCCTACCACCAGGCTTTTCTCCCGCTTTGTGAATTTTTAAGCCAGTGATGGAGCAACTCCTCTCAGCTACTGCAGAACAGGATAAATGCAAACAGCGGTAGCGTATGTTTCCCTTTTACCACTGACAAAAGTGTATCAGCTGAGCTTAAAATACACCTTCCTTACCACTACAGCAGTAAGAAGATATTTTATTCTGTTTCCATTTGAGTCTTAACTGCTTACTGAGACTAGCAAAGCACCAGATTAGACCTTATTTTGATATTAGGGCTAGTTCTGTTTATTTTATTATTACAAATAATTGTGCACTAGCACTCACTCCAAAACTGTCAGCGAGTTTGAAACAGTCTGCTGAATAGCCATTCTTTTCATGAGCTTTTGGCTTAGACCAAACTTGAACCTATGACCTTGACTTGAAATCTAGAAGTACTGAGCGAGATTATAGCATCTCCAGGCACCTCCATTGTGTCACTGGGATATGTTCTTTTGCCTCGCCTTGCTTAAACGTGATTTTATCAAGACATGTAGCGATTCAGAGATATGTCACTGCTGGATTATCACATAAGAAGTGATACAGAAGATAAATAGCTGTATACCTGCTACAAAGCATGTAACTTCAAAACCAGCTTAAACACATCAAAGGAGTCTAATTGTGTTACTTTTCCTCAATATGTGATATCACGTGAATAAACTATGAGCTACCCTGCCCGTTTTAATAGGGGTCAAGTTCACAGAAAAAGGTAACAGTTGTATCCCTTCTCCTTCCTCAAATAGAGCTACTTATTACAATTTCTCCTACCTCCCAACAAAGAGAGATTTTGCTTGGATTACCACTGGCCGTCATTGGTCTGTCTACATACTATTAGATTAATCTGGAAACACATTGAGAGGCCTCACATGGCAGATATGAAATTGCATTTGTGGGAAAAAAGCACTAACACTTTGCACAGAAACTTACATGTAAAAACCTTTGTATCATTATTCATTTTAAACCAGCTACTTAATTAGAAAGAGTAGGAATGGACACAATCTTCAATGTCTAAAAGCATATGTATATTCCAGAAAGGGAATACACTCTGTCATCACTACAAAGAAGGTACACCTTATTTAGTGCCATAAGAATGTCTTCTGTATCTTGATAGTGTAGCTACTCTGCTGTTTAGGTAATGGAAGAAGTCACTTTATAACATTGGCATGGAACTTTGGAAGGCATTTCTGCTTCTTGTAATGGGAGTGAGAGGGCAAGAATACTTGCTGCATCACAACAGTAGTCTGGTATCACAATAGTAGTCTGGTATCACAGAAGTTAAAAGAGCTGTGTGTGGGTGTGAGTGTGTACATACCTGCATACATATGAAGCATTCATGAAATCACAATATGAAATGTCTGGTTGTGAAAAATCAATTAACAGTTTACCATTTCTGTTTTGGGAACACCCTATCAATACTATGCGTACTATAAATTCAGAAACTGGCAAAACAGGACAGTGAACAAAATGGGTGCATTGAATGGTTGCTGACAGCATAAAGTTTATCAGATGAACACAGACAGAGAGAGTATATTGCTTACCTGTTATGATTTCTTAAGCATGAGAATTGTTGCCTATGATGAAGATGGTGATGCTGACTTGGAGAACTGTGTAGCACTGCTGTCGGCCACAGGCAGGTGAGGAACAGAAATTTCATGACCAGGACCATCTCTTCCAAAAGAGAAATGCACCTGATCAGCAAATCCACCTTGCTGACTTTTTATGTTTAGTGTTTAGAAACAGCATAGCACACAAAAGATGCATGTGAAGCAAGGCATCACTGAAGACAGAAGACAGGGGTACCCCAGTTCTGATGTCCTCGCCGATTTCCCCTCATATTTTGGCAAATCATAAAAATTCCTTCAGCTCTACATCCCTGCGGCACCTGCTGTCAAACCAGAAGCACCTCGCTTTTAGAAATGTAGTAGATACAGCAATTTGTTTGGCCAGGCTGCAGTCTGATCCATTGCTTCCAGTCTTTCAGCATAGGCGCATATTTGAATTCTCCATCACCCACTCAGTAACCTCTTCAACATAGCCTGTGCAGGCAAAGTGATGTCAAACACTTAATCCCCCTTAAATCCCACACAAGACCATACAAAAATCTGCTTTAATGACAAAGGTCTCTAAATTAATCTTGCTTTCTATATATGTATCTGCTCAAAATAATTTTCTGTACAGATCAAGCTCTTCCATTAACTGGCTACATTGTATTGCTTCCCAACAATTAACATCATTTCTGTTTCTGTGATCTACAGTAGCAAGCATTTTGTCTGTAGATACAGAACTACTTTTGGACAGCACAATATCATGGAGCAAGTCCAAACTAAAAATGAAGTCTTGTTTCAATATTCCCCAATAACATTTGGAAATAACAGCTCTCTTTCTTTTGCTTTTTTTCTTTTTTAAATTTTTCTTTTTTTCTTTTTTTAAGCTCTGCAGCTCTCTATTTAATTTACCCTAAATTTACAAGGTATGTGCATGTCTAAGATCCAGTATCCTTCCACCACCCCTAATTTTATCTTTATTTCATTTAGCCTGCTCTGCCTGTTCAATAGCAGATTGAATTGCAAAACATTTTATTAACAAAATGTTGCTTAAGCAATAACTTGAGCATGCCTGCTTCTCCTATGAAAGGTGATAAAATTTCTTGTGGGCTTAAAACTGGGCAACACTGGACACAACTTCTTAGCTGACACAGTCAAATTTATCCTCTTCAAGCCATCAGCAAGTTCAGTAATTATCAAAATCAACAGCACATATTTATTTTTCTTTATCTAGAAAATTAGAGATGTGAGATTGAAAGTTAGGGAAATGGAAATACCCAACCCCTGTCTAACAGATGTAGAAGTAATTCAGGTCTCCCGGCAGTAGGCTTCTTCCTAAGTAAGACAAACGGAGGAATGAAAGCAAACCCAACACTGTGTCTGCTGAGACTGTTAACACCCAACCACACTGGGATAGTAATTCTGCGATGTGGACATCTGCACCCTCAGAAGTTCCCTGAGATTCCCAACTCACTTCCTTTGGGCTAAGAAATAGTTCTCAGATGCAAATGATTGCCAGGAGGTAGTTACCAAAGGTCAGCTAACTCCCACTGTTTTTTCCATTTGGAGTTGAACGGCTATCTGCCTGTGACTTAAAAAAAAAATAAATAAAAAAAATCCCTTCCCAACCATGCATAAAACTGCAACAGTGTTAGATTGAATTTAGTGGCCTAGATCAAAGGCTTTCAACCCTATTACCTGTCTCATTCTACATTGTTCATAGCTTAATCCTTTCCCGTTCAGCAAACTTATGGAAGATCATTGGTAGCCTGACCCAGAGATAGTCAGACAGTGCTTCCAGCAGGTCTGGTGTATTCCCAGGGTGGAGTTTCTGGAGAAGGTAAACACAAGCTGTAGTTAATAAGACCTTTAACAGCTTCCATCAATTTGCACTACCATTTGGGTGGAAAAGGGAAAACAAATAATAACTCCAGTGAGAGTTTATTCCAGGTAGAGATAATACTTGTTCCTGAGCCAGTCTGGTTAAGTTCTCTAGTCTCATCCACCCTACATATATCAAAGTATCAGCACATCTGATTAAATTACATATAAGAAAAGATCTAAGAGCCTTTGGATCGTCCTCTTTCCCGGCCCAAGCACAGGCCCAACAGTAGCAGCAACAGTAGCAAATCAGGTAAAAAGCTAACTACACTCCAGGCTGTGTGGTAAACGTGTTACCACATTTCTGCACGTTCAGCTATCTGCACATTCATCAGTGTTAACTCATTTCCAACCATCTTCCTCAACTGCAAAGGAATAACAACATGTATATACCGTCTTCTCTGCTAATAGTAATCATCCACATTGTTTCCAGAGACTTTTGGGAAAGCCATATTTTAGACGT
Organism: Pygoscelis adeliae; assembly: GCF_000699105.1. Taxonomy (NCBI): domain Eukaryota; kingdom Metazoa; phylum Chordata; class Aves; order Sphenisciformes; family Spheniscidae; genus Pygoscelis; species Pygoscelis adeliae. The sequence goes on from NW_008824791.1 coordinate 4,173,177, forward strand.
TAACATCATCCTTAGCTGAATCATAGAATCATAGAATCATTAAGGTTGGAAGAGACCTCCAAGATCATCGAGTCCAACCGTCAACCCAACCCCCCCATGCCCACTAAACCATGTCCCTAAGCGCCTCATCTACCCGTCTTTTAAATACTTCCAGGGATGGGGACTCAACCACTTCCCTGGGCAGCCTGTTCCAATGTTTAACCACTCCTTCAGTAAAGAAATCTTTCCTCACGTCCAATCTAAACCTCCCCTGGCGCAACTTGAGGCCATTTCCTCTCATCCTATCACTAGTTACTTGGGAGAAGAGACCGACACCCACCTCGCTACAACCTCCTTTCAGGTAGTTGTAGAGAGCGATGAGGTCTCCCCTCAGCCTCCTTTTCTCCAGGCTAAACACCCCCAGCCCCCCCAGCCGCTCCTCATACGACTTGTTCTCCAGACCCCTCACCAGCCTCGTTGCCCTTCTCTGGACACGTTCCAACATCTCAACATCCTTCTTGTAGTGAGGGGCCCAAAACTGAACACAGTATTTGAGGTGTGGCCTCACCAGTGCCGAGTACAGGGGCACTATCACTTCCCTGCTCCTGCTGGCCACACGATTTCTGATACAGGCCAGGATGCCATTGGCCTTCTTGGCCGCCTGGGCACACTGCCGGCTCATGTTCAGCCGGCTGTCCACCAACACCCCCAGGTCCTTTTCCGCCAGGCAGCTTTCCAGCCACTCTTCCCCAAGCCTGTAGCACTGCATGGGGTTGTTGTGGCCCAAGTGCAGGACCCGGCACTTGGCCTTGTTGAATCTCATACAGTTGGCCTTGGCCCATCGATCCAGCCTGTCCAGGTCCCTCTGCAGAGCCTTCCTACCCTCAAGCAGATCAACACTCCCGTCCAACTTGGTGTCGTCTGCAAACTTACTGAGGGTGCACTCGATCCCCTCATCCAGATCATTGATAAATAGATGGAACAGAACTGGCCCCAAAACTGAGCCCTGGGGAACACCACTCGTGACCGGCCGCCAACTGGATTGAACTCCATTCACCACAACTCTCTGGGCCCGGCCGTCCAGCCAGTTTTTGACCCAGCGCAGAGTACACCTGTCTAAGCCGTGAGCCGCCAGCTTCTCTAGGAGAATGCTGTGGGAGACGGTGTCAAAGGCCTTACTGAAGTCCAGGTAGACCACATCCACAGCCTTTCCTCATCCACTAGGCGGGTCACCTGGTCATAGAAGGAGATCAGGTTGGTCAAGCAGGACCTGCCTTCCATGAACCCGTGCTGGCTGGGCCTGATCCCCTGGTTGTCCCGCACCTGCCTTGTGAGCGCCCTCAAGATGAAAAACTGCTAGCTGTTACCCTGACTAAGCAGGAGACACGGAATGGGGAAGGCGAGCATGTTCCAGGTGCTGAGGTTATCCACCAAGAGCTCTGAAGGGGACCTGAGGTTAGATCATGTCATGCTAATGCATAAATGTGTTGACTTTGTGTGCTGACCTCAAGGCAGTCAAAAGAGTCCATTAAAAATAAATAAGTAAAAACCGTTTTGTGTATTTGTTTCCCAGCTGGAAAAGGGAGTGCTTAGAACCCCTGCTCCAGGGATATGGCAAAGACAAACAACTTGGCTTTGCAGAATGACTGGCATGCCCCTGGCCAAGCGGCATATGGATGTCTCTCCCTCCAGAAAGCACATCAGCCAAGAGGGGAGTCTTTAACATAGAAAGAGGCAATTAGATGTTGTTTTCATTCAGCTATCAGCACCCTGCTGTTTTATTATTCCTGGCTGTAGCAAGAACTTGACCACTAAGCTGTGGTGCTGAAAAGACTGCTCCATGGAGGATTTCCAAAACATGCTCAATGTTCCTTTGACTGCCCCCGCTAAAATCAGCTTTAGTAAAAAATAAGGGCTGCATGCACTGACATATTCCACCACCTTCACGCCGTTGATGTCATAACACTGAATATGTGGAGCCTTGCCTAAGCACACTGAAAATCGAAGCACTACCTCTCTATCCTTGGCTATGGCATATTTCCAGAAATTAATTGTCTAGCCCACACATGCGAAGTCTTCAGGAGGGACTCCTGTAGAGTGAAATGGTGAACACTTCCATTAATGGTTGTGCAATATCAGTGAAGGCAACTAGATGTCACCCACAGCAATAGGGTTTCTTCATACTAGAGTTGTTTTCATTTCCTCTGGGTAAGACAGCATTACACAGAGCAGATTATAATATCATTATAAATTACCATTAAGAAAACAGGTTAATCTCCTATGCATTTGTCAGTAATAAATTCTGAAAGGATCCGCCTTTGCAGAAGAATAAAGACAAGATAATACACTTTGCTTGTATTGGGTGAGTCGTTGATGGGTCCTTGCATTTAAACACAGAACATTGTCTCTTTGCTACCATTAAAATATTTCTTTAAAATTATCCCTTCTCTGTAGCCCATGAAAAGTTTGTAATGCTTATCTTTCAAGGACAAAAGCCAGTGCATGGTAACAGTGCATAAGCTCATTGGAACAGTTTACGAACAACCAAGCAAGCAAAAGAAACAAAGGTAAATACACCACCTAGCATCAAAAAATGAGATGCCTTCTTTCAGTGAGCAAAATAAAACATAATCACAATTACAGTTACAGTCTGGAACTACAGACCCCTCTCCAGTACAGATCTCAAAGCAAAGCAAATTGACAATAGCTTTTATAAAAACAAGAACAGAAAAATGCCAGGGATGAAGAGATGTTTCAGAGGCTGGAATTTTGCAGAAAATCTGAGCACATCTAAAGGCCATTTTAAACATATGGAGCTGAAACACCATAGCACACTAGCACTTAACAACCTGTAAATTAGCTGCAGTGAGAAGAGATGCAACATGGAACAGGGAGTGTAGGTTTACCTGGCATGTATTTTTTATTCTCCTAATCAGAGAATGAAACACAAGGAAAAAAACATTCCTAAGAGTCTCCTAAGAGGCACGCATTTCTGATAAACAACCAGCAAATCATAGAAAGCAGATTAACCAGAGCAGTGACTGTGAGAGTGTGAATGCAATACTGCAGCGCAAGAATAGACAGCATTTTGCTTTTCTATGGTAACAGACTCAGTGCACAGCACTTACCATTTATATCGTGGTGACTTGCAAAAATATTAGTCAGAATTAAGGACACTTTGTCCTGCTTACATTAACACAAATGACGAACCGAGTTTCCAGAATAAGGTATCCATTCACATTTCCTAACACGATGAAGTGAGAGGAAAGCAGAGACTGAGCATTATGATTCCAGTTTGCAGATCTCAGAACAGATTAAGTGCTTTACTTAACACTTGCAGTGGGACCCAGCTCTTATGGGCCTGCTCTTTATCAAGTCTCTTACTAGGGGCAGCAAGTGAACGTTCATCACTGTCCCAAATAATCTGAGGTAACAAACCAGGCATGTTAAGACTGAAAAGTACTAAAAGAGAAAAGAATTCAAAAGCCAGCAAAAACCACAGCTCGGCTCAAAATCTGTGCAAGATTTTTGCATGGTGCCTACTGAGATGGACTTTCACCCTGGGGTTTTACAACCAGCTTAAACAGAACTATCAGGCTACTGCTGAAACACTATCCTCCCCTTCATCCCTGCAGCGCACTACTACCTGCTACCCTTGCTTGACCATCAGCAACTGTTTAGCCAGTTGATAAAGGAATGGGCAGCAGTGTGGGAGGGAGGACCTGCCCCCTCTCTGTGGTGACAAACGGCTAGACTGGCTTAAGCCAACCTTGAAACTGTACCCTTAATTTCTGCTAGGCAATATGAAAAATAGCAAAAATACTGAAGTAAGCACATGATATTTTCTGATGAGTGTTTAGTTTTACTGTAAAAAAGAAAATCCTGGTTGTTTTCCTTTTCCCTTTTATGGGATGTAAAATTTTTGCAGCCTGAGTACAAATTTCCCGTGAAATTACAGTTCTGGACTTATTGTTTCTTATGTTTTCTTAACATTTAGCTGTCTGTGGAATTCTCGTATCATCAAAGGGAGTACTCCTGACACTAGACAAAGCCTACTGAGAAGGGAAAAAACTATAGATGCACAGAGTCACCAGTTAGAGTCTGCACATATATATCACCTGGACCCAGACTGAGCCCAGGAGTTTGGTCTTGGTTCTGATGCCCCGTGAACTCTGGCTCACCTCACAACTGCTTTAGCAAGTTGAACACAGAGTCTTGAGCACGTTTTCCTAAGAACTGCTCTGCTCTGACAAGCTCCTCCAGCCACAGATCTGAAGTTATTCCACTATTCCAACCCCTCAAACATTCCCATTAGTAGTAAAGCTAAAGCTCAGATTTGTAATCTAAACTCTGAAGCACAATTGGGAAATGACATGAACTCAGAAGCCACTACGAGACATACAAAATATTTGGCTTCCAGTTGGCTTCATTGGCAACTGAGTGGTCAACACGTCTTAAAATCAGTACTCCGAAAACCATACACAGCCAAGTCAGCAAGACATGCTGATGAGAGATCAAAATCCTGGAAATGAAATGTAACTTTAGTAGTCTGCCCTTTCTTCTCATTAGAGAACATTCATTTGCTATGTCTCATTAAGACAAAGTGTAGTTCATTAAAAAGTAAAGGACAGCTAAACCATTGCCTGAACACAGTTGTCATACTATATGGGGTCTCCTCAGGTGTCTGAGACATCCATTCACAAACAGGGCATGGGACCTGTAGAAGGTTTGCAGCTTTCAGGAGCAGCAGCTGGTGGCCTAGAGAGTTGGCACTAAAATGGCTTAAGACTGGAGACTAAATCTCACTCCTGAAGCTTGTCCAATTTCTTACTGTCTTCATCCATTGCCTATTCATCCAAAGGAATATTTTAAAATTGCAGTGGGGGATCCTGACAAGACCGTAATCCACCTAAGGAAGGCATATTTTCCCATATAAAACAGCCTCTTAATATCAGACTTGAACAGATGACACTGTTTGGCACAGGGGTCTTTTCTGCTTTTCCTGCAGTTTACATAACTCAGGCTTCTGTTCTAGAACTGTGGTGGCTGCACACTTTTGTACAATCAGATATGTGGTTTGAAAAAGTGACATGAACAACAAAGAAAAAACACACACTTCCCCCATTCCTTGCATTCCTTATTTCCAGAGCCTCTAAAGCGGGGATTCTTTCCCTTTCACCATTCTGCCCCAGACAGAACAATCACTGAATTAACTTCAGCCCTGAATTCCTTAACTTAGCATCTACACCAGCAATTCTGAAAGTAAAATAATCAGTTTTACTGCCTCTAGTTAAGGAACAACCTGTGTCTTGAGGATGATCTCTGGAAAAACAAGCAGCCACATTTTTCCTAGATTTACAGTTCTCATAAACTCAGTGGCAGAAAACTTTGCCTTTCCACCACCTCACGTTGATCACAGGCATTGGACACAGCTACTCTACTCCTGCGTTTATGTTCCTCTCCTCCCAGGAGGGGATTCTAGGGTTTGCTGCTTTATGCCTGTAGGATGTATTTCTTTAAAAATCTTTTAGCGCCTTTCACAAGTGAGGGAAGATCAAGGGGATGACCCATAAGCCTGAGCAATTCACAGAAAACGAGGGTTTGCAACAGCATGGTGTATCCCCAAGAAGTAAGCTAGTTTGCCATATGCATGGCCTGAACACTGTGCAATATACACTGCATCCGATCTTTTTTTCTCTTTCTTTCTTGGCAGTCTGGCAAATACCACTGTCTCTCAGCAGCACTTACCAGTTAGATCCTAACTGCGATGTGAACGTCTTTTGGCTCATTTCCCTCCACAGACTGAAACAAAATAATTCAGCAACTGTTTACTCTTCTCTTGCTGCCATGCTGATGTTTATTAAGCATTTTCTACAAAGGGGATATCGAAACACGCCCAGTTTGTTGTCCAGGAGTCAACAATATCTCCGATGGGAACTAATTCATGAAAAGTATTGCATCTCTACAAAACTCCTTTTCTGTCACTAATGAACATGAGGAGAAAAAAAATTGTTGAACAGTGGAAAAAATGTGCCTTTCAGCTTTGGCACTGCAAACTTTTTTCATTTTACAGTCAAAAAGGAAACAGATTTATTGATTAAAGTCTGATCTCTATTGGTCATAAGATGGCTTCAGAAGCCACCAGGCACAATTCAGTATGGCTGTTTTCCAGGCTTTTCTTTCCCATTGATAACTTCCAGGGAAACTTATGTTAACATCACAGTGCAGGTGCTCATTTCAAACTGGGAAGCCAATTTTAACTACCCAAATGGTATTCTTAAGTAAATATATATTTAAGTTTTATATACTTAAGACTTAGTAGGGGGTACCCATATTTGGGTCTTCTAAGGTTTTACAACCTCTGTTTTCCTAGGGGCTGCCAAAAGAATGTATTTCCAAATCAATAACAATTTTAACCATTCACATTTCCTGTCAATGAATGCAAAAATGCTATTTTTTTCTACATATTCAGATACCTTGCAAGGTAGAATGGGCAAAGGACTAAGACAGACACATAGAGAAATAGCGGGAATAAGCAATATTTTAAATGAAGCAACTGTTAAAAATAAATAAATCATGTTGGCATGTTGCAGAAACAATAATTCCAAGAGGAAGCATCTACGTGTGCAATAAGAATAGTTCCCTGGGGAATTTACAGGCAATGCTACTGTTGAGTTTCTTCAATTTCTCTTTCACACACTCTTTTGACACTTAGAATCTTGGGTACAAACAAAATCTTGAAAGAGAGAGAGAGAAGCTAAGTGATGGACAGCAGCAGTGAAGGTTGGTTTGAAATTTGCTCGATGCGTGAAAACTTTTGTTCCTGGTAAGAACTGTTCCTTCTCATAATTCCAATAAAAATTCCTTAAATCAAGGCTGAAATAACCAGGATGAAAGTGGGAGGAGAAAAAGCTTTATTCTTTCTGCTGAAAATTCCCATGTGCTGGCAAGTCACCCTCCCAGTCACTAGACCCTTGAGCCAGGCTCTCCCACAAGAGAAGGTGACAAGAATGGTGATACTGCTGATCACAGTGAAAAGGAGAGTCCACCCCTCCTGTCCAAGCGTCTCACAGTGTCTATTGAAAGATAGGGTGATGCAGGCATTCGGCAGGTCTGTTTCCTTTCTGTGACTGACAAGTGAAGCCAATAGGAATGTGCATTAAATCAAATCTGGTTTCTGAGACCTCGCCCAAGCTCTAGCTCTCCAGTTCATTATTTCACTGTTAACATAAAGGTAATTCCATACAAATATTTGGGCTGTGAGCTACAATACGGGTATCCTGCCTATGCCATGTTCCATCTGTAAAACGTACATAAAGTGTAGCTGAGATCACAAACAAACTGGAGCACCTTCACTGCAAGATCACCCCTGCTGTGATGCCTTCAAAGCAGAAATGTTGATCCGGTAATTGCCTTTAAGTGCAGGAAAAGCTAGAGGGTATACTGGAATGTGTGTGCATCGTTGCCCTAAGAGCATCTAGTGTCTCCCTTGTCACAAAAGGACAGACAGACACCCACAGTAAGAAAGAGCGGGGTTTCAGCTTTTCAAAGCCAGGACAAGCACAAAGATATATCTTTTCATATCTATATAAGGATGTCCCAAGATCAATGGAAGTTTCTACAGGCTATCAGCGCACAGATTATTATTTGCATGTAATATTATGACAGATACACACAAGGGTGGACATCAGGATAAACAGTAGTACAGTCACTCACAAATGCGTACATATAAAATGCAGAAAAGGTATCAAGATAGGCACAGAGACAGAGGAAATGACAGTCACTCACACAAGCAGAGAGAGAGGCAGACAAAAAGGCATGCAGAGAAATCTGCAGCAACAGGCGGTTCCCCCTTCCACCTCTGCCTCCCCACGCAGACAGGTCTGACCACTGACCACTGATGTGGGACCCAAGATAGACGAACTCTCCCCTTCTCCCTCCTTTTTTTTTTTTTTTGAGAGGAAAAAAAACCAGAGTTGGTCACTATTTCGCAAATATTTTCCTCATTCTGGAAACATCTTGGCAAAAGCCCAGGTATCTTTTTTTTTCCCCAGAAGTGTCCTCAGGCAGTGCTTTCTCTTTCGAGGCCACAAGGTAAACGGCCGGAGAACACCGGCGTGGCCGTGACACGAGAGGAGCGCGGTGACCGTTTGAGGCGGGAGGTAACGGCGGGACAGAGATGGCGGTTGCGAAGTAACGGTCGCTCCCGGCGAACGGCCGCAAGATGGCAGC